>NW_026294595.1:35630425-36140577 GCF_007827085.1 Peromyscus californicus insignis | reverse complement strand
AGGGGTCATATTTAAGCTCCATGGCGGGCCAGGTCAGTGTTCTCTGGTCCTGATCACTGCAGTCTTTGGAAAGGGAGATGACATCTTCTCTAAGAAGCCTTTCAAGTTGTCACTCCGCTCTGTGAAGAATGTGGACAAGGAGGCACAGCCTATTTCTTCTTGCCTTTTGTCAACTATATCAAAATAGATCGATGTTTGGCTATTCATTAAAATAAAATTTTGTTAGCTTTCACTGTCTTGTTTATGCCAGCAACTTGCATGAGAACACCTTCTCTACGTGTTTTCCAGGTCCCCCTTTCCATATTCACTCCCCTCTTAGGGGTTTGATTAAAATTTTGACATAGCATTACATTTTACAGGTTGTGTATTATTGGAAGTCAGTTTCATTATATTCCTCTGGTCTATGATGCTCCTCCAGAAGCTTCTGTATTTCCTTTGAGAGCTATCCCAAGAGATGCCCTGTGGAAGACGAGTGAGGACATATCCTACTTCATGTAGGAAAGGAAATCACAGGATTTCTGCAGCCTTATTTCTGCTCACATCCAATCATGCTCAATGCTAGGGTTACCTTGGTAGGAAGCCAGGGGCACTGCTTTTGTCTTTTGCTGAAGAAAAAAAAAAAAAGACCATTTATCCCAAGGCTTAGTCTGGAAGGCTGGGTCCTCAGGCAGAGAGAAGCCTGTTGAGGGAGGCACAATGAGGACAGAGCCACTGAAGAAGCTGGCTGACATTCTAGCGGCACCAGGAGTAAGTCAGCTTTGAAGGCGATAAGCAAAAAGTGCCCTAGGAAAGCCATAACCAATATTAGTGCATTTCATTGTTTTCTAAAAGTGTTTCAAATGGCTAAACAAAAAAATTTGTGTGTGTGTGTGTGTGTGTGTGTGTGTGTCTATGTGCATGTTTGAGTATTAAGGTGCATGTGTGTGTGTGTGTGTGTGTGTGTGTGTGTGTATGTGTGTGTGTGTATGTGTGCGTGTGTGTGTGTGTATGTGCGTATGTGTGCGTGTGTGTGTGTGTGTATGTGCGTATGTGTGTGTGTGTGTGTGTGTATGATGTTGTTAGGTTTCTTCTTCTATTTCCCCCTTTATTTTTTGGAGACAATGTCTCTCACTAAATCTAGAGGTCACCAAGTAAGCTAGACTGGCTGGCAGTGACCACCAAGGATCCTCCAGTGCCTCCCAGACACATCCCAGCACTAGGACACTCAGGTTCTAAGTGCATGCCACCATGTCCAGCTTTTTTTGCATGAGTCCAAGGAAATGTAAACCTAGGCCCTCGTGTTCGCAAGGCAACCCTACCAAATGAGCTGTTGTCCCAGCCCTCACCAAAGAGTTCTGACGAAGCAAACACTTTATAATATTCTTACAGTGGAAATAAGAAAGGTTACTTTAAAAAAGAAAAAAAAAAAGGAGGAAAAGCAGCAACCTTCCCCAAGGTGTTTATGAAAGTAAATTTTTATGCATTTGTGTTTTGTTGTTGTTTTGGTCTGGTTTGGTTTTGTCGCCTCAAGTGTTAAGGCTGTTTGTTGAACCTCTTGGCCGATCATTTCCTAGGCTGAAAGAAAATCAACGTTGACTGCATTGCCGTGGGCAGCCGAATCACTATGAAAAAAATCTCTGGTCCTTTTGATGTTTGCCATCTGCAAAAGTTCTGAGAAACGTGGGAAGGAAGAAAGAGAAGGGGAAGGGGGTTTAAAGTAGTGTTGAGAAGCCAGGCTTTACGACTCTTGTTTACTTAAATCGTTTGCTGGAGGGTAAGGGTTGGGCTGCTTTTGTTGTCTCGGGACTGCATCTTCCAACATGCCTGTGAAGTCTGGACTCCGGCTCCAGCTCCAGCCTCATGGTGCAGGGTCTACCTTAGAAACACAGGTACAGCCTGTTATCACAAGGAGTAAAAGGAGATAAGACTCAGCTCGGGACTGGAATTTGATAGCATGGTAGCATATTTTATTAGCATGGTTTGTGTAAGTTCTGTGCTTACAAAACACATCTTTTGGATCTTTTGTCATCAAAAAATGTTACGTCTCTCCTGAGGCTTCTTCTAAAGCAGTGGTCTCAACCTTCCTAATGCTGCGTCCATTTAATAGAGTTCCTCCTGTCGTGGTGACCTCCGACCATAAAATTATTTCATTGCTACTTCCCAACTGTAATTTTGCTACTGATATGAATTGTAGTGTAAATATCTGATATGCAGGATAGCTGATATGGTTGTGACCCGCAGGTTGAGAACCACTGCTCTAAAGCATCTTCCAATGAAACTAACTGCTCATATTTATACTTTTCTTTTCTTGCCTTTAAAAACATTGTTGTTGTTATTTTCTGTACAAGTGAAAGTGTAAGCCTGCATCATGAATTCCCTTCTTCTTCTTCTTCTTCTTCTTCTTCTTCTTCTTCTTCTTCTTCTTCTTCTTCTTCTTCTTCTTCTTCTTCTTCTTCTTCTTCTTCTTTTTCAAGACAGGGTTTCTCTGCGTAGTTTTGGTGCCTGTCCTGGATCTCGCTCTGTAGATCAGGCTAGCTTCAAACTCACAGAGATCCACCTGGTTCTGCCCTTCCAAGTGCTGGGATTAAAGGCATGTGCCACCACTGCCTGGTATGAATTCCCTTCTTATACATCCATTAAAATGGCCACTTGTCATCTTAAAGATTTTTAAAAACTCAATTGCATATTAATCATGAAGCTAAACCAAGTCTGCCATCAACCCATTCATGAGTTCGAGACCCACTGTGCAAATTTTCTCATGGTGCCAGAAAGTGCTACCTCCTGTGTGTCCTTCTCAAAATGCAGTGTTAGGCTCCACCATTGCCCACTTGGTGGGTATTTCCTTCCCCTGGCTCTGGTGCAGCTGTGTGTTTGTGTATGGCTATGACCAAATGCCCGACAGGAGGAAACTTGAGAAGGATTTACTTGGTTTACTGTACCAGGCTTTTTCTTTTGGGTCACCAACCAGCTCCCAGCTCATGACACAGAGATTTGTTATTAGTTTTGAATGCTCGGCTTAGCTTAGGCATGTCTTTTGGCTAGGTCTTTTAACTTAAATTAACCTGTTTCTCTTCTTCTACATTTTGCCTCAGGGCATTATTACCTTTCTTCTGTATATCTGACTTTCACTACTTCTCTATGTCTGTCTGTCTGTCTGTCTGGTGGCTGCCTGGCTTCTTGTCCTGGGCATGTCCCTCTTTGTCTCTTCCTTCTCCCATTCTTCCTTTTCTTCTTTTTGAGGCTAGATTTCTCCTTTTTATTCTCTCTGCCTGCAAGCCCCACCTATCCTTTCTCTGCTTAGCTATTGGCCATTCAGCTCTTCATCAGACCAATCGGGCAGGCAAGGTGAAATAGATGCAGCAATCCTTTACATAATTAAACACATACCCTTAGACCATTAAACAAATGCAGCATAAACAAAAGCAACACACCTTTACACAGTTCAAGTAATATTCTGCAGCAAAAACAAATGTAACACACCTTTGCCCAGTTAAAATAATGTTCTGCAGCAGTTTACAGCTCAAGAGGCTTCTGTTCATCAGGGCAGGAAAGGCAATATTGGTAGTATTTGGCTCTTGGCTGCGGCCACAGGAGAGTGAGGCTGCTTGTTCACATCTGAGTGGATCAGGAAGCAGAGAGAAGGAAATGCCTGCCCTTAGTTCATTTTCCCCATTTGTCCTAGTTTATTCAGTTAGGAACTCCAGCCCCCTGGGATTATATCACCCCTATTTCAGAAGGATTTTACCTCTTCAGTTAATCCTCTCTGGAAACACACTCACAGATACACCCAAAGGCATGCCTCACTAGTGCTGTAGGCATTTCATAATTCAGTTGAGTTGGTGATAAAAATAATTTAACCATCACTTCAGGGTTTTTTAATTTGCTTTGCAGAAATAGGATTGTTGCACATATTTGTGTTGCACATAGCGCTTTCATATGCAAGTGTTTAGTAAATGAATTTGTATTGGCAATAAGGCTCACAGTGACTTGACTTGCCTGAGTGGGCTTTTAGCTTTCAGTTTATGATGAAGGAAAAACAGTGTGTCACTGATGGCTGCAATGCTCCTCCCTACTCCCGTCTTAGTACATCTGTCAGGTTTGGCTTTTAACTTTCCTGATTGTTCAAAGAAATCAGAGATGACATTTGTTCTCCTTCAATCCCTCTTCTCTCCCAACTCCTCAAATGATTAAATATCTTACAGAACCATACTTATTTTATAGGTATAAATGTGAAAACTCCTGCTGCCTCATTAAAGGCAAGTAACACTCCCCAAACTGGATTCTACTGAAATTTTTTCCGTTATCAAATAAGTTTGGACAATAAGCACATTAAGCCTTCCTCTCAAAGGTTCCTTATATACACCCCCAAAGTACGGTAAATAATATGCACAACTCTTCTCTGAAGACACCTTTTTACTTCATTTTAGGTTTTCCCAAACTTACTTGCACACATATATCATGGTCCACATGTTAATATGCAATGTGATTTTTACATTCCATGAGTTTGGAAAATGAACCAGTAGGTGCCACGTCCTTGCATAGCTTGGATCTGGAAACCCTGACTAGGGCCAATGAGGAGATGAAGAAATGAGAGACATATAGCCACAGAAAAGGGGATCAGGTGGCCTGGACTCTCTGATGGAGAAGCCACAGCACCCTGGAAACCAGCATGTTTGTTATACACATTTAAATGGAGAGGTGGAGTTGTTGTGTACAACTCAACAAGGAGATGGCATTTCTAATAGAAATAAACAAAGAAACAGGGTTATTCTATATGACTGAACTAGGAGGCAGGTTTAGCTGATCTTGGTAGAAGCAATCTCTGCAGGGGAAGAGTTTTCAGGCCATAAACATCCAGGGAGAAAGCTAGGGCAGAAGTTTTGTGCACACACTCAACATGGGCAGACAGACCAGAAAAAAAGCTTTGCCATCATCCCTCTCAGATTCACTGTAAAAAGCCTTTGTCATGCCTATGGGGCTGAGACATTGGGGTCCTTGACATGGCCATGCCTGTGTAAAACAATACACATTCACTCAGGACTTAACTTACTCCCTAAAAGTTACCACCTAATGCAGCTGGTGGTATGCTGTTCTATTATAGAGATTAAAAGATACATGTTCTCTTTTTTTTTCCACAGATTTGTGATTTCACAGATTTCACTTTTTTGTGAGAGTCCAGCTCCCACCTTTTGAAGGGTTCTTAGGAGGAGGAGAGAGGGATATGAAAATATTAGATTGAAAGAAAGACCTAGCCAATGAGAAGAAAGACAAAAACACAGGATAGTTTGGGGAGGGCCTGGATCAATACCCAGCAGCCTTGAAGGTTTATTCAAAAGGCTTTTTATAACATACCAAGGGGAGAGGCAAAAGACCTCCCCTTTGCAAGATCAAAGCACACTCTACAGCCAAGTGTAGACATTTCTAAACACCTGGGAAACACACCCATGAATAAATCATCTCCTTATGCAGCCCTGCTGGGTAAAGCAAGCCCAGATTCTCAGACCTTGAGTAAGTTCTCACCAGATAGTCTCTGTGGGCTCCCACAGGTTCCCTTTCTTAATAATAATATAAAGGGCCCCTCAAACCCCTCAGGTGGGCTGTGTCTTAGGTTGCTTTCATCACTAAACAGCCTTACCCATCATCAAGATACACTTTCTGCCAAGTTTACTCTCTCTTAGTTTGACAGTTAGCAAGAAGGACTTACCCATCTGACTATCAGCCTCTGGCAGGGGAGGGTACAGAGCTTGATCCTATGCAGCTCTGGAGCCATTTTTCCACTAAGAGCTTGCAAATAGCTGGAATGATCATAGCAATACGCCTACTCCTTATGGCTGCTATGCTTCCTAGTAAAGGAGTAGATGATGATAAATATGGAATCACCTTTTTGAATGAGTCTAAGATGTCTGCAGAGTTCTTAGCTACACCAAGCCCTTTTTTTAACCAATAAACTCTTGATGCAACCACATCAAATAAATCAATAAACTTCTGATGCAACTACATCAAATCTAAGAACTCCTTAGCATCACCATACCATGGTTCATCAATATCAACAGGTTAGCATAATTCTAGCATGAATATTACTATACATAATTATAATTCTCACAAACTTATATCCAAAAGCAAACTTTCAATAGAACTATTTACATTTTACAAACTTTAGCAAACATCCAAAAGCAATTTCTTAATGGAACTATTTATATTTTTGCTAACAAAATATAGGATACATTAACACAAGTTAAAATTAGTTTACTGTAGTGACAAGAAAATGTTTTTTCTTTTCAAAAAAATTAAAGAGACTGAGGTATATTAACTCCCCTTTTCTTTATAATTTTTAAAGCTGCATCTTGAACCTGGGTAGAAAAAAATTTAAACTTCTCCATTTCTATACAAACAGTTCATGAGTCACCACAGTTAATAAAGCACATATGCATACACAAAACAATATCTGCTGTGGGGTGGTCTGTATGTCAAATGTGTTGCTGATTGGTCAATAAATAAATCACTGATTGGTCAGTGGCCAGGCAGGAAGTATAGGCGGGACAAGGAGGAGAAAAAACTGGGAAGTGGAAGGCTGAGTCAGAGAGACACTGCCAGCCGCCATCAGGACAAGGAAGATGTAAAGTACCGGTAAGCCACAAGCCACGTGGCAAGGTATAGATTAATAAAAATGGATTAATTTAAGCTGTCAGAACAGTTAGCAAGAAGCCTGCCACGGCCATACAGTTTGTAACCAATATAAGTCTCTGTGTTTACTTGGTCGGGTCTGAGTAGCTGTGGGACTGGCAGGTGAGAGAGTTTGTCCTGACTGTGGGCCAGGCAGAAAAACTCAAGCAACAAATATCACAATTGATAGAGTCTATATGTGTAAGTAAAGTCAAAATTGTACCATTGCAATTGAATCACTCCAGTCCATCCCATTTTTTAAGTCTGAAAATTTCAAAAAGAAAGTTCTGATACCAATCTTAATGTTTCACTGAGAGCATTCTGATACTAGTCTTAAAACTCCAAATATGAAGAAACAATCAAAATTTTGTTGCAGTTCCTCTGAATGCAACAAGTCAGCTCAAATAGTCAGTCCCTGCACTTTTACTCTCAGCTACAGCTGTGCTTTGCAGTCTGTAGCCTTCCCAGGTGAAAGCTGCTAGCTGACCAGTGCAGAGTCCTCTCAAAAGAGACCTTCTTACAGCCAGCAAACAGAAACTGCATGACTTTAGCTGCTAGCTCCTCCATTCAGGTATTTACAATCCCAGTCCTCAGGCCCAACGACTCTCAACCATCTCCCACAACATGGACTCAAGGGAATAACCCAGCCACTATTAGCTGTGGCTTCCTCAGGTCCCATTACCTGCTCTGCTGGTGGCCTTGCATGCAGCACTCAGAGTCTGGGAAGCCTCTGTAGGCTGCTCTGCTTGCAGAGCTGATTGCTACACTCAGGGCAGTTCCACCTTACTCTGCTGCTGGGAGCTCAGGCTGGCCTGGTTTTTCAGTGTGTCTCAACCATTCAGCCTGGAGTACTGCTGCTGCACACTGCTGCTAGGGACTCAGATCCTGTACATTTCATTGCAGGGATGATTTCAAAACCTCTGCTGCTCCTTCCATGACAAGGCTCATCCCACCTCAGGTGTCCTATCAGCCAGAAGCTTCCCTTAGGCCCTGCACCATCTCTGCCACAGTTCTGCCCTTGGGAATGCTGCCTGGACTCTGCAGGGATCCCTGCTCACCATTGGTCATGGTAATCAGGCCTACCTCGATGTCCTTGAAATGCACACATGCAGACTCAGAGTCTTCCTTCCTTCCACTCTCTTCTTCCTTTCCAGCATCTGGTTGTGCATTGATACAGATTTCCTCCGTGTGGATGGAATGGGCATTAGGAAGAAAAGGAGGCCTGGTTACAAGCAGTTCCAGGTTCAGATCTTTCTAGCATAGTGATCTCAGAGGGGAAAGATTTTCTTTTCTGGTATCCACAATATAAATCGCAAAGATTCTGATTGTCTCAGCTGAAGTCACATGCTTACTTAGAGCCAACCACAGTGGTTATCTCTATAATATATTATTACTATTATTAACCCTATCTGATCACAGGTAAGTCCTTATTCTCAGGAAGGGGAGGAATTCTTTAAATTAGTTCCTCAAAAGACATACATGAGATAAGAAGATGCAATTCAGCAAGGGAGGATTGATAGTAGTTGGTTAGTGTGTTGGTTACTTTTCTGTTGCTGTGATAAGACACTCTAACCAAGGCAACTTATAGAAGAGTTTATTTGGGACTTACAGCTGCAGAGAGTTAGAATCTGTAATGGTAAAGTAGAAGTAGTATGTGGTGATATTGTGTTCCCCAATATATCATGTACCCTAATAAACTTATCTGGGGTCAGAGAACAGAACAGCCACTAGATATAGAGGCCAGAAAATGGTGGCACAAACGCCTTAATCCTTTGACTTGGAGGGCAGAGATCCATCCAGATCTCTGTGAGTTTAAAGCCACACTGAAAACAGCCAGGCATGGTGACACATGCCTTTAATCCCAGGAAGTAATGGCAGAAAGCAGAAAGGTATATAAGGTGTGAGGACCAGGAACTTAGAGCCTGGTTAAACTTTTAGGCTTTTAAGCAGCAGTTCAGCTGAGATTCATTCTGGATGAGGACTCAGAGGCTTCCAGTCTGAGGAAATAGGATCAGCTGAGGAATTGGCAAGGTGAGGTGGCTGTGGCTTTTTCTGCTTCTCTGATCTTCCAGCATTTACCTCAATACCTGGCTTCAGGTTTGATTTTATTAATAAGAACTTTTAAGATTCCTGCTGCAGTAGTAGGAGGCAGGCAGCTGAAGTAGCATCTGAGAGCTCACATCTTGAACCATGACCAGGAGGTAAAAAACACATTGGGAATGGCACAAGATTTTTAAAACCACGAAGCCCACCCCTAGTACTTACCTCCTCCAACAAAGTCACACCTCCTAATCCTTCCCAAACAGTTCTACCAACTGGGAACCATGTACTTAAACATATGAGCCTAGGTGGGACATTTTCATTCAAACCATCACAATGACCAACACAACTTAAGGAATAAATAGTTTATTTTGTCTTTTGGCTCCAGAGGAAGAAGAGTCCGTCAACAATGGTGGGAAAGCATGGCAGCAAGCTACGGGCATGGGAGTGAGAATGAAGGAAGCTAGCCCAAAGCTCACATCTTCATCTGGCACAAAACAAAGGAAACAAATTGGAAATAGAGCCAGGCTTTAAGATCTCAAAGACTCCCCGCCCCTAGCCAGTGACAAGGTTTTTCTAGTAAGACTGTTCCTTCTAAACCTCTCCAAATAGCCCCACCAACTGGGGCCCACATATTCAAATATCTGAGCCTCTGGGAGACAATTCTCAACCTCCACAGTAAATGCAAGAGAGATTCAAAACAACAGATGTCTACCACAGCGCAGTTTAATTATTAACTTCTAGATTTGGCCATAATAGGCAGTTGGCTCTGGTTTTCAATTTCTGTTAGAAGGAGAGGACTATAAAGTCAACTATTTTAATATTTAAGTCATTATTTTTAGAAGACATCTCTAACTTATAAGATAGTTTCTAGTTAATAAATCTAAACAGGAAGCTACCTCAGTCATTTCCTTAAGCATATAAGACTTTCTTAGCCCCAAGACGTCATATTGCTCAAAGTAATACATTCTGTGAGTGATTTTCTTAGGTTTTTAAGTAGCTAAAATGACTCTACTATGAATATTTTAGGTTGAAAGTTTTGACATTCAAGTTCTAAGGTATTCTTAGCACTACAAATTTAACTGTCTGTCCTTAGCTCTAGTGATCCCCAGATAATTGATTGTCTAGAATCTTGACTCTAGCCAAGCTGCATGTGGCTCACCTCTCAGGGGCTGTCAAGAGGCCTTTGGGTTTCTGTTTAGACTTGTCCTGAGTTGGTTCCGAGGTTTATACAAGATGACGTCAGTTGCTTGTGCCAACTCTGCCCATGGCCCGGAAGTCAATAGCTCTGCATTTAGCCCTCGGTATAGCATAGTTGTTCTGGGGGGATTTGTCTGAGAGTAATCCTGAACTTACAGGAAGAAAGGTAAAAAGATCAAAGGATTTGCAGCTTTGAAGGAGAGGAAAGTTTAAGGCTTTCGGTGAGCTAGCTACATTTGGAGTCCAGTTTCTGAGAAGTTTGTTTTGTTTTGTTTTATTTTTTTATTGAGAAAATAAGAAGATTCATGCTGGGGCCTTGGGTGGACAGATGCAAAGGAGCCAGTGATAGAGTTTTAGGGGAGCAGCCAAAAAGAGAGGACACATTCTAGGAGAGAGGTGGCCATCAGTATGGACATTGCAAACAGGTCTCACAGGAAGACGCTCTGAAAGAGACCCCTGAGTCAACAATTTGGAGTCTGTGGTAACACTGAAGAGAGTCATTTTCAGAAAGAGGAGTGAGCAGAGGCCAGACTGCAGCCAGCATGGACCAAAGGAAGAAAGAACGGCACATAGAACAGCTTCTTCAACTACAAAATGGTTCTGCAGAAAGAGTAAGGAGAGGAAGGTGGCATCAGACAAGGGAGTCGGAGCCGACAGATACATTTCTCACCCCACCTAAGAACCTGTGTGTGGGTGAGAAGACCGTGAACTGAGTGGTTAGAGGTGGAGACTGAAACAAAAGCGAGGAAGAAGTCCATTTCTGGAGCATGATCCTAGGGACAACAGCTAAGCCTCTGGTAAGGAAAGCCTGGGCTCATGGAGGAGATGGGAGAAGATGAACCTTGGCAAAGTCATCAGGACAAGGCCTGAGAAAGGAATGCCAAAGGCCTTTCCAGTGAAGCAGGGGCTGAGGATTTCTCTGCTATGGAGGGGAATTACTTACATATGAACTAAGGTGAATGCCAAAACAGATGGAGTAAACAGAATGTTCATGAAATGTGTTGAATATCCAGTAAAGCTCTCAATCGATGTATAATACATGCAGCAAAGAACTGGGGCTGGGAATTGGCAGGGTAGATGTCCAAAGAAAAGAAAGCAAGCTAATCGATGGATGTTGTGACCCTGGGGCTTTGGTTCCAAAGCCAGGAAGAAAACGCAATAAAATCTGGGAGAAAAAGCAGAGGGAGAATTAAATACTGTTAGCTTTAGGAGAGAGAGGCTTAGCCTTGTGTCTGGTACACAGGACCCAGTGAGCAACGTTGAGAAATGCAAAATTTGCTGAGCTAAAGCTGCAGGTAGGGTAAGACCATTTGAAAGCAAGTGGGAAGCTGCTAGCCGGTCCATAGGAATGAATCCCCAGGGCTTTCTGCAGCCTTTCTCAGCAGGTAACAGTGAACTGAAAAGTTGGTGTCATCAACAGCATCTCCCATGGCAACAGTCCTAACTGATGCTGAGCTCCAAGTTGGTTCAAGAAAGTAGGTTGTGGAAGAATTTGGGCCATTGGGAAAGGAAAGGTTTTGGTTACAGTTTCAAAGAACTGTTCTTCAGTGGTGGATGTGACCTGGATAGCCAGTATGGAAGCCCAAGGACCATGGTAGAGAGAGGGCCACGTAACTGTAAAGTCAGTGGGGAAATCTCTGAGATTGTCCCTGGGGATCAAAGCAATCAACTCCCCTAGGTAGCCTCCATTTCAGGGGCTGCCATGAAGGAAGTATTGTCATCTGGAAGCACTGGTTTTCAACTGAGGATAACTGGAGGAGGTAGGAACAATTAAGAGTGGGGTCATGGAATGTGCTCCAGGGGAGGATATTTTATTGTCAAGTGTGTTAAGATTTCCGGTACATGATGACTGGGGGAAAATCGTCTTTTTGTCAGTTTTATTATTATTTTAAAATCTCTGCAGATACCACAGTTTATATTCCCTACTCCCACTTATAATATTATTGGCGAAGAGTTGTGTAGGAAAAACTTCGAGGATATGTAAAGGTCTAAAATGGATTACAGAAAGTCACATAGAAACAGTTAGGAATGGTTTTAGAGATGGGTAACTAAACAGTGGCCGAAGTGGCCTGTTGGATTCATGTGGGGAAAGGCCAAAGTGACCTTTACAACACCCTTCCTGGGTCCCTCTGGTCACACCTTGTCCTCCTTGCTCTCAATCCTGCATTCCCAGGTCAAGTCCATATTCCATCTCAAGGTGATTTGGGCTTAGAACTGACTATAACCAACAGGAAATGGACCTCACTCTCATTTGCGGGTTTTGCTGCTGGTGATAAAATACCCATCTTTTTGTGGCTCAAATGACTATTCCCAGGGAAGGGAAGGCAGCTCCTGCCTCCTCTTTCGGGTGGAGATGCTTTGACTTCCTTCCTTCTGCCTTGAGTTCACTGAACAGATTCTAAATACGAGCCTGAGGTTTTCAGCTGTCATTGAGATTTGTTTTGTTCATCTGAGGGGAAAACAAGCTTTGTAACAACCACTGTTAAGACTGCCCATCAACAACACCGACCCAAGCCTGAGAAGGCTGTAGTCACCCAGGGAGCCTGCCATCCATATGTTTTGGGGACACAGGCAGGTAGGAGAGGGCAGGGTTGAATGCCAACAGCACCATCAGAAATTTCCAGTTTGGATTAAACCCGTAGCACACAGACAGAAATAAGC
The DNA here is from genome assembly GCF_007827085.1 of Peromyscus californicus insignis. NCBI lineage: Eukaryota > Metazoa > Chordata > Mammalia > Rodentia > Cricetidae > Peromyscus > Peromyscus californicus. The sequence goes on along the minus strand of NW_026294595.1, from coordinate 36,128,034 downwards.
CCTGCCTAGGTAGTAATTTGTACCTGGTTTTGTCTTGATAACAATAGTCAGGTAAAGTCCCTTTAATGTATATATTTATCTATGTTGTAGTTCTCAGAATGTGGTCCCCAGGCCAGCAGTATCAGTATCATTCAGAAACATGCTGAAAATGCTGAGTGCAGGCTCCACTCTCTATCTTTGAATCAGAGGCCCAGGGGTAGAGGCAGCCAGCTGCCCAACCTCCAGGTGATTTAGGCTCAGGCTGAGCTGCCTGCTGTCCTCAGCCTGGGCTCTTGTTCATTAGCACCTCTGGGAGAATGTCTAACCAAGTGCTAGTGTTTGGGCCCCACCAGTAAGATGTGATGGAATTGGTAGTGCCCTGGCATCCATTTATGATGAGTTCCAGTGGTTCTAATTATGGTCACAGCTACGAACCATTGTCGCATAGTGATTCAGGAAATGGCTCTGCAACCCAGGATGTGATGATCCAAAACTAACTTATCGAGAACGACGTGGCCCTTGCCAGAGTGTCGACTTAGTCATCTATATACAAAGCAAACCACAAATCATGTGAAACATCACGGCGTGGGAACATTTCTTTTCCTTTTCTCCACTGTTGTATCCTGAACACCTGAAGTAGTGTTTGGCACTGAGGAGGTGGGAAGATGGCAATGTTGATGAATTGCATTGATACTGAGCCAGGGACTGGGTTCCAGGAGTCTCACAATGGAACAAGCTGGAAGAACAGCCTCTGTCTGGGGCGGGCCTGGGGCGGGCCTGGTTCGTCTGTTCCTGGTTCTGCAGAAGTGCTCTGAGTCCTCTTTGTTCCTGTGTCGTGCACATCTGTACCAGGATGTTACCACCTTGAGTCAGGACTCACATAACTACTGGTGGGGATCCGACTCTGCTGACGCTCTTGCCGGAGTTGAGTGGAGCCAATTTCTCCTTCTGTGGGGCTGGAGGAATGAAGCCTGGTGCTGTGATCCAGAGCTTCGGTGCTTGCCCTGGACAGACTCCTATTTGGAAGGATTCCTGACTCACCTCTGTTTTTATTTATACACCATTCCCTGGGTACCCTCCAGCTAACAGGGGTTCTCCTCCATTTGGTGGGAAGAATAATCTTTGGAGTGAGGCAAGACCCCAGAATTGATTTCCCAACAGGTAAACACCCATTCCCCAAGACACTGCTGCTGCAGTCCCTCTGGTAGGGAGACCTCGGCAGGTACCTGTCTAACACTATCATGTTGAATGCTCACGTTCATGGCTTCAGCTCTGGGAAGGAAGTTTGTTTATAAACAGTTTACTTCAGCAGAACAAATCATTTCCCCGGTACAATGGAGTGGGAAAGTTCAGTGTTGGTTACTGTACCCTAACTAAATCTCCGCCTCTCTGCTCTATTTTATCTACTGCTTATGTTGTCCTATGAGTTTGTTTTGTTTCTTTTTTTTAAGATTAATTTATTTATTACGTATACAATGTTCTGTCTGCATATATTTCTGCACACCAGAATAGGGCACCAGATCTCATTACAGATGGTTGTGAGCCACCACGTGGTTGCTGGGAATTGAACTCAGGACCACTGGAAGAGCTGCCAGTGCTCTGAACTTCTGAGTCATCTCGCCAGCCCCTGTTCTTGTTTCTTAACTGAAGTTCGTGCCGCTGTGTGCCCTTCTTGGCAAGCCTTCCCCCCTTGTTTGACATAGGTGTTTAGAGTGCAGTTACCCCATGATTCCAGCCAGGAGGAAGACCTGGATTTTCACATAGAAGCTTGTCTTGGTCTTCCTGAGGGCTCACTGACACCAGGCTTTGCTGTACCTTGAGATCCACTCACTTCTTAGAGTGCGGTGCCTAGTCAAGTCTCCTCAAGGACACACGGATTCTCTACATCTACAGGAAAGCTTACCATCCCTCCAACCTCCCAAGGGCCTGGAAGCTTGAAGTCCTTCTCAGATTATTGTTAATGCCCGGCCTGACTTGGCTGCAGCTGTTGCTTGTGAACAGTATGACGCTCCTCCTCCCCCAAGAGAAGTTGCAAATGCCTCTTTTGCGGCACTTTCCACCTTTGTGGACTCAGGGAGCGTAAAATAGAGTGAGAAATGAATGCAAGGCTCCTGTTTGGGGATTCAGTGCACAGCTTCAAACTATTGAGTTTAGCCATTTCCTGACATTGACTTTCATAGCAACAGTTTAATTTGGAGAAAATCTGCTACCTCAAATGACTAAAAGTATTTATGTGGAAAATTTTCCAAATGATTGGCTTTACTGTGTTGCCATTTTCTTTCCCCATGAATATGTGAGTATTTGGCTTTCTCCCAAGAGTTCTTTTCCGCATCACTTCTCTTCAGGAAAAAGACAGCTTTCTATCCAGAGCAGAAGTAGCGCCAGGAGTCTTTGACTTTTAAGCAAAGTATTGTTTGAATTGGAGCTATAGCATCTGTGAAAATTTATGCTCACTGTGTTGCCCGTGCCCTTGAATTTTCTCAGGTTAAGGTCATCTGAATAACCTTGAGTATATCCCTGTGGACTGGGCCTCGGTGGCCAACTCCTGCTTTCTGCGGCCCCGCCCCGTGTCTGGCTCTCAACTGCATCAGTCTTACTAAGAGGTTTTCTCCACTGCACCTCCTTCTTTCCTTCCCTGCTAAGTCTTCAGCCACCTCACCACTGTCTGCTCTTGCCAACATCACCAGTGACTCCCCATAATTCAATGCAATAATAGCTTTGGATTGTAATCAATCTTTCTGTAGCATTTGACATTTTAGATCTCATTTTCCTTACCTTCTTGGGACTGTTTATTCTTATTTCCTTAAATAGTTTCCTCTTTCTTTGTCCCTTTCTTAAGTGTTGTTTCTTTGGAAATCAGTCCTAATCTCTTTCTTTCTTTTTTCTTTCTTTCTTTCTTTCTTTCTTTCTTTCTTTCTTTCTTTCTTTCTTTCTTTCTCTTTCTTTCTTTTTAAAAATTCTTTCTATGCACTCGGGAGGCAGAGCCAGGCGGATCTCTGTGAGTTCGAGGCCAGCCTGGTCTACAGAGTGAGTTCCAGGAAAGGCTACAAAGCTGCAAAGAGAAACCCTGTCTCAAAAAAAAAATCTTTCTAACTTTATTTATTTACATATATATTTCTTAATGTATGATTGTTCTGCAGGTATACCTGCATGCCAGAAGAGGGCATCAGATCCCATTATAGATGGTGTGAGCCACCATGTGGTTGCTGGGGATTGGACTCAGGACCTCTGGAAGAGCTGCCAGTGCTCTTAAATTCGAGGCCATCTCTTCAACCCCTACACTTATCCCAGAGGGCAGCCATCTTCCCTGTGACTCTAGTTCCAATCTGCTGATAGAGTTTCCCCATCCTTCTCTAGCCCTGGTCCAAGAACCAGTTCTGTGCTAGATCTGAACCTTGCTCCCTGTTTCTCATTTAAGCTTCCAGTCTCAGGGCAAGACACTCTTATTTGCTGTGATAGTTACTGTAATTTTTTCCTATCCTTGCCCTTTCAAAAGAAGCCAATCCTTTCTCTGCTCCTTTATTTCTTCCAGGTCTTAAATCCGTGTCTTTCCTGACCTTCTGCCGTATCTTTTTCCTCTCATAGGATGAGAAACTACCAGCTTTGAGCTAGCTCGCTCTACTTTGCCTCCTTGTCATCTGTCTTGCATCCCCCAGCAGGGTTCTGGCTGGCCCAGTTCTCTGAGCAAGATCTCTCCTGTCTCCTGCCCACAAAGCCCCACAGTGTGGCTATGTCACCCCTTCAGCCTGAGTCCGTGTCACCCTTCAGCTTTCCGTATTTGTATTTTGTCTCACTGGATCTCTTTTCAGTTCCTCAAACCCACCATGGTCTCTCATCTCTGGACTTCCACATGGTAACTTCCTTCTTCAGAGTCCACTCTTTCTGATTTCTCCCCCTTGGCTGGAAGGGATTCCTCTTTTGAGTCTTAGGTTCAGAATGCTTCTCAGACATGCTCCCAAGTCTGGCAAAGATACCTCCCGCAATGGCTTCTGCCTCACTGTCCCCTCAAAGCACCCCCTTCCCAGCCTCATCTCACAGTTTCCCCGTCTTGAAACTTCTGTCGGAGTGACGGCTGTGTGGAGACAGGAGCATATCTCCATGTTGACTTGTTACTGCATATGCCTAATGCAATATTTGATTCATGGCTGGCAGTGAGCTCAATAAATATCTATCAAGTGAAAAATGAGCCCCAGAATGAACTATAAGCCAGCCTTCTCTGTGATACAGGCATAAATAAATGCCATGGTCTCTCATTTGCAGTTTCTTCCTCACTAGTCAAGCTCCCCTGGCAGGAACGACTATTCCTTTCCCCACAAAGCAGACAAAAACTTGGTTGCAGACAAAGCAACCTATATATCCCACAGGAAGAGAAACTTTCCAAGGTTCTGAGAATTAGCATATGGTAATTGGCAAGTCCCAGGGTATCTTTTAATTGAACCTTCGCAGAAGTTCACTTAGCTCACACTCAGTGCTTAAATTGAGTAGAACCTCATTAAGGAGGTTGTGTCGTGTCATGCCTTAGTGAAAATGAAGAGAATGGGAAATACAGCTTCTGACATGGGGAGAGAGGAGAGAGGGAGCCTGCTGATCTGTGGCCCTTGAGTTCACAAGTTGGGTTGCTACTGACTGCTGATGCAGAAGAGTGTGATAGTATGGCCATGACCTTCAGAGGAGTTGAGGATTGCCTTCTCAGGCATTGTTGTGACTTTTCTGGTTCACATGCTTCCCTTCTGTCCTCTTTCTGTGCTTCTCCCCTATTGCCCTTCATGAGCCAGCAGAATGTCAAGAGCATCTCTCCCAGGAGCACATCTGAGAGATGGTATGATGGCCAGCCTCAGCGCACCCCAGCTCTCCTGTACTTCTCTGCTACCATTTACTCATTCTGTCCCATGCTCTCGGTGACAGGGATAGGACAAGAAAGGTGCCCATTCTTTAGGGCCAACCTCACACTTACTGTCCCATCCTCTCCTCTTATACTCCTTGCCTTTCCAAATCCTCATCCTCAGGACCCAGCTCAAATGTTCCTCCTCCATGAAGCTTTTGTTTACAACCTGAACAGTACCTCAACAATCCAACAAGTGGCCATCTCACTTTTCTCCAACTTCAGGGGACCATATTTGTACCTCCCTGCAAACTCCTTGCTTGGTTCTTAGGCGCGTCTCGTTTCTATGTTAACTTAGAAACGTCTAAGGAAGACTTTTTCTCAGCATGCCCACACTGTCTAGCACAGTAGGTGTTTAGGGGCAGTTGGTGTAGGAGGAGAGATCTCGGGAGGAGGACAGCGCAGAGGTTAATTGCAGGGGGTGGGAGGGTGGAGGCTAAGCTTGGGTGCTGAGAACAGTCATTCTGGGTTATGTTTCTGCTCTGCTACTTAATGAGCATGAGACTTTGGACAAATTACACCATTTGTCTGAGCCTCCATTTCTGTATCTCTAAAAGACAAAATTATATATACAAAATTATACCCCTACGTGTGATTGTTGTGAAGCCTAAAAAGGAAATCATAAAGCACTTAGTACAAGACCTTTGCCTCGTGAGCACTCAGCGAACATCAGAACCTATGACGTGGAAGGTCTAGCGAAAATGCCACCATAGAAAATACTGCTGTGTATAGTAAGGGCAAAGGGCATTTGTGACTAATGTGACAAAGCCAGTTAAATGTAAGCTGTCACTGGAAGAAGACCAGCATGGCTCAATCCTCCTGAGAGCTCAGGTGCCTGCTTTGTGAAATGGTGAATCTCCTCTCTCTAAGTCAATAGAAGCGCTTTGACAAGAAGACAGCAATAATCGAGGCCACTCCAATATAGGCAGCCGAGAGGGCTGGGTGAGCTCCTGGCACTGAGCTATGTTTTCATGGCTGATGATCTGAAAGGAGATGGAAGACGAATGCTGAAGGGAAAAAGCCATGTTTTTGCTGCCATCTACAGACGTCAGAGTGCAATTTTTCAAGTTTCTTCACACGCCCACAAGCCCACTTCACTGAGCCACACTGTATATGAAGTGCAGTGTAATAATAACCGAAATAATTTAAGTACATTATTACAGTAATGATTTTTCCCTGCTTCCTATAAGTATGCTCATGTAGTCAGGGACACAACCGATAACTCACGTTGGGTTCAAGCCTGTCATCAGAAGGCTGTGTCATAACTCAGGGTTGGGTGGTGGTTGCTCAGGGCACTGGAGCTGTGGCTTTGGCAGCTAGCGGACAGGGTCAGAGTGTAAGATAGTGTCAGCGAACCCAGAGCTCAGCTGGATTTCGCTCCAGGCTTTCCTGTATCTCTCTGGTTACTAGAATCACTGTGCGTTGTCTCTTATTGTTTGGATATGGGAAGTCAAAGCAAGTGAAAACCGGTGGGAGGGACGTCCTCTCTGAGATGTCTCGCGTCGATCTCTTATCTGTCTGTGCACCGGATGAGTTAATTATGGCACACCTACCTGTCCCGTGTCTCTTCTCCTAAGGGTTAAATACAGACAAGAATTGTTGGAGAAGCGTTTGATGGAGAGAAAAAACATGGCCCTTCAAGAAGTTCAGGAAGAGGAACAGAGAGAGAGGCGGCTGGAAGCCCTTCGAAAACAGGTGTTTTCAATTTGGAAATTTTTTTTAATGTTTCTAAGTGTGCTAATGATATTACTGGGACTTACTTCATGACATCTGCTATATAAAATGTAACTTTTCCAAACTGGGACATGGTTTTCATTCCCAGGAGCCAGTTAGGTTTATGTTGAACCAGATCCAGCTTCTTAATAAATTTAAAGACGTTTATCAGCAGCATTTAAAAAGTTCTCCCAAGATCTAAATGTGTCCATATCTCCTCTAGTTCATTAACCAAACAGTATCTGTGTGCAGCAGTGAAACTCTGTTTCCAGTCAAAGGACTGTCCTCAAAAATGTGGTAGAGCAAGCTAATCCACTCTAGACTGGGAACCTTTGCTTGGAAAAATCCCACAGTCAACAAGCCTGTTCAGTACCACTTTACAAATATCCCTTTTGTATAGAAATAAAAGCCTCCAGTGCCTTGCCTAATAAAAGTAGGCAAAAGTAGATGAAAGTAGATGACAGTCCATGGCAAACACAGGGATTTAAGAGACTGGGAAATGTGAGTTGGTTCCTCTGGTAATTTTTCTAAACTTTGACCTGATAACTGCACAGCCTAACCAATGGGGAGTAAATGTATAGTTTCCTTTCTAAGTGAGTAGAGATCCTACAGAGCCATGGATGATACTTGACCTTGGGTCTCCTTCAACTCTGGGACAGCTGGCTAAGTACTCAGTGGCAGGAAAAACTTAATCTGCCTTGGCTCCATTTCCTCGTCTGGAAAATGGGAATAATAATGGTAGTACCTGACCCGTTGGTTGCAGCAATTGGAGATGAAATTTGTGAGTGCTTACTGACTGCAAAGCCCTGTTCCAATGCTCTCAGGTGAAACTTGGCTTAACCTCCTCAGCATCCCTGTGAGGAAAGTCTTTTTAATACCTCTATGTGGTAAAAGAGAAAATCAAGAGGTCATATAGCTAGTAAGTGTCAACTGGGACTTCTCTGAGACGGCTCTCACGTCCTCATCCTCTTCAATAAAATGACCTGGAGAGATGAATTCAAAGTATAAGAAGATAAACTCTCTTTGTGCTAGATATGAAAAATAACCCAAACTATTCAATAATTAGCAAAGAATTACGTACTGTGGCTTCCTGGAGTCAGACTTACTGCCACAATTACTGAATACATTCTTGTTATAAATATAACTTCGATAACTACAAAGTCCATGTGAGTAGAATTCCTTCTATCCAGTAGTCCTTTGAAGGAAGAAGTTTTCTGTTTCCATCACTTGTAATCAGTGTTTAGAGTTGTAGTATAAGGCATTTGAGCTAGGAAACCTATAATAATTAAATTACATTTGACCCCGGTCATTTTATTACAGTTTTGAAATGGCATTAACATACCATTTACTTCATCTGAATTCTTGACTTGCAGAATTAACAAGCCAGTGTTAGTAATGGTGCATATGATTGACAAAATTAGTGGCTTCTTTTCATTAAGATTTGGGTCAGAACTGTTATTACTACATAGGACAATGACTTTGTGTTAAAATCACTCTGATATGTTTAATGCTCACCCCAACTTCCCATTCTTCAATGAGTATTAACATGGAGGCCTTTGCTATGAGCTCTGTTAGAAGCTCGTATGTGCAATGCTGGACTCTCATATGCCAATAGCTGAATACATCACCTTCAATCCATGCTGCTTAGAAACTCACCCTCAGTTTGAGCTATGTCTGTACACCAGGGAACAAAAGTACTAAATTTTGCCTCTTTTCTATGAATAAAAATATCTTACTTCAGTCTCACCTAAAAAACAAATCACTCTGCAGTTTTTCAGTAGAAAGGTAACTCATCTCTAATAGTCCCATGGAGTCCACTTGCCTACTCCGATGGAAGCTCACCCAGCTTGTCCAGTAATGAGGCCACAATTGACTTCACCAGAAAGCCTCATGGTATTGGTACTTATAACCATAGCTCAATCACTGCATCATTTTCAATGACGGAATACACAGGTTGTCTATGTAGCATTCCATTTGACTTTCATTAGACACATAAATTTGTATCTGAAATCAATCATAATCGTGACTATTTAATCATTAGCAAATGATCATACTCTTTAAATACCTTGTTTGACATGCATTTTAGCTCCTTTTTAAGTCTCTGGGACTGGCCTGGACTTAACATTCCTTTGCTCTTTCCTCTACAGTTTTATATTTCATAACACTTCTTTAACAGTCATTAAACAAACCTATAATCCTACCCAGAAGCACTTACTTGTCTCCTCTTCTGAGTGGCTGTGCTTTCTCTTCTCTCAGGTTGCTGTTGTTGTTCAATCTGATCCAGTCAGAATGATGTCAGATACCATGGCATGGAAAGCGAGGACAGGCACTGAACGTGAAGATGAATTTATCCTGCGGAAGCCACTCTTCACACTGACTACATACAATGAGCAGCAGGTAATGATGGGAATGAGCAGGATTGGTGCAAAATCCATGCAGAGAGTAGGAAGAATTGCTGAAGTGTGTGCTTGGAGTTCCAAATTCTTTTAGGATTTATATTTAAAGGCCCTATATATTAGCATTTTTTACTTTTAAATGATAATACACAATTACTGCATGAATCTAAATATTATAGAATTGTGACATAAAACAAAAGTTTAAAATCATGTCTATTACTGAAAAAATTAGAGTGTTTTATTCAAAAGTCATTGATATAAAAAAGGTTATTTGTTGTTTGAATCTTAAATGGTCTTATTAATAAAAAAAAAAAAAAAAACCTGGAGCCAGATATTGGGGCAAAAGCTGAAAGATCAGAGAAGCAGAGCAAGCCGCAGCCAACTTCACCCCTCCAACTCCTCAGCCGATCCTGTTCCCATGAATCCTCAGACTGAAAGCCTCTGAGTCCTCATCCTTTAGGTCTCAGCTGAACTGCCTTAGTTCCTGTCTCCTCACGCCTTATATACCTTTCTCTGCCCTGCCGTCACTTCCTGGGATTAAAGGCATGTGTGCTTCCAAGTACTGGGATTAAAGTTGTGTGCCACCATTGTCTGGCTGGGTTTCCAGTGTGGCCTTGAACCCACGGAGATCTGGATGGACCTCTGCCTCCCTAGTGATGGGATTAAGGGTGTGTGCCACCACTGTCTGGCCTCTGTCTAATCTAGTGGCTGGCTCTGTCCTCTGATCCTCAGGCAAGCTTTATTAGGGTACACAATATATCTCCATAGTTATTGATATTGTTTTACAGTTCAAAGATTTCTCTATTGTTGTATTAAGAATTTATATCTAAATTTATGACATAAATCCTTTAAATAAGCAACGGATGAGACTGACAGGCAGTATAGAAGACAGCTGTCCCAAGTTATGTTCTTAGAGCTAAGGAGAAAACATCTTCTGTGGAAACGCCCTTGAGGGATCACGAGGCTGTTGGTAGCAGCTTAGACGTTGCGTTAGCTGTGGCTGGAACTGAGAAGGAAGATTCAAAAGGACTTTTAGCAGAAGGAGGATGGAAAAGAGGACATATGAATGAATGGATATCACCAAAATTAAGGGAGAAAGAAGTCATGAATTTTACAGACCTAGAGAGGAAAAAGCCCACATCTCAAGACACCTGTTGCCAAATGAGTCCACAGTGCCTCTCCTGAGTGCTGCACACGTGATAGTGAAGAGTGAGGTGAAAATTTCATTCACCGGTAATCAAACAGGTGTTTATGAGATTGATAGCTATATTCTGGCTCCGTGTGAGATTCCTGGTAGAGCTCTGGGCTCTATCCCAAATGGGCTAGACTCATCCTTCCTGGAGGAAGGGAAGAGAGGGGCCAGGCCAAGAAGGAGAGTATCTTATACAGAAGTAATGCACAAGGGTAAGGCCAGTTCTGTGCTGCATGTGGAGAGAGAATGGTCAACTCTGCCTGGCAGGTTAGAGACATGGAGATCTAAACTTGAAGATTTGGGGCAGTAGTTGCTAAATTCATTCAAGATGATTTACAGTTTAAAGGGGAAAAAGGTTAGTGTGCACAGGGAGAATTCCTTATAAGAATGTGCGGGTGTATCTCCAGAACCAGCTGCCAAAGTGGGGAGGCAACTGCACCCTAAATGGACTAAACTCAGAGGAAGGCAAAGTCCTAGAGAGCTGGACCAAGCCACCAGGGTTCCCCAGGGGGAAGGAAAGGAGGCCCTTCCTTGAATGGGGGCAGGGGCACAGGCTAAGTGCTGAAACACAAGAGCAGAAATGGGCTAGGGCCCCACCGCGGTACACAATAAGCCTTTCTACTCGGACATCTGACCTTCATCCTGTGCGTAGACATGACATTTTAAAGCAAGTTAAGTTAAACAATGACATTGGTATTTTATCCTTGTATCCCGAATGGGGAAATTGGTGGGTGTTGGGGTGGAGGAGTGGATGTGGTGGTCAAAGAGTCAGGAACAGCTCTGACTGGAGAGAGGGAAAGGATGAAGCAAGTGAGGATGATTCCAAACCAGACAAGAACCACCGTGAAGAGCCGGCATTGGGGATTCCAAGCCGCACCCTCGATTTATTGGTTATGTGCACTTGCCTAAGCTATTAACATCTTTATGTTTGTTTTCTTCACCCTTAAAATAATTACTTGCAAAGTTCTTGTGAGCGTTAGAAATAATAAATATCAACTGCCTAGAATATTGCCTGGTATTCAGCAGTAATTCAACAGATTATTGCCATTTTGTGGATCTGCCGTTAACCATGTAAGAATACAGAAAGGAAAAGAAGCTTGGGAAGAATTAGTTTTGTTCATGTCCTCTTTAGGGTGGAGAGGTGTAAAGCATGCTTTTGAGAAACTGATTACTGGCCTCTGGGGAGGAGAAACCTCCTCTCTTCATTAACTTTTTACTAAAAACAGATGAATAATGAACAATATTAAAGCTTCACAGCTCTGGAGCTGAAGAAAAAGGTGAATCCTGGGCAGAATTTGGGAGGCAGCGGCACACAGATCACAGAGGGAATGTGACTCTTGAAAGCAAGTGGGAATAAATGGGGACAGAAGAGGAAAGGCCTGGGTCCTAGGCTCAAACACTTGCCTCTCCAACAAGGACCTTTGGGTTGTTCCTGGCCTCACACCCATCACTACCCCAGGCCTGCTTCTGATTGGTTGCCATTCCTTCTTCCTTTCGGAGTATTCCTCACAGTTGGTTCTTCTCTGCTTCCGGACACACTTAAGTACTTGTTACTTCATGTCTGGACAGTCACAGTAGACTCCTGACGCCACCTCCCTCCATCTCTTCTTTCCCTACCACCTTAGTTTATTCTGACTTTATGATCAGATCCATCTTCTTATGTAGCTGCACTTTCATACTAAATGCAGAAACAGACACCATGGCTCCAGCTAGGACAGACTTCAAGACTTTGAAATCCACACCCCAGTCTGAGTCTCCTCTTTTGACAGAGCTCCTCAGTGGCACAGCATTCTGCCCAAACTCCCCTGATCCCAAAATTGACCTGCTTCATCTCTGCATTTGTATATGAGGCCTCCCTGTCTGATGAGATCTCTCTTGTTCCCTCTCTGATTTAAAGAAGATTAACTCAGATTTCAAGGTTGTCCAGTTGTTTTTTACCTGAGGCCATCCTCACAGAAGCAGCACCCCACATACCTCCATGTTTTACCACATGAGGCACAGCCACAGGTCATCTGTGCACATCTTATCACTTCCACTCACTCAGAATTCACCGAGGAGGCTATATTCAGAAGCTTATGACCTTATCATTTTTGGGGGGCGGGGTTGGACTTCCAATTCAGGTAAAATGCCTCATTGGGTATAAATCCATATGTGGTCACCTCTTATATTGACAAAGAATGTGGTGACATTTAAGATTCATAGGAAGGGGACTAAGGTCCAATCAAGTATAAATGAGAACAGAAGTTAAGTTATTAATTAGCATGTGATGGGCGGGGCATTTTTCCAGTTCTTTTTGAAATAGAAATTCAGCCTTAGATCCCCTTTTTCAAGGAGTGACCATGTGTTTATGCATAATTTACACATTAGTAATGACAGTGAAGTTGAAGTGGCTGATAGAAGGTGTTCAGGGGGCTGGAGAGATGGCTTAGTGGTTTGGAGCATTTGGAGCTCTTGCCAAGGGCCTGGGTTTGGCTCCTAACACCCACCTAGCAACTCACAACTCAGAACAACTCTAGTTCTAGGTGTTAATATTGCCAAATTCACCAGGGTCATGGGGTGTTCGTTACTTATGCTGTCTCTTGGGAAGCTGTATTTTGGAGGTTGTTTTCCCCATAAATACAATTTTCAAAGAATTATAAATTATAAATAGCTACACATTCTTTCTGATTGTTATTTTACAATTTGACTTTTAGTTATGGAAGCTTCATTAACTAAATTACCACTCCCTCTTCAAGCCTCTATAAGCACTACACACCCATATGGTGCATATACGTGCATGCAGACACACACTTATACACTTAATATATTTTGTTAGTGATAGCTTCCTAAAAATATATTCTGAAGATTAATCTTATTTGTTAAAGTAGATTTATTTTATAATGCTTTTTTTATGTGATTCTAGCCTGCAATAAATCATAATAGTATTGAAGTAAGTTTCTTTTATCTCATCATTTAATAATTTTAATATATTATATTTGACTAATGTGGTATATAATATTGAATGTAGCCTATGTTGGAAATTAGTAATGTAAAAACTGGAAAGTGATAATATCAAAAGTGGTTTGGACATTTTTAGTAAACACTCTGCAGTTGCAGAATTAGCAAGATTTATTGTCATCTAACCATCTACCTTAAAAAATTATGCAGCTTGGGAAAATATGAAAATTAGCGATAGAAATTATTTCAGCTAAATGAGTTGTTGTTTATTTAAATTCTATTTTACATGTGCAGATAACTTCCGATCCTAGACTTCGATTTGAGTTAGCGCTTCGAGAAGCTGGACTCCATAAGACACTGTACGCCAAAGAGATGCTACCAAAAATCAGTCCCCAGAAGCCTCCAAGGAAGGACACAGAGTCTACTGTATTTAAACTCTAGAACGCATGTGCAAACATTATGTGGACATGGATAATGATTATCACCACGTCTAAATGTTTAAAACCCACCAGACACATAAGTCATAGCATTTATAAACAGCTTTGCCTTTTTTTACTCTTCAAAGTTTTATGCACTATTCTGTTTTTCTTTAAGTAACATGTGCTATTACCAAACTCACCAAAATTATGGGACTTTGGTATACATGTTGTCATTTGGTAGGGTGTTATTTTGGAGGGTTTTTTTCCTATAAAGGGGAGCTCAAAATAACTATTTGTCAGAATTATATGTTTCATAGCTCCACTTTTTTTGGGAAATTTGTTATTTCACCATTTGACTTTTAATTATGGAAGCTTCACTATCACTAATATGTCTATCGTCTTTTGGTTTATTGTAAAGGAGGGGATTGAGCGTTCTCTGTATTTAGGAACCAGCTTGGTACATCATGCTTACTGCAAGCCAGTCATCTGAACAATCTCCATTTGCAAATTTTCCTGAAGAAGACAGTGGAAGTGGTGTCTCCATCATGGGAATACCGATTTTGTCTGGGAAGACATGACTGTGTGGTTGTTTAGAAGGAAAAACGGAAATTTTATGATACCTGAAATATTATCAAAAGTTCCAAATTACCCAAGAAATACCTAGATGATTTTCTTGAAGAGAAAGTATTGAAGAGAAGTATTTCATATAAAACTTACCCATAAATTTTTGGCTATTTCTAAAAAGCAAAATGTGTTGTTGAAACTTTCAGTAGCTAATGGTATTAAGAAGACTAACCACTTACTTTGTCTTTATTGCCATTCCATGTATTTCTCATCCACCTCTAGCCATGGGGTTGTTGTCTCTAGGTAGTTATGAGAATGCTGTGAAAACCACAAAATCCAGGGCTGAGGATGAGGTTCAGTTAAGTAGAGAGCGTGCCTATACTGCCTGAAGTCCTGACTTCCAGCACCCTATAAACTGGATGTGGTAGCACACACCTGTAATTCCAGCATCAGGAGATGGGAAGCGGGAGAATCAGCAGTTCAAGGTCATCCTTGGCTATATAGTGAGTTTACAGTCAGCCTGTAACGCAGGAGACCCTGTTAAAAAAAGAGGGAGAGAGGGAAGAACAGGGGAGGGAGATGAGGGGAGGAGAGAAAAAAGCAGGAAGAGAAAAGAAATATCATAAAAACAGTCTGACTGGGACTCTTCATGAGCTCCCCCAGCATCATGAGTATAAGTAAAATCAACCCAGCCTGTCAGGACACATTGCCTTTATAAGAGGTTTTATAGGGGGAAAAAATCTTATCCATATCCCACAATTCATCCCAATGACTCCCTGCTACAGCTCTTTGCATCATTATAATATCTCGTCAAAAAGTGGAGAGAACCTTAGGAAGAGGTGGAGAGTGGTGGGCATGGATTTGTCCTGGGGACTTTTCTAGAGGTCAAAAATGTTATTTTATGCGGCTCTGACTATAAACCCATGAGAACTTGCTGTAACAGAAAACAGGAAGATTTGGATGCTCCTGAGCCTGTGGATCCCTACAGATGTGGACAGCCGTACCAGAGTCCTGGGATCACGTTCAAACACTACTAAAATATTTATTCTTTTAAAACTCTCTTAACTAAAGACTCTTAGCTGGTACTGCCTTGACACCATGTACCACTGCCATTCTGAGAAAAAGGAAGATGTCAAGTGTTGTTGTTGTGAGGAGGACCGAGTTGTGATCTGGGCAGCAGTCTAGCCATTGGCTGTGCCCAGATTCAGATTCTAGCAATTTTCTTTATTTTCTAAAAAATTATATTAATAGTAGCTATTAATCACTAAGTATAAACTGGATGCTTAGCATCAGTATGTGATTTCCATATTATATTTGATCATCCTTACAGCCTTATGATATGGTTCTTGTCATTTTAAAGATCTAGACATATAAAAAAATGATCTAGAAATGAGTTCAGAGAGATGAAATAATATACATTTATCAGTTGTGTTCAAACAGAGACATTTAATGAATGTAGTGAGTCCTGACCATTTTTAAGTAAAACGTAAGAAAATAATCTGAAGTCTAAATGATTAATGAACCCACAAAAAGATAAAAATGCTTATTCAGCCCCCCAGTGAATGCCTGGTACCCACCCCCCAGATGATCAGCACTGCCAATGGATGTAATAGCCACAGGAAAATGGGACAACTGCGTGTGGTGGCACTGGTTTGTAACCCCAGCATTTGGAAAGGGGAGGCAGGAGGTCAGGTAATGGGATAAATCCACAGAGTCTATTTGATAGTCAAAGGAATTTATCTGGGGGTTAACTAACAACCAGAGTAAAGGAGTTGGTCGCAGAATCCTGGAGGGGTGGGGCATGGTGGAACACGGTTCTCTGGAGAACTCTGCCTTGATCCGCATCAGCATCCAAGACCACGAGGTAGGGAAGACAAGAGAGCATATACAAGCATCCCAGGTCTTAAGGATCCTTGGTGGCCATGCCCAAGGGGCAGGTACCTAGCAGCTACTTCAGGGCATGGCACAAACAACCACTTACTACAGTCAGGAATTTGGGGTCACCCTCAGCTATATAGGTGGAGGCTAACCTGGGCTACATGATACAATGTCTCCAAAGCCAAAAGGGCACAAAACAGCTGTGCGGTGGAACACACCTGTAATAGGAGCGCGGGGCAGGTAGAAGCAGGAGAATCAGAAATTCAAGGCTAGTCTCTGGTGTATAGAAGTAAATCAGACACTGTCTCAAAAAAGAAAGAAAAAGAAGATAGGAAGCCTGTGTTAGTGTGGACTGGAGAGCTTGCCTGCTGAGGTCGTGGTTTTTATACCTTCGATTCAACAACTCTCCTCCTAGATGTGTGCTATTGAGAGGCAGGCCCCTGCGTCAGTGTGGGGGGGGGCGGCAGAAACTGGGGTTCAGAAAGAAAAACAAACTAAATTTCATCAGTAGTAAACTGGACAGACATAAAAATCATGGTATATTCATTTATGGAATTACATACCACAAAGGAAATGGGGGGATTTTATCGATATGGACATTATATTTACCAAAAGGGGTGAAGTGTCATATTTCATTTCTCTAAAGAACAAAAACCTGCCAAGATAATCTGTATTGCTTATGGATACATGGGAGGCAAAACAGTATAGAAAAGCGAAAAAATAAAAATCAAGATGAGGATTACCTTGGGTGGCCAGGGAGACAGGCAGGATTGAAGACCCACAAGGTCCTCAAAGTGTTGTATTGCTTAACCAGGGTGTGGCTACAGAATGTTTCTGATCATTCTCAGGTCCATGTGCATATTTTACATACTGTTACATGCCAAATAAATTCCACAAAATAAAAAAGGAATATAAGAAAGCAAATAATTAAAAGCATAATTTGTTAACGTACTTGTGCATCAACAGTAGTCTTTTCAGTGAAGTTCTGGTATAATAGCCCCAATCTGCATACATTTCTGAGGTAAGGAAGATCTGTCCCTTGTTGGGAGTCTTGCTTCTCTTGACATATTATAGAATTCCCTTGATGTTCTTGCTCCACAGTCCAGTGCCTTGGTACACTTTGGTTCTTACTGGTCTAGTTTTCCTGGATGGCTTGAAAAAGAAAAAAAAAGGAATATGTACCAAGAACCCCAAGCATTATATTCATGTTCACTCATACATGTGTGTTTGTGTGTGCATTTGTGTGTGTGTGTGTGTGTGTGTGTGTGTGTGTGTGTGTATGTGTGTGTGGTGGGTTATAACAATAACAAAAATGTATTTCTTGGTAGTGTTCCAAAACTAATTGAGACTGTGCTGGAGAGATGGCTCAGCAGTTAAGAGCATGTGCTGCTCTTGCAGAGGATCTGAGTTCGGTTCCCATCACCCACGCCAGGCAGCTCATAACTATCTGTAGCTCCAGCTCCAGGAGATCTAATGATGTCCTCTTCTGGCCTCTGTGGGCATCTATACTCAAATTCGTGCCTGAACACGAGCAGGTGCATAAACACACACACACACACACACACACACACACACACACACACACACACACACACACACTTACTTTAAAATAAATAAATCTTGAAAGAAAGAAAGAAAGAAAGAAAGAAAGAAAGAAAGAGAGAAAGAAAAAGAGAAAAAGAAGTACCTTCAATCCCATTGCTACTAAATGGCGCCATCTCCCAGTCTCTGAGGCAGTGGACTGCCTCCATCTGGAGGAAGACTGTGTTGTCTGTCTTGTAGGAAGCCTTTCCCCCCATGAACCCACAGTCTAGGCTCCCCTTTTACTTCCTCTTGTGGAGGGAGTTGCTCTCCCGTGAGTTTTGGGTTCCCTTCCTTCTCAATGCTACAAGAATTTTGTTGTTGTTACACATTTTCTTTATCTTTAAGCCTTCCTTGAATACACAAATATGGTGGAATACATTCCAGCATTAGAATATATGTCTGTCAACCCCACCCATGTTGTCTTCTAATGACCCAGCTGGTTCTTGCCTCTTCTCAAAAGAACATCTTTAAAGAGTTGCCAGTAGACAATGTCTCTCCTGTCTTCCCATCTCTCTCTCTCTCTCTCTCTCTCTCTCTCTCTCTCTCTCTCTCTCTCTCTCTCTCTCTCTCTCTCTCTCTCTCTCTCTCTCTCTCTCATTCGGATTCAGCCTTGTCCTGTTCTCGTACTGTTCTTAGCAAGATCACCAACAAGTTCCATGCTGGCAAATGATGGTCTTTAATCCCTGTCCCGCTGACTTGGTAGCAGCTTTTGGTCCAAGCACAGCAGCCCCACCTTGGAACACGTTCTTCTGGCTGCTGGTCCTCCTTCCACTTTACTTCTGCTCCTTTGGCTGCGTCTCAGTTTCCTTGGCCAATTCCCCCATTCCTATCCAGCTCTACATGTGGGACTATTCCAGAACTGTGCCCTTTAGACCTATTGCTCTTTACTGTCACCCATGGGGTCATTCTTAAACCTTCCAGGTTTACTTTTAATTGGTTTTGGGGGTGTCTTTTAATGTACAGCCTTTACCTTCTTTTCTTCTTCACCCCTTGCAATCTATTTATTGAAGAACAAGCATCTATATATAGTATTTTGTATACCAGACTTTGCCCTTCACACTCCCAACTCCTCTCCACTTTCTGTCCTTTGTATTTGCTATGCATTGTTAGTTGAGTCTAGCTTTATCAGGTAAGATTCTGATTCTTCTTTATGTCCCTCCCACACTGCTTCCCCTGGCGGAATATTCTCATCCATCCATTGGTGGGTTGAGCATTTGGATGTTTTGGGAAGTGTTTCCTACTGCTAACTCTCTGTTCTTAGAGCCATTAACTAAGAGCTGCAGATTAATACACCGTGAGGTTAGTTTCTGTCAACCTAACACAAATCTAGACACCCCTGGCAAGACGGAACCTCGAACTGAGAAGTTGCCTCCATCAGATTTGCCTGTGAGTATGTCTGTGGGGCATTTTATTGATTGGTAGTTGACGTAGAAGGGTCCCCACCCACTGTGGACAATATGTGGGCCTGGTCTGTGTAAGAACGGTAGCTAAGAAGGCCAGAAGGGAGCAAGCCAGTAGGCAGCATTCCTCTGTGGTTTCTGCTTCAGGCTCCTACCTGGAGTTCTTGGATGATGGACTGGCTGTAAGATGAAATACATCCTTTCCTTCCCCAAAAACACAGTGGGGGCACATCCTCTGATATAACCTGGCCTTCCTTTATTGCTAAGAACCTTAGCTAAAGAAAAGGGCTTTTTTTTTTCTTCTCCTGGTATTTAGTGGTGTAAGAGAAGAAGCCAAACTGTTTGTTTGCTTCTTAATAATTTTTTAAAATAGTGAATTGGTTTTCTGACAATCTCCAAAGATGATTGATTTTATTGTATCTTTCTGGTCATGGATTTTAATGTGTTCAGCCTTATAATCTATCAGAGCCATTCTTTTTCCTGTTCCAATTATCCCCTTCTTGACCAGTGTCTCAGTAGGTCTGACTAAACAATCTGACAGACTCCATACCCTGTGCTCTTCCAGTTTCTACTGCTCCATACAAACACGTTGATTTTTATCTTCCATCGCCCCACTGGTTTGACTTGTTACAGACTCCAGAGTCTGTATTAATCCCTTATCACTCTATAGCAAGTTACCGTAAAGTTAGAGGTTCATGCCGTCCAGTGTAGTCATAGTTTTGGATATCTGAAATCAGAATTGGATCTGTAATCTAAAATCAAGCTGTGAGCAGAGCAACGCTGCTCTCTGGGGCTCGAGCGCAGAGTTTCTTTTTGCACTTCTAGAGCCTGCCCATCATCCTTGGTTTGGGTCCTCTTCAATTGTCTTCAAACAGGAGGTGACAGGTGTAGTTTGTCCCACCCTGCATATTTTACATGCCTCTCCTACCTCTCTTCCACTAGTAAGGAGTCTTGCAATGGCTATGAACTCATACTAGTGTGGCCAAACGCCTACTTTAAGGTCGAATGATTGGTAATCTTGATGTCATTTGCTGTGTGACCCAGTCACAGGTTCGGGGCTTAGGAGACAGGATCTCCAGAGTCATTTTTTACCTGCCACAAGGTGTTTGATACTCTGCAGTCAGTAGCTAATTGAGGCCACGGTCATCTCAAGGCTCAGCTCGCTTAGGTGATCACTCACGGACAGCTGGCAGAAGATGCTGTCTACTGGCTAGGAGCTCGGCCGAGCCCGACACTGAACCAGACACACATGCTTTCCGTAGGAGATGGGTTCCGGAAGAAACAGAGACGCCAAGCATGTGAAAGCTCTGAGGCCTGGGAAGCGCTGCTGGAACTGATGTCTGTCTCTGTGCTCCTCAAAGCAGGCATAGCGTCCCTGATGGAACGGGGCTGAGAAATGAGCTCCTTCTCCGTGATGTGTGGTAATGGCTGGCCTCCACTGTAGAAGAGGTGTGTGAATTAGGAGGTATTTCACTGCCATCTTTCAAAATCTGTCACTTTTGCCATTGGGCATAACAGAACAAGCTAGGCTCCTTCACACTTACCCTTCAGGCCTGGAGTCAGAAGTTTCTCTAACAAGCTCAGCATCCCAGTGTCCCAGGGATGGAAATTATATGTCGAGACCCCAGTATGGATACCCAGGTTCCATATTGCTAGTGGATTTGCCTTTTATTCTAGGCCTTTTCTGTGAGCATTGCTAGAATATACTTTTGTGTGCATACATGTACATCCACATAGGCATATATATATATATATATGTGTACACACACACACACACACACACACACACACACACACACACACAGCCCATACGTAAAGTCCCATATATTAGTTCATTCTGTTATCTCTCATTCAAACTCCATGGGGATTTGCTTCATGTCTTCCCTTTCATTTGTATTTTCTTTTTTCCTTACTGAGGATTCCGGTGCTCCTCGACAAGAAGTCAAAATATGACACCATTACTCATTGTATTATCCCACAATTTGTGCCCGTAACAGTCAAGATAAAATACCAATATGACAAAAACAACAATGAATTCTTTAGCTATGTACATCACACTCTTTCTCCTTTTCTTATAAATCCATTGTATCTTTGTTGTCGGGGATGATGTAAATAGTATATATTTTTCACTAGCCCCTAATTTCTTTTCTAAAAATTTGTCTTTACAAATTCATGTGTGGATACAATGAAATATGAGCATATATACCTCCATTTCCCCCTTCAACTCCACTTCCTACTCTCCCAGCCCCACATACTTCTTCCAGTTTCATGTCCTCTCTTTTTACTAAATAACCTGCTAAGGGCCTGGAGACCCAGGTTTGATTCCCAGCTCCCACATGGCAGCTTACAACTGTTTATGTTCCAGGGGTTCTGATTCCCTTTTCTGTCTTTTGAGGGCACAAGATACACAAGTGGTGCACAGATATACATGCGGGCAAAACATCCATACACATAGAATACAATTTTTAAAAATTATATTAAAAAAAACTCAGTCCAACTAGTATTGACCATATGTGTGTGGGTGTAGGGCCATCCTCTGCAGCAACCTATCAGTGGCCATACACCCCAAAAGAGTGATTCTCCCCTGACTGCCCAGAGCTCCTCAGTTAGGGCTGGAGAATCCAGCTACAGTTCTAGCTGACTTGATCGTGTGCAGGTCACCATAGCAACTGCGATTCAGGAGTGCAATCGCCGTGTCATGATGGCAGCCTTCCACAGCAGCCCTCTCTAGTCTCCAGCCCTCACAGTTTCTCCACCTCTTCTTCAGTGTCCCATGAGCTTTGGCACAGAGGTTGGTGAGGTGTCCCTTTTAGGCTGTCTGCTCACAGTCAGTCTCAGCCCGATGACCAGTTCTGCATCTCAGCACTGGCTGCTGCCCTCTGCAAAAAGGAGCTTCTGTGCTGAAGGCTGAGAGCAGCCCAGGTCTATAGGTATAAACATGGATACTCAGAAGGCAGTTGACAACAGGGCCATTTAACACCACAGCGAGAGTAAATCTACCTCGGGTGAAGACTGCGCTTTCCTCTCACTGTGTAAGTCAGTGTGCTTTGCTGATGTCCGAGGGCTTTGTATCAGCTTTCCACTTGTCATTTTGGTGGCCTGTATCCCATTTTAGGGAAGATTCCTTTGGAGCTGCTTGTGGAAACCATATTTTGAGTGTGTTAATAACACTGGTGGAGGCCTTTATAGTTGCAAATAGGTTTTTCCAGGAAGAAAATGCCATATTTACATTTTCTTCCCTAAGCATAAATGTCAGGAGGCCAGTTGTAAACGGTTTTCTTTGCCTGACAATTTACTTCGTTTCTCTGCCTGACTGCACAGAGTAGTTCCCTGCCTTCCTTATGATGTAATAGTCACTGGAATCTGCTGAGGCCAGTCACCCTGGCTGGCCACAGTCAGCAAAACCAGTTCCCTCTTATGACACAGATTCAGATTTATTCCAGGAATTGCTTATAAATGCTACTTCCTCAGTATTTGTCACATTATTAAGATTTTCGGTTTTCTCCAGGGCCTCTTATTATGCTATTCTGGTCAGTTTTCTCTTAGTCTCCTAGGTCCTTTGATCTCGTTTCTTGATATTTTCTCGGGTTTAAGAAACTTTTTGCTTGAAAATAGTGTCAACTCTACAAAAAAAGCTGAAAACCAGGAAGTAATACCTTTAAGAGTTCATGCACTGTTTCACATTCAAGGTACTCTATCATGTTTGTGTTCCTGCTCTACACATACGTGTGGACACACATACACACACATGCACACACATACACACATGTACTCATGGACACATATATGCACATATATTCATGAACACACATATTCTCTCTCTCTCTCTCTCTCTCTCTCTCTCTCTCTCTCTCTCTCTCTCTCTCACACACACACACACACACACACACACATTTTTTTCCCTGACCATTTGAGAGTAAGTTTTCTGTCCTATCAGTCTATGTCTTCTTACTAAGGGCAAGAATGTTAGTTTCTCCAAGCACAGAGGAGCCAAGAACAGTGAAATGTGTCACTGCTGCAATACCTCTCAATCCAGTCTCCGTGTTTCCGCTTTGTCCTCTGAGCCATTTATAGCCTTTGTAGCATCTCCCCCTCACATCAGGACCCAGTTAGAAGTTGGCCATTGATTTGCACCGTTGTTTTTTTTTTTTTTTTTTTTTTTTTTTTTTTAAAGATTTATTTATTATGTATACAGCATGTATGACCAGAAGAGGGCACCAGATCTCATTACAGATGGTTGTGAGCCATCATGTGGTTGCTGGGAATTGAACTCAGGACCTCTGGAAGAGCAGTCAGTACTCTTAACCTCTGAGCCATCTCTCCAACCCTGCACCGTTGTTTTTTAAGCCAGCTCCTTTAATCTGGTCCATCGCTGTAGCTTTGTCTTTCATGACATTGGCTTTTTTTTTTTTTTTTTTTTTTTCCGAGACAGGGTTTCTCTGTGTAGCTTTGCGCCTTTCCTGGAACTCACTTGATAGTCCAGGCTGGCCTAGAACTCACAGAGATCCGCCTGGCTCTGCCTCCCGAGTGCTGGGATTAAAGGCGTGCACCACCACCGCCTGGCGACATTGGCTTTTTATTTGTGGTAAATATATGCAATGTGAGGGTTACTGTGTTAGCCAGTTATAAATGTGCACTTGAGGGCATTGGGCTTATTCACATTACTACTCAAACACCACTGCCACCCATCTCTAGAACTGTGTCATTTCATCCTGAAACTCTGTGCCCACTTCAGCTACTTGTGGTGATATTGTGTTTCCCAAAATATTGTGCACCCTAATAAACTTATCTGGAGTCAGAGAACAGAACAGCCACTAGATACAGAGGCCAGAAAATGGTGGCACACATGCCTTTAATCCTAGCATTCCAGAAGCAGAGATCCATTTGGATCTCTGAGTTCAAAGCCACACTGGAAACAGCCAGGCATGGTGACTCACGCCTTAAATCCCAGGGAGTAATGGCAGGAAGGTATATAAGGCGTGAGGACCAGGAACCAGAGCCTGGTTAATCTTTTAGGCTTTTGAGCAGCACAGTTCAGCTGAGAGGCATCCAGTCTGAGGAAACAGGATCAGCTGAGGAATTGGCAAGGTGAGGTGGCTGTGGCTTGTTCTGCTTCTCTGATCTTTCAGCATTCACCCCAATACCTGGCCTCAGGTTTGAATTTATCAATAAGACCTTTTAAGATTCGTGCTACAGCCACTGGCAACCAATACTCTAGTTTTTAGCCCTGTGAATCTGTGTACTGTAAGTACATCATATAAGTGAATCATGCATAATTTATTTGTGTGAGGAGGGTATTTGGCAGGCTTATTTTATTTACCATAATGCTCTCATAGTTCATCTGTATCATGCATGAATCAGAACTGTATTATTTTTGAAGGCTGAATAATATTCTATTGCATGTATATTACATTTTGCATAGAGCTATTACAAATATTGATACATAGCTAGTTGTCTGTTTGAATCCCTGGCTTTCAGTTCTTTTGAGACTATACCCATGAGTGTTGATAGACGATGTACTACTTTTACATTTAATGTTTGAGAAATTAACATGTTTCTTTCCCACCGCACCCTCAACATTTTTCAGTCCCAGCAACAATGCTCACAAGTTCCATTTTCTTCACATCCTTCACACCACATGTTATTCTACCCTCTTCCCCCCTGCCCCTTTTTTAAACAATAGCCATCCTGATGGGGGTGCATTGGTGTATTGATGCTTCATTGTGATTTCAACTTGCGTTTCCTTCATTAATAACACCGAGAATCTTTTCAGGTACTTCCTGTTCATTTGTAAATCTCCATTGAAGAAATACATATTCAAGTCATTTACGCATTTGTAAATTAGGCCATTTGTCTGGCATTGTTGTCCTAAAGTAGTAGGAGACATTTCCATTTTCTAGACATGAATCCTTTATCAGATAAATGGTCTGCAAATATTTTGTCCAGTTCCTTGTGTTTTAGATTTTTACCTTCCTGGTAGTATCTTGTGGTTTAGCTGTTTTTTGATGATGTTCAAGTTGTTCCTTTCCTTCCTTCCTTCCTTCCTTCCTTCCTTCCTTCCTTCCTTCCTCCCTCCCTCCCTCCCTCCCTCCCTTCCTTCCTTCTTTGTTGCTTGTGTATTTTTGTGTCACATGTAAGAAATCCTTACCAAATTCAATGTCACAATACCGTCTCCCTATTTTCTTCTAAGGGTTTTATAGTTTCAGCACGTTTATATCTTTAGTCCATTTAGAGTTGGTTATTTTTTATATGCTGTAAGATGAGAGTGCATTGTTTTACAGGTGACTGCCCAGTTTTCCCAGAATTGTTTGTTGCGAATGCTGTCCTTATTCCATTGATGTCTCTTAGCTCCCTTGTCAAAAATCATTTCTCGTGTATGTGAGGGTGGTTTTTTGTAGGCTAATTACGCGTTCTTTTTCACTTGTTTCATGTATCGCTCTGTAGGCAGCATCACATTGTTGGATTGCTCTCACTTTGTGTTTCGAGATCAGGAATTGTGAGACTTCCAACACTGTTCATTTTCTCGGTTGTTTTGACTACTTACTAGTGGTGAGTTTTCCACTTAGAGCCTTTATCGTATCGTAGAAGTTTCCTTCTAATCTTACTTTGTTTTTTTTAATTATGAAACAATGTTGAACTTTGTCAAATGCCATTTCTGTATCAATTTAGTTATGTATTTTTCTTTTTTGTTCTAAAATATGCTGTATTACATTGATCGTTTTTTATATCCAAGAAGAAATTCTACTTTTGATGGCTTGCACTTTTAATATACTGATGAATTCAGTTTGCTGTTTTTTAAAAAAAACAAACGGGGACTATCATTTTTAAATTGTCCATTTTGTTGGGGGGAATGTTCATTTTTTATTTTGAATTTTCTTTTTTTGGTTCTGCCCTCTTACCTGGAGCCTCCACCAGAACCTTGTTGGGGACCCAGCTTTGCTCCTTCCCGTGGACCTTCTCAGCTCTCCCTCCTAGCCCACCCTATTCCTTTTTGTCAGCCCCCATACCTAGAAATGCTTTCCACCTGGGACCCCCAGTGGCCACACTGGGCTGGGATTTCCACTCAGGTGGGTGATTTTCTCTTTTGTTCCTGTCCCCTGTCACTACCTCACTTGTCTTACCCTAAGCCCTGTAGCAGACTGTGGTGATAAAGTGTCCCCCAATATATTGTGCACCCTAATAAAGTTTATCTGAGGATCAGAAGAAAAAGCCAGCCACTATAGTAAACATGGAGGTCAGGCAATGGTAGCATACGCCTTTAATCTTATCACTCAGGAGGCAGAGATCCATCTGGATTTCTGTGAGTTCAAGTCCACACTGGGAACGGAGCCAAGCATGATGTCACTTGCCTTTAATCCCAGCACTAACCATAGAGGTCTGGAGGTCTGCATAGACAGATAGGAAGTGATGTAGCTGGGCGGAGAGAGGGAGTGAGATGCAGAACAGAAAGGCATACAGGCATGGGTATGCAGGAGTAGCTCTCTTTGGCTGAAGATATCAAAGTGGTAAGAATGTAGCTGACTTCTTTCTGCTTTTCTGACCTCTTGGTTTTAACACCAATATCTAGTTCCGGATTTTTTATTAATAAGACTGTTTAGCAATTTGTCTTATAGCAGACTACTTGCAGGTGGCCCTCCTCCCACTCTACATCCATTCCCTCCTCCCACTCTACATCCATGCCCTCCTCCCACTTTACATCCATGCCCTCTTCCCACTCTACCTCCATGCCCTCCTCCCACTCTACATCCATTCCCTCCTCCTGCTCTACATCCATTCCCTCCTCTTACTCTACATCCATGCCCTTCTCTTTCCCCAACTCTACATTTACACAGGAAGCATCCCACTGATAGATGGTATTTGTCTGCCTAGCCAAACCATTCAATCAATAAATATCCTACATCACACATCCGTGTCTCAGAACAAGAGGCTCAGTTTCCACAGTGGCTTGTAACACAGTGTCTGATTTTCAGAGACACTAATTGAGGACTTCATTAAAGACCTACATGACAAAGTGAGGATGTCTTTTGATAGGTGTGGTGATGTAGGCTTTCAGCTTTGGGGGGTGATAATTCTCCAGTCTGTGGTTCCTAGTACTCAGGTCAGGGGGTGTAAGCAAAGGTTTGTAGGACTAACAGGGGACCAGTTGAGTCTACGCTGGAGCAGTCTCCTGATGCAGGTTGAGCCCTAAACACTGATTCTGTGACCTTCACAGAAATTCTAGAAATGTTCACACCCTTTAAAGCTTGTCTTCTTGCTTAAAGAAACTCAAGTGGGCTTCACTGTTTGCTGCCATTGCTGCAATGGCCCAGGGTCCTTTTCCAGCTTTTCTAATGTGCCAACCACAGCCTGGGACCTCTGTAGATAATCTCTCCATCTTGATAGCTTATCTACTCAACTGCCATTTCCACTCTTCACAAAATAGAAGGGAACATTCCAGTTTTTCTGGGATCACCATAATTGCTGAGTATTGATTTTCATAGCAATAATTTCCACTATAAGAAGAACCAACTATAAGATTATTTTATTCCCCACTAAAGAGCACAGCTCACTTTCCATTATCCAAAGTTCTATTATTGGTATATAGTACTACTGCAGTAACAATCATAAAACCAATGTGACTTCTGTCTGGCATGTGTTTGTATCATTTTCTCTCATGGATTCATACTTCCTTGGTCTTATACCAGCCTCACTAAAACAGTCCCATCATTTCTTTTCCTCAAAGGCAAATTATGAAAATAAAGAAAACTTTAAGGAAATTTGAGAAAAACTGGAAACATTTTGCCAAAGAAGCGATGGAAGAAAATTTAAGAAATGACATTTGAAAAGACCTCAGTCAAACCCCAGAAATAATGATATTTGATCAACTAAGAGAAAAATACACAGAATTCTGCTGTTTCTGCTCCCTGATGTGTTTGTGTGGGAGAATGGCTGCGCGGTTGTGGATGCATTTGAGGATGGACACTGAATAGATGGCCCACAAACTCTGTAGAGGTCCCGAGGGAGCAACTCACAGGAACTAAGACGGCAGGTGCTGAGTGACCAGTCCACTTTGATCTTCACACGGGCCGATAGTGTGTCTGCATGCTGCCGGACTCTGTAGAATCAGAGGCATCTTCCAGTCCTCAGGGAAAACAGAACATCAACTCTATTCTGCTTTTATACTTTTTAATCTCCAGGAAGATGATCTGAAACTTTTACATCAATTCTTCATAAACTAATAAATGCCTGCATTTACTTTCAACAGTACTTCTGTCCAAGCAGATTCATAATTCTATTTAAATGCTTTCATTTTAATCATTTTGTTTATAGTTTATTGAAGTTAGGCATTTTTTCTGTTTAAAATTATAATGTGTTTCTTCAGCTATTTGTCACTATCTGGTTTTATCAATTATAAGTTCTGATTTTATGTCACTTTGTGGGCATTATTTCTTTCTGAATCCTTGAAAATTTGAGACTGCAAGTTACATGCTATATCAAGGGCAAACCAGTGCTATCTATACTTCATGTTTCTCTTCTCTGAGTACCAGGGCCTTCTGGCCATGCTTAGCTTTGCAGCCTGTGGGCTTGGCAATTTCTCTTGTCCTCACATACTCCCCAGATTGTACCCTCTGGACTGTCCAGTGTCATAGCTGTTGGTCCCTCCCAATTGTGTTGTAACTGTGGGAAGCAACCAGAGCACTGATACCTATCTGCACAGGCAGAAGACTGGTCCAAATCCTTTCAAGACATTGGAAATATTAATCGCCCTGCTAGAGGGATGCAGCTAAGAATGCCATGTGACCACTGCTACTAGTTTCAAGCTCTACAACATTTAACTCTGGGAGTGTATTCAGAAGTTGATCTGTCCACTCAGAAGGGGCCAGAGCCACCAAATTCAGTTCATCTCAATTGGTGGTATCTGTCCCAGATGTGCACCAATGGGGTAAATTTTACTGATGCACTCTAGTGCCTGGGACAAACCACTGGCCACCTGCCAGCATCTGTGGGCCTGCCCAGTCTTCACAGCTGTCTCCCAGGACTGCCTATTATAGCCTGGAGCTTTGGAAGATTGAATTCAGGCTTCCAGTTTTGTGATTGTGCCCTCTTCTTAGGCCCCCAGGACAGTTCAGACAATAGCTTATCTTTCAAGGTGGCACCCAATCTCTGCATGTCAAGTCAGAGAGAGACAGAATGGAATTACTCTCCACTGCTGGCTGACTCAGCTGCTGGAAGAAGCGTTGTCTGGGCAAAACTTGCAGCTGGTTTTAAGGCTTGTGGAGGCTGGCGGCTTCTCTTGTGGGTAGGACTGCCAGTCTCTTTGCACCAGGGTCTCCTGGATTACTTCCAGGAGGACTCTTGGTTCCCTTCCCCACTAGGGTGCTACACAGAGGGAACTGTGTGTAGCAGTTCATTTTAGTTTCCTGCGCACGCTGTTAAACCCATCTGTTTCCCCCCACTTTTCTGTTATCATTGCCATTGTGACTTTCTGAAACACTTCCTCTGATCTTGATTTTGGAAGAGTCTATTTTGTTTGGTTCTGACTCTTCAACTCTACCACAGCACACAGAGTCAGCATCCAGGCTATCAGCTTTCCAGAAAGTTCCCCCACCCAATACAACTTTTCTTTAAGATTAGATTTCTTAGGGAAATTTTTCATTAGCTATCTTTCCCTGCATGCAGTGGCTGTGTGTCTGTGAGTCTGTGTGTGTGTGTGCTGTGTGTACATATTCATGTGGGCTTGTGTATGTGCGTGTGTAGGTATGCATGGGCAAGTGTGCATTTGTGTATGGAGAATCAATGTTAGGTATCTTCTGTAATCACTCTCCACCTTAGTTTTTGAGACAGGCTCTCTCACTGAGTCTGGAGCTCAGGGATTTGACTAGCCAGCCTGGCCAATGAGCTCCAAGCATGGCCCTGTCTCTGACTCCCAAGAACTGGGATTAAGTGCACGTCACTAAGGCTGGATTCTCATGGATGCGGGGGACCTGAACTCAGTTTCTCAGGCTTACACGGCGAACACTTCACCCACTAAGCCATACCCCAGCTTTTTAGTGACCAATATTGCAGCTCTCTGTGGCCGTCATTGGTGTTTCAATGCGCAATGACATCGTGCAATGTTCAAATTAGGGTAAGCATTGCTATCTCCTCAGACATGGTCAACTTGGTCATGAAAACATTAAAAGTATTTTTTCCTTTCTTGCTTCTTTGAAACATATAGTCCAAAGTCAGGGTCTAAAGTTACTCCACTGCGATAAACCCATATTTATAATGATACCATAGCCCTCGCTAAGTTTATCAAATACCTTTTTTCCCAGAGAATTTATGATTTTATATGTAGGAAAGTTTAGTTGTCTTATTTCCCTTCCATTTTACACATTTCCCCTGATATGCCAATATTGCTTAGCACCACATATGCTTAAAATTCTTAATATTTATAAACAATTTCAAAAACAATTTGCATTCACTTCTTTGACATTTTCTAAACACTGTGTTAATCTGTAATGCTTACCTTCACAGTATATTTAAAGCAAAGCCTTGCCAAAACTGCCTCATTATTGAACTATTCCAAACGTAGTGTGTAAGGACTATTTTCAAATCACTCTCCTTTTGTGGCTGATTAAAATGAAATAATACCTGACTTGGAAGTGAAAATGAACGGCTCTCAGAGGGACACCCAGCAGCACTCGAACCCCGTCTCTGTGACTCCTTCAGAAAGGGCTGGCTCTTTTCCTTCTCTGCTGCTTCTTGAGATTTGCCTTTGTCCTCTTCTCCCTGTACCTCAGACTTTCCCAGCTCTGTTCTACCTGTTACCAATTCCTGTTTCGGTTGTGTCTACTATGATTTTTAACTTACTTGTCAATTAGTCTTTAAGACTACAAATTTGATAATTTTGAAATTTCATTTAGAAATGAAGTTCGGTCCTTGGATTGGTGTGATACTTAAGACCCTCTACGATGGGGAAACACAAACAGAAATCAAACAAACAAACAAAAAGAACAAAAAAAACCTTTGTGCCAGGAATAATTCTGTGACTAGAGGTCAGTTACTTGACCTCTCTGGTCCCATTTCTTCATCTACACATGGGAAGACAATCTCACGTACACCAAGAACCATGTGGGTGTGGAGACTAAATGTGTTATCCGTTCAGTGGTATAGAAGGCTCTTCAGCCCACGGTGCTGGGCTGTGGGGTCCACCAATGTCATATGTGGCCGCCTGGGGCTTTTCCACTTCCTATTCTGTGTTTCAGTTGCTTTAGCCATTTGAAAGCTTTTCCCTGGCAGTCGATTTCTGGGTCCCGTTTTAGAACCCTAGGCCTGTCTCACGTCCAGTGAAGCCTCTTGTATTGTGGGGATCTCCTTCCACTTCAGTGTATCTGCCCCCCATAATGCCTTTGCATTTATCATACCAGGTAAGTCAAGGGTGTTTCTGCCTTAAAACTACATTTTTCTGACTATGTTTTACAGTGGGAGCCCCTGAAGTATAAATTCAAACCCCAAGCCTAACTTAGGACACTGAGCTGAGTTTTCTGAGGGAATTCTGTCTCCCTTCTGCTCACTGGGCAGAGACAGACCACTAACAAAAATGCCCTCAGGCCTCAGTACTGTCTTTAAATCTCCCCCATGCATCTTGCATACTTTGATGCACATCCAAAAACATTTCCTGTGGCTTTTGTCCATGTTCTTAGGATCCACCTTGCAGGACTCCTGTGAACTTTGTCCTTCTTATGATGCCATTTCATACCTGTCTTCTTCCATGGTGACTCTCCCTTCCTCTCAACATCCCCGCCCTGCCCCTTCTTTTTCTTCATACTGGTTTCTTTCCTCCTCTGCTGGTGCGTTTAGTCCTACTGACTCTCACATAAAATGACAACCAAAGAAGAGAAGTAGCATTATCAGGTGGCTTTCTACCGTCATTGAGACCGAAAGCATTTATACCAAGGACAATACATATTGGGCTGGTGCGGGGAAATTTCATTTTAAACCTGAAGACTTTGATCCTGTAGAAATCTTCTCCGATGCTTTTCTTTTTCTGTTTTCTCTGTGAGTCATTTAGATTTAATCATCCCCTCTGATAGCTGCTGACGAGTTAGTCATATTGTCTCACAGAATCCCTGACTCTGATGAATTGTGCCTTGAAAAATGACTTTGGTCAGATACATTCTATTAAGCCAGGGTGCCGGGGCTGGCTGATGCAAAGCTTGAGACTCTTTTCAGACATCTTCCCGTATCAGATGTAGACACTGGCCCACTGTCCCTGCTGGGACTCAGCCTGTTTGCTCTGGTTCCACCCCAAGCAACCTTCTCAGAGCCGTTTGTTTGCCACGCAGAAATGCCAACCCCTAGGTGTGAAAATCAGGCCACTAACGTGAAATTCCTCCCTAGAAATGGGTAAAGCTAGTGGTTAGTATTATAACAACAACAAAAAAAAACACCCCAAAACAAAAAACAAACAAACAAACAAACAAAAACCACCAAACAGATTGAACCTTTTACTCTTAGTAATATATATTTCCATTATGTACATGTGCATATATGTGTGTATAAAGCATTCACCATTCAACTCTTTCTGCATGGACATTCACGTTCATTTCCAACCATCATCACCACCGCTAGAACTTGTTTATATGACTTCAAAATGAAAAATATGTATTCGTTCAACAAGAATTTCCCTTTCCTCTTTCCCTCAGACCCCGACACCACCATTCTACCTCCTTTTTCTCTGAATTTATTACTCTAGGAATTTCATATATCAATGGAATCATAAACTATTCATTTTTTGGTGACTGGCTTATTTCACTTAGCATAATGTCCTAGAGGTCCAGCCATGTTACAGCACATATCAGAAGTTCATTGAGACTTCACTTTTTAGTGAGCTGAGCTTTATACATACATCTTTTGGGAATCTAGCTTCGTGTCAGCCAAATTGCTGTTGGACTTTCCATCACCTCGATGCTGATGTCATCCCTGGCATCTCTCACTCATCAGCCCTTTAAAGGCCACTCTCTCCCACAACTGCTAGTCTGTCACCTATGAACCCCCCTGAGCCTTTCGGCAGAAGGAGACTTTGGAAATGAATCAACTTCGCATGAAAAAGAAATTTTTATTCTGACATATAGAAACTGACTTACTTTTTAAAAGACATTTTTAAAAATTTATTTACTACAAAAAAATGTTCTGCCTGCATGCCAGAAGAGGGCACCAGATCTCATTATAGATGGTTGTGAGCTACCATGTGGTTGCTGGGAACTGAACTCATGACATTTGGAACAACAGCCAGTGTTCTTGACCTCTGAGCCACCTCTCAAGTCCTAGAAACTGCCTTATAAAGTGAAAATTTGAAGGCATTTGCCCTTTCAAGAGTGTGTGTGTGTGTATGTGTGTGTGTGTGTGTGTGTGTGTGTGTGTGTGTGTGTGTGTGTGTGACTAATGCAATACCAGCAACAATAGTGAATTTGGAGTTCTCGCCTATTCTTCTCTCCCTTTGGGTATTATGTGATGTAGGCGGCCCAGTCTTAGTCCCCTGAACTCAGGCATATTTTCTTGCTGCAGGTCCCTAGCTCACTCTCAAGCGCCTTCCTCCTTCTTCCCCCTAACAGACATCTGACTGCTTCTTCTACACATCTGTCAGTAGCCTCCCTTTGCCAGCACAGTAGGTCCAGTCTCCTTGTCCATGTAGAGCATACAACACAAATTACCTGCCCAGATCCAGCCAGGAAGAAGTCTTCATCACATTAGGCATAGCCTTTTTCCTGTTTCATGCTTGCCAGCTGCTGACAACATCTTGCACAGAGTTCTCACCAAAATTCACCCTTAAGTAAAGTTCACCTCAGATGTCCACTTTGTCCAGGAAGCCCTCTCAAGTCTCCCTACTCTACGTGGTCACCCCTCTTGTTGCCCTCTCAAACATGTTTGTTTCTGTTTCTCCTTTGGAGTCTATGCTACTTCCCTCTGAATTACAGTAACTCACGTGCCAGTCTTGGTGCTTCAAGCATATGGGGCTGTTAAGTGCTTAAGGAAGCAATTGTTGATCATCTTCTTGTCTCGTGATACCTAGCCTGGTGACTTACATGAAGTGGGTTCTTTATAAATGTGTTTGCTTGTTCTGCCCATTGCTTGCTTG
Source organism: Peromyscus californicus insignis (assembly GCF_007827085.1). Lineage (NCBI taxonomy): Eukaryota > Metazoa > Chordata > Mammalia > Rodentia > Cricetidae > Peromyscus > Peromyscus californicus. The sequence goes on along the minus strand of NW_026294595.1, from coordinate 36,093,990 downwards.
GAGTCCACACCCCTGAAACCTTAGAACAGTCATAGAAACCGTTCTATTGGCACGAGCCTTCTGGGATCTCAATGGAAGGAAGGCAGATAGCACTGACAGCGGACCCACCCGTGAGGTGCAGGCAACAGGTCTGAGCAGGTGGGCAGTGCTCACTGCTGACTATTTACCACAAGCGAGCCCTGCCTAACAGTCCCGTTGCTTTTATTTTATTCTTGCTTTTGGGGTTGTAATGGTGGTGGGGAGTCAGGTGAGGGTGGAATGTAACTCCAGAAAGGCTTTTCTCTTAGGTGAAAAATAAAGTGATTTTTGAGATAAAAGTGTAACCTATATTTTTAAAGATCTGTTCATTCTGGTCTAATGGGAGATGGGTTAAAATTGGAGGATTTAGATAATTTTTATAACTCTGGCATAGCTATAGTGCTTCAAAATGTTGACAATTAGGCTGCTATAGAAGACAACACATTTTCCTAGAAAATTTAAATTCTAAAAAAAATCAGGCACAACCCTAAATTACTACCTTTTGGCAGGGTAATTCTAGGCCAATTCTCCACAAAATATATGATCTTGGTTTCAAGGTTGTTCATCTAATGAATTTTAAAATTACTTTATGCTCATAAGATATTATTAATATCACATTTAATGTTGCAGAAGGAAAAGCAGTTAAATGGTGGGGTTTGTTCTCAAGGGAAAATTGCTATGCTCAGTTTGTAGAAAAATAAATGTTAAATCAATTCTATATTGAATGACATCTATTAGGAGGAGTACATCAGAATGGGGGAATCACTAGGAAGTAAATAATGAAACATATTGCAAATTATAAATTTTTCCAGATAATTCATTTTAGGAGACATTCTGATGAGGATCCTGTTATTATTTTAGGATTCTTAAAAGATGGAGAAAGCCCTAAAGGACTGAAAGATGTGTTTGTGTGCTTGTGTGTGTGTGTGTGTGTACATGTGTGTATATGTGTATAAACATAAATATCATTTTTAAAGGGAACTAAAGGAAACCTGATCAGCAAGAGTAGTTTGTTTAGCTCTAACTTGATATAAGGATTGTAGACCAGATCCTCAAACTACTTGTGCTATGTCCAGAGGCATGCTAGATCCTGGAGAGGAACAGTGTGGCTTTATGAAACTCAGTATGTGTTGAACAATTTTAATCTCTTTCCATGTCAAAAGACAGGACCTATGGCTTGGAGGCAAGCAATGGAGTCCATTTATCTTTCACTCAAATTTTCATTTCTACCCGACATGTGGTGCCTGTTAGCAAAATGAGTTGAGCACCATGTTTCTACAGCTGCAGCCTTGTACAGGTCATGAGACTTCTTAAATGCAGGCATATATTCTTCTAGAAAGGGTTATCTCTTTAGGTAGTCCAGTTATTTAAAAGCCATTGACTTAAAGATATGTATGATTCTTATATTATTAATATATTATGTACAGAAAATAACACATATATATGCTTAACACCCAGATTTCCTGTGTACCAGTTAGTGGCTAGAAGATAAAATGATTAAGATACTATTCCTGGCATTGAGGAGTTGCTTTTCTGGCAACTATTCTAGGGGAGAATGGTCAAAGGCATTTAGCAGTTCAGCTGGAGGGGCACCTGCAGGACACACTATCCTAAATCAGGGGCTGTCTTCCCAGCCACACTTTACTGCAGGCCTGCCCAGTCCTGCTCTCAGTGAGTCCTATTGAGTTGATCTGAAGTGAGGCCTCAGGCAGTGCTTTTGAAGGGTTTTCCTGGCAATCCTAATATGCCCCAGTGTTGAGAACCACGTGATGGTGTTCTGGAGCAAACCGATGGATGCCCACACCCTGCTCAGTGCAGCGGGAATTTTTAAGGGTAGTACTCTGGCAGAAATGCATTCCTCATTTGACCAACATTCATTTGCGCACCTAGCATTGACAGGCACTGTTCAGGTGTGTGGAGACAGACGGTAGGACAGTAAATAAAGCAGATGTGGTCTTTGCCCTCAAGAGTCTTAACTGTCTAGGCACTAAGTATTCATTAAACAGCGAGCTAAACCACAACAAAATCTCCAGCTAGGATGAGGACTTTGAAGTAGTAGAGGGTGCTGTGGAAAAGAGTGCTGTGCGGACTTGCCTAGAGGCTCAGGAGGAAGGGAACCTTGAGTTCTGATTTCATCCAGGAGCAGGAGTTGAAGTGGGGCCTATCCGTTGTGAGTATGCAACTGAGCTTCCAGAATAGAGGCGTGGCTATTGAGAGTGAGACCCCTGTAGCTGGAGTTTTCTCCAGCCCTCCCCAGCCCCATGGACCCCACAACCGCTTATAAAATAATCACTCAGAAGCTCATATTAATTAAACTGCTTGGCCGTTAGCTCAGGCCCACCTCTGTCTAGCTCTTACACTTAAACTCAGCCCATTTCTATTAATCTATACCTTGCCACGTGGCTCGTGGCTTACCGGTAACTTACATCTTGCTACTCATCCCGGCAGCTGGCAGCATCTCCTGACTCAGCCTTCCACCCAGCCTTCTCCTCTCTCCTTGTCCCGCCTACACTATCCTTCCTGCCTGGCTACTGGCCAATCGGCATTTTTACTTATCAATCAATCATAGCAACACATTCACAGCATACAGGACATCCCACAGCAGACCCCAGCACACCCAAGGCAGAAAGTGGTATCCGGACTTCGAGCAGTGGGGGCGGGGTGGAAAGGGGGCCAGATTGAGGAATGATGCAGGAGAGTCCATTCATCTGACTCCTTGACTGTTTGAACCACAGAATAAGGAAGGCAGACTCCTTAAAGTAGTTTTGCAGATATCTGACCGGACACTATTTGCTGACATAGGAACTACCGGTGAGGAGAACATTCGTACAGCCTTGGTCAGGAAGCGACAGGAAGATTGGGTAGTAACGGTTTCATTCATCTATTTCTCGGCATCTCCCCTTCTCAAAGCAAGGCAGAAAGCAAACAAGATTTTCAAGGGCAGCCAGATAAAAGTTCAAACCAAAAACAGCTTATTGAACCGCTTTCAAGTGGTTTCCACTTAAGGAAATAGGAAGTAAAGTAAAAATCTGGCTAGCAAGGAGATACTCTCCTGCCTCGCCCTTCGTTTTTGTAGTTCAGATGTTTGTGTTTGATGGTCAATTATTGGGAGACCTGGAAAGTTGCGTTCCAAGCATTTCTGCTTCCAAAAGAAGTTCACAACCAAAGCACCTTTTAGGGGATCCTTTATTGCTGCTGCTTAAAAGAGAAATCCATTCTTGTCTCAGGCACTGGCCAGTTCAGACTCAGCTAGCCTGGAGCCTGCTGATTCCAGCAGGGAATCCTGCCTTGTGTGGTCCAGGATCCAAATACTGCATGCATGGTGGGAGTTAAATTGTATTTGTTCCAGAGCCATATAAATATATATACACAACATTACATACTATATACAAGTTTGCAAGGCGTCCTCCACTCTTACTCCACCAGTCTCTCCGGTTCCTAAATGTTCAGAAGAACTTTGGAGGGGGGATGGATTCGTGGAGCCTCTGCTATATGACCTCTTGGGGTCAACCAGGGGAGGCGTATGTGCAGGCTCTGAACAAAACCTGCCTCGAAGTTAGGGAGAGGGATTCTTTCACCATCTTGACTTGAAGTTTCAATTTGGTTAATGAATTCTTCAGTTATCCAGTTCTTACTGAAACAACAACAATAAATACAGCTTTCCCATGACATATTTCCTTATAGGAAAAAAAAAAGATTGCTAGAAGGTAATTTAGTCACTTCTGATTTCTGAAGAGAAAGGGGCTTTGCATTTGAAAAAAAAAAAAGTGTGATCTCAAGCTGTTGCGTTCTGTGAAAATCACAAATGGAAGCATTCAAAAACTTGTAATTCCATTCTGTGTGCCCCGAAGTTGTGCAGGGATAGAAAAAAAGCATGGCCATATTTCCCTGAGAATAATTCTTCCATACAGACTAATATTACAATGACACATTTTTGTAAATATTTGGAATGTGTATGATCAGTTTTTGTCACTTGTCCAACACCTAGACGTGCTGACAACATCCTAACACACACTTCTGGATCCGCTTCAGCAAGCAACTGGTAACCATCTCCAAATGGCTGCTCTGTTTTGATGTAAGCTTGATTAATGCTACATATGAAATTCCAAATGTCACAATTCATGAGTTTAAAACACTAATTATTAGACTGCTTTAGTTAACTGGTTCTAAAATGGAATTTGAACTTAACTTCACACGGGTATTAAATTCTCTTACAGTAAGTTCAACTTTAAGATAAAGGAGTTCACAAAATCTTTTACGATTTTAGCCCAAGGATGAGGATTACGTAAGAATGTTACAGACAACACATGGCTTCGACATTGCAGCTCTATCTACCAACTCACAGGAGACGGGTGGGACACCTGGCTACCAAGTCCAAGCTGTTTTTTGATGAAATTGGAGATTAGGAGCTGTGGCCGTTGCTGGTACTCCACCAGGACATCATGGGACAAATTGATTTGGTCACTCTCGAGTCTGTCAAGAAGTGTCACGCAGACCACGGCAGCTAGTAAAGCAAGCCACATGGTTAGTGATGCAAACGGGCTTGTCTGTTCTACAGGATATTAGCCTAAAGCGCTAACATTCACAACATGTACAGTTCAAATTGCTCCCCTGTAATGTAGACATAATCTGCTGTAGCCTCTAGTTTTCTCTATCCTTCCTTTCTTCCTTCCTCCCTTCCTTCCTTCCTTCCTTCCTTCATTCAAAGACTCATCTAAATCAGCTAATTGAAAATATTGAAAACCCTCTTTCCTCTGTGTGTGTGCTAGATTAAGGAAAGCATTATATTCAGAAAAGAACAAGAAAAAAGATCTTTGTATCCAAGGCACACAAACCTCTGGACTTTCAATTGCACTTGCCAGTCAGTGCTGAGAGGAGACTCCTCCCCTTCGAGGATACGTCTGAAATGACCTTTGTTCCTGGGTGCAGTATATGAATGTGCTTGAGGCAAGTACAATGAACTAACTATGGGATGCTGGCAGAAAATACCCACAAAGGTAAACACAGATTCTGATGAACTTTGAGATCTTAAACACATTAACATTTAATTTTCAAAGGATGAGGGAAATCTTGTGTTGGAAAACAAAACAACAACAATGTGTGGGAAAGAACACAATATGCTTTAGAAGGCAAAGTCCTCATTTTTCAACCCAGGGGAAGTATCTTTGATTTGTCCTATTAGGAAGATCCAGACAGGAAAAAATGGATACTCTATCCATTCTTTGTTATCAATTTCATATCAAGTCTCTGATTCCAAGGAATGAGCTTACTTATGCTGGAATCAGCGTCCCTTAGGAGTGACCACAAACAGTGCAGTAATCTCCGTCAGCATCGAAAAGTGCATTACTGCAAAGGGGGTCAACTCTGTGGACACTGGCAACCTGGGTGGGCACGAAAACAGAGCTGGGAAATACATGGTTCTTGACTCTCTGCTTCAGGCGTCATTGGGAGATGTGTATTTAGGAAGAAGTATACTGTAATCACAGAGTTCATGCTATCCTTTAAATTTTCACTTTTCATTGATAAATGATACTTATATATATTTAGAGGTACAGTGAAATATTTTAATAGGTATATGCATTATAGAAAGACTTAGTCAATCTAATTAAAATATGCATCCTCTCACACACTTATTTTTCATAATAACAATTAAAATCTACTCATTTAGATATTTAGACATATACATTATTATCAACAATACTCATTAGGACATTAAAATTTATTCCTCTACCTAACTACAACCTTGTGCCCTTTGGCTAACATGTCCACACTTCCCACCCCACCAACTCTCCACTCCCCAGCCTCTTGTAGCCCTGATTCTAATCTCTCTTCCTATGAGTAGGAATGGGATCGTACAGAATCACTTTCCATGCTTGGCTTATTTCACTTAGCATGATGTCTGCAGTGTTTATCTGCACTGTCACAAACACCCGAATCTCCTTCTTCATAAGACAGAAGTGTCCCATTTTATATGTATACATAGTATTTTGTTCATCCAGTCATCACTAGCAAACACTTCAGTTGCTTTTATAATGGTCACTGTTGGGAGTGATGCTGTAGTGAATACTAGTGATGGCATCTCTTCCACATACTGATTTCAATTTCTTAACTTATATGTTCAGAGGTGAGATTTTCAGACACCGTGTTAGCTCTGTTTTCAGTCTGAGATCTTTATCTAGTTTCCCAAGATGGTGATGCTGATTCATCTCTCTATCACCAGCATACTAGGGGTCCTTTTTTTAAAAACCTCTTTACCAACACGTGTAATTGTTTCCCTTTCCATAGCCCTTGTAATAGGTGATCAATGATCATTGGGCTGCTCCTCTCCTGACCTGCTACCTAGTGAACTGTTACTACTTGCCCTGGCCTGCCCATCAAGATGACGCTTACATTCATGTAAAAAGCAATGGAAATATTCAACCTGAGAAGAGTTGGATATTTCATCACCTAGGACCCTATTTACTCAAAACTCACTCACTTGGTTGTAAAGCAACCTGGCTGGACAGGTAAATGAAGTGGGAGAACAAACATCTTCCCAGCTTTTCAAGTTAATGAGCTGCCGGTCTGTGAATGTGATGCAGCTGGCAGATGCAGGGGACATTGAAAGCCCAGCTCCAATCCCTCACTTGGCAGAAGGATGAAAGGAAACTGGTGCTCTGTACTCTCCACAGAGCGGGCACTGAGCGGACTGCTTCCCTTGGATTTCAAGGGTAAGGTCAAATCCAGAGAGAGCAAGTAACAGCAATTTTGGCTTTGCTTTCTCCACCCTGGAGAGCCCTAACAAGCTTCACATTATGATCTTGTCACTTAACTATTTCCATGAACAAATAAAAGGGACTAATTACCCAGAACAACCTGTCAAAATGAAGCTTGTAGCTTTGCTGCCATGATCCTTAGATTCGGCATGAAGGGGAGCTCCTGGGGCCGGAGGGACACTTAATGACCTAGCTGTCACCAAGAACGTTGCCAGCCACCTGACCCAGGCAGAGTGTAGCGGGAACACACAGGTCGAAGGCAGAGCTTACTGTATCCTGAGCCTTGTCATAATGCCTAGCACTTCTCAGCCCTTTGGTATCATTTATGGCTGCCTAGAGAAGCTGATGAAAGTTGCCACTGTGTCTTTTTCACACACACAAAAAAAATGACATGTATTTCTATGCACACAAAATATCTGTGGAAATTTTAGGGAGCCATGCATCTAGAGCTCACACAGTAAATCCTTTAGATTCCATGAAGCTCTCTGGTCTGCCATGTTCGCAGCCTTTCCCTGGTTCGGATCAAACCTCCAGCAAGGTTTTTGCATTAATCGGGGGCAAAGCTAACAGGGCTGGGAGCCAACACCCGTGTACACAGCAGAAACCAAAGGAGCTGGCTGTTGGAGAACAGCAAAGTTTAGTGTTACAGCTCCCTGCCTGGCCTATCTGTCTGCTCCTCTTATCCCTTCTCCTTACCCCGACTGCAAACCACCCACCACCACCCCTGCTTTCTGCCACTCAATCTTCTGTTGTGCAGTGTTTGAGTCTATAAAGCCAACACTCCTGTCCTGGTCTGCCTGCTGTGGAAGGCACTAGAATCACGTCATCATTGACCTAAGACTTTTCACCTCCTATGTCGTCTTTGAGACCTTGATCTCAGGCTGTTGGTGGCCTATCACAAAGCAAATGGAGAAGTTCACATTCAGAGGGGCCAGAAGGACCGGGGTATACAAATAACCAATTCCTGTAGGGTCGTGTTTCTCAAAACTTGGGCTACCTGCCACCTGTATCCAGAGACCGTGGATAATTCAGGTTCTCATGCTACACCCCAGACACCCGGAACCAGAGTGGGGGTGGAATGAGGGGTGGGGGGAGAGAGTAAATATTTGTAGAAAGCAGGTCTTTTTCAATGAACTCTGTGAAAACGACTTTAAAGACTTTCAACTCCATTCCTGAATCAAACCGAGTTATCACGAAGGCACATACCTTAATTCTTTAGCTCAACAAAGGCATGCTGAATTTACTGGAAGTAAGCTTCCACAGTATCTTTGATTGTCCTGTATCTCTTACAAAAGTGTTATTAGCGATACTTCCTGTGGCAGCATAGCTGACGAGTTCACTTACTTAGTATTTGGATAAAGTTTAACATTTGAATCAAGTTTTGCCAGAACAAACCAAAAGAGGAAAACACCTCAAATGCTTTCTTTCATTATATAATGGGAGTGGGAAAACACGGCTTGTTTTCATTTCCGCCTAAGAAGCCCAGAGCTCAGTCCAGGTATTTCCATTTAGCACTGGATTCCCGGGTAGCGTCTTTGATATGGAGTACGTCCACTCACTTACATAACCACCTCTTACTCTTTTCGCCTTGTTTTAAATACTGTTGGAACCTCCCTGGTCCATTGGGAGCGGTCACTAGTGTTTTCTCTAGTACTGGTGTGCACACATCCTTTTTCAGTAGTAACTGCGGTTCGTGACACGTATGAAGAAAGCAAGAGCCAGGAGGCGGTGACGTCAGACCGATTCCTTCCTTGTTCTTGCTTAGCTATGTTTCCACAGGCTGCTCAACTATTCCCTCTAGAGCTGACTTCATCCTCTCAGAAAAGGATGTCTTTTGGGGTCTCCCAGGTCTCCCGGTTTCTACCGTAGGCCTCACATCATCTTGTCAGCAGGAAGACCAGGTTGTCATCCCTGAGGAGGCCTAGCAGGGATGCTGGGGCCTTGATCTGCTGGGTGCTGGACCATGAAACAAAGATGAATTGGGAAGACAGGCAATGGAGTCTAATGCTAGTCCTGGTCCCTGGTACTGGGGTCACAACAGAGAGGGTATGTTGGCAATGTTGAGACGTTAGGATTAGAATTAAAGTCAGTCCATCAAAAGTATACTGGCTTTAATTCAAAATATGTCCAAGTGTTTCTGAGTAAGTTATTCTTTCTTAATCTTGTCTTTGTCAAATTTACAAGCCACAAAAAACTCCAGCTAAATGTTATCATTTAAAATGTTTCATCTCAAAGAAAAGAAAAATGTCTGAGATGATGGATATGCTAATTAGCCCAATTTGATCGCTGTACGGGCCATACACATATTGAAATTTGCAGTGATTATTCAAGGAGAAAAGTACTGCAAGGTGTGGTGTGGTGACACACATCTGAAGCCACAGAATTCTGGAGGTTGAGGCAAGCCATCAAGACCAGCCTGAGCCATATGACAACACCTCACCATCACCCCAGGCAAACAAAGTGATGAATTATCTACTCATTTATACCTGATTTTTCGGATTTGAAAGTTGAATTGTCGTGGCAAAATCATGGCTATGCCATACTGCTCAGTGCCTGAGTGAGTTCTCATTTGATTCCAGCACTAACTCTTGGGACCACCCAGTCCTTATGGTTCGCTGGCTGAAGTAAGACAATCATCTGTTCACTGTGTCTGCAGCACAAAACTGGTCTCTGATTTTTGAACGGTGCACGTTTGGGTTCTCTGGTCCAGAGACCCCCAGCCTTGTGTTTTTATGGAAAGGCTGCTGCCAGAAGCAGCAGTGTTCCTGGAGCAAACGGCCTGAGTCACACAGAGCTGAGGGTAAATTCCAGAGAAGGCGGGAACGTTAACAAACCCCGCGCCACTCCTCTTGTGAAGGTATGGAGGGTCGCAAGTGGTTGCCAAATACCCTTGTGGAATAATTTTTCAAAAGCCTGATTTACTTCTATGCTGTGGGATGGTCTGTATGTCAAATGTGTTGTTGATTGGTCAGTAAATAAATCACTGATTGGTCCGTGGCCAGGCAGGAAGTATAGGCAAAACTAACAAAAAAAAAACTGAAAAAACAAAAAGCTGAAATGGGAGACATTGCCAGTCGCCATCAAAAAAAAAAAGATATAAAGTACCGATAAGCCATAAGCCACATGACAAGGTATAGATTAATAAAAATAGATTAATTTAAGCTATAAAAACAGTTAACAAAAAGCCTGCCACGGCCATACAGTTTAAAACCAATATAAATGTCTCTGTTTACTTGATCGGGTTTGAGCGGCTTGGGACTGACGGGTAAGAGAGATTTGTCCTGACTATGGGCCAGGCAGGAAAACTCTAACAACAAATGGCGTCCATATAAAAACAAATACATGGTTTTAAAAAATAAAGTCTTTAAAGAGACAATAAAATTAATATAAAAAATAAGCCACGTAGAGATGACTATTACACAGAGAGTCTGGATTGTGTTGTCTTTGGGATTCTTAACTACAGAGAGATGTTTGATTGTAAAGGAAGCTGAGTTAAACCAGTATGTATATTTTAAAGATACTTTGACTTCAAAATTTAGATGTAAGGATATGTTGCTTTAAAAAAGAGTCTCTTTTGTTTCCACAGAAAGCCAGAGGCTATGGATTTGCTCAAGATTAAGACACATCAGGTTTGACCAGCCAAGACCACCTGAAAGGTCTTCGATGACACCATGGCCCAGATGATCCAACATCCAGAACCGTTTCAAGGCAACTGGCTCAGATGATACAGCCTCACGGACTGCTCCATGATCCTAAAATTTTCTTTGTTTCCCCAAAAGATACAGCGCCCCCCTCCAACAGGAAGTAATAAGAAAAGCTATGCCCAAATTCCCAAATACTCCAAGCTGACTTTGGAGATGTGTAAAGGTTAAAACTTTCCTTTTTAAGAAAAGAAAAGGGGAGGTGCTGTGGGATGGTCTGTATGTCAAATGTGTTGCTGATTGGTCAGTAAATAAATCACTGATTGGTCCGTGGCCAGGCAGGAAGTATAGGCAAAACTAACAAAAAAAAAAAACTGAAAAAACAAAAAGCTGAAATGGGAGACACTGCCAGCCGCCTTAAAAAAAAAAAAGATATAAAGTACCGATAAGCCACAAGCCACATGACAAGGTATAGATTAATAAAAATAGATTAATTTAAGCTATAAAAACAGTTAACAAAAAGCCTGCCACGGCCATACAGTTTAAAACCAATATAAATGTCTCTGTTTACTTGATCGGGTTTGAGCGGCTTGGGACTGACGGGTAAGAGAGATTTGTCCTGACTATGGGCCAGGCAGGAAAACTCTAACAACACTTCTATTTGGGGATTAAGAAATACTACAGCTGCAAATCTAAAATAACCATTAATTTTGTGGTAACATCTTTTGGGCTTTATCCATGGTCACCGTGCAGGTCCCAGACACCAAGATTCTTCATTGCTGGGAACACCCACCGAAGAATTTAAAAACTGAAGTATAGTTTCTGTTTCCTTTTATTGAACAGTTTCAAAGCAATTCTCTAAAGAATGAAGACCTCCCTAAGTTACAAGCAGCTGTCAAAAGAAATAACATGGAATTATTCCTTTACTCTAAAGAAAAGCCACTGTGAATTGCAGACAACTAAAGGCATTGAGAAGAACTTGAGCAGAGCCTAATCTTAGACAAATATTAGGTTTTATATATTGCTGTGCAAGCTTGTGTCAAAAGGCAGTTCTGTCTTTAAAAAACTGGAGGCAGGCTGAATATATTTATCACAAGTTCACAGCCTAAGAGGGTGACGTAAATTTCCCTTTAAGAGAGGGACAGATATGCCACGGATGCATCGACTCAGCATCCTGTTGATTTTCTGTTGCCCGCTTTTGCATTATTCTGAAGGTACAGCTTTCTGATACTGGGTGATTTGAAGTCCACTGTCTCCTTACCTGGATCTTTGTTAAGGTGGCCCTGGATCCCTATTCCACTTGTCTGGGACAATGAACAAAAGAGCAGCAGTGACAGATGGGTTTTGGTGGCCCTGTTCCAGGCCACCTACAAATGACAGCGGATTCCGGGACTGCAGGTTTACATAAATCTAACAGCAAAGGGAACTCTCGGCACCCGTCCTTCAAACAGTTCTGCACTGCTGATGTGACTCATGAACGGAGGGTCTGGCTTCCCATGGCCGTTCTCCAAGGTCAAGTAGAGTCTCATTGTCATTCTTTATATTCACTCACTCAGCAGATATTTATCCAGTTCCCAGGTGGCAGACATTATTCTAGGTGTGGGGCAACAGAGCAATGACAAAGTCCTTGTTCTTCTGGTGCTGCGTCACAGCGGCGAGAGAATGAATGTCACCTTTATGCACGGTACGGATTTGTTTTTGTCACTTGAAACAAACTAAAGTCAACTGGGAAGAGGGACACTCTGTCGAGGAATCGTCTCCATCCCATTGGCCTATGGTAGGCCTGTGTGGCATTTTCTTGATTAACTATTGATGTGGGAGGATCCAGCTCACTGCGGGCAGTACCATCCATAAGCAGGTGGTCCTGGGTTGTATAAGAAAGCAGGCTGAGCAAGCCATGGCGAGCCAGCCAGTAAGCATCATAGGGCTTTGACTTGCCTCCGTGATGGACTGTGATGTGGAAGTATAAACCAAATAAACCTTTTCCTCCCCAAGTTGCTTTTCATTAGAATGTGTATCACAGCAACAGAAAGCAAATTAGAGCATGCATTAATCTAAAGCAATGCATAAGTTAGTATATAAGCAAGCCAGAAATATAGCTAATAGTGTTGAATATGCAACAGAGAAGTGAAAGAAATGATATAAATGTGATTCATTGGGCTTGGGTATTCATACAATGGTCCCCTGAGAGGCCAAGTCTCACATTCACTGTGAAGATAAGTGGTGAGTTACAGGGACACAAGCCCTCCCTGGGCCAGGCAGATGCAGAAATGATCTGTTTCTGCTGGGGTTCCAACTCTGCCACTGAATCCTCTGAGTTAGAACTGTGGCTCCTAAATTAAGAGCCGTGTTAATGCATCGTGTTACCCCAAGGAAGAAACTCTGTATCAGTTCTCACATGGTTGTGAATTCTCGTTGGTTGTTCAGTTGGCTTGTGAATACAAAGACAGAAAGGGCCATGTAAAAAGACAGAGAAGGCAACCAGGAGACTAGAGTGGGATGGGCTGGTAGTAACTGTGGAGCAGAGTCAATGTCTTGAGAGCCAGAAGCCCATGGGTTCTGGGCTCTGGGGTCAGGTGAGACTTCTCCATGCTGCTTGCCATTCATGTTCTTCCTGATTTTCTGCTAGAGCAGCAGCCTGTGAATGCACCCGCAGCCCTTCCCCCAAAGCTTTCCTGGCTCACAGAGTGGGTTGGTAAACGCGCCAAAGTAAAAAAGCGCTGCATGACAGTATCGAAGCTTCATCCCTGGGAAGGGGTGAGGGAGGAAACGTTATGAAGTGGCCATGAAATGTGGGGACATGGTAGCAACCTGTGCATGGGCCTTTCATCCGGCCCTTGATAGTTGATCTTCCACAACCAACATACCAGAAATCCACTTTTTCAAACAGTGATGTCTTGGGGAGATGAGCAGCCCCCACGACCGTGAAGAAATTTGGACAGTAATCCCTGGATGAACTACAGAATTGAAGAGCTGCAGAGCTGCGGATGGAGCATGTTGACAGCCAGAAGAGGTCTGCATGATGAAAAGGAGGCTGCAGCAGGGTCTAGGAAGAGGGAGACCTGCAGGGACACTGACACCAGAAGCCAGAAACTTCAGCAGCAGCAGAGATAACAGAACGATGCAGAAAGAGAGAGGGAGGCAGGTTATGAAGGAGGGTTACCTGCGGGTGGAGGGAGAGCAAGCTCATGAGATCGGCAGCGAGGACAAAAAGGCTCTTGAGAGAAGAGCTTCCCTCAGGTCTCTGCAGGATTCTCAAAAGACAAAGACAGATGCCTGGGATTCACAACACGACAGTGTTCCCTGGGGACCAGTAGACAGCTTTTGCAAAAAGAATTCAGGGTCTTCACCACACTGGCAGCTTGTTGGCTTAGCATTTTATGTTTTACTATATTGGTTACCAAAATCTGCTCATTTACATATTTGCAGAGATATGAGTTAAGTGGTCACTTGTTTCCATAATAAAGAAACCCCAGAAGGCCTCTCCGGAGGTAGAAATCTTCTGCATTGCTTCTCAAGTGAGGTCAAACTGCCCTGCTCTTGCTAATTTGTTTAGGGGAAAGCAGAGGCAATGGTTTCTCTGAAAATGAGCTTTCTTGATGAGCGTAAATCGGGTGGGCTGGCATCTGGGAAGATGGCTCAGTGGTTAAAGCCCTTGCTGTGCGAACCCGACTAATGCCTGGTAAGTGTGTAGATCTGCCTGTAATTCTAGCCTCAGAAAGCAGAGAAAGGGTTTTCCCCAGAGCAATGGGTCAACAGAACTAGCCATGTCACTGAGCTCAAGGTTTGATTGAGGTAGAGAGGCAACTGAGGATGGTTCCTGATCTCCAGCTTCCATGTGGCCTGCACACTCTCACACATGTGCACACACACATGCTACCATGCATACATACATGCACATTACACACATTCACATGAAAGTGGAACAATGAACAGCACAAGGAAGAACTGTGGTTCTTTACCCATGTAGTACAGGGATTGTCATGTACATGTATCTGAGGTAAGAGTAGTTAGGGAGAGACTCTCTTAATCTCCTTATAGAATCTCTCTTCTCCCAAAGTCCATTGTCAGAAATGTTACCACATGTACAGTGTTTATAACATGAATATGAAAATGTATTGGCTATAAGAACAAATGTTTGAATTCAGGGTTTTTTTTGTGAAGTTCTTAACATCTGGACAGCAGAGACTATTCTCCGGTGATCTGTGACATTACTGATCCTCTTCGGAGTCTTCCTCATGTCCCGAACTGTTAACTTAGGTCTCATCCTGGCTGTGTCTATGCTTCTTGCATCTCATCAACTGTATTCGCTTCAAATGCCATCTTTATACCATCAACATAGACGTTCACTCCATGTTCTGTCCCCATTGAGACAAGCTCACTCTTCTGATTATCCCTAGGGTTGGCCTCTCTCCTGAAACCCACACTGAACTGTCAGCCGCTCTTGCTGGGTTTCTCTTTTGAACCCGGGCAGAGCCTGACTGCATCTCACTGCCCTGCGCTGTCACCTTGGCCCTGAAGCTTTGCAGGAAGCTGCTCTGGCCTTTTTACTCCTCACCTTGCTTCTGCTCTGGCCTCACTAGCTTCTTCCCAACTCAGAATCCAGAGAAAGTCTATCGAAACTTCTCTGTTCAGAGTTCCCCGGCACCTCCCCGCTTCCAGACAGAAAGTCAAAGTTTCAGCAGTGATCCATACAACCTGGCCAATCCCCCCCACATCTCCCACCTCCCATCATCCCTCCCGGCACTTGCCTCCACCTGTTCTGCAGCACACCTGCGTGCTCCTGCTATATTTAGCTTTCCATTTACACTTTCCGAGTGAGCTTCCCAGGTTCCCGTGTGGCCTTTCCCAAACGGTACCTTCTCCTCCTACCTTTTCCTGACCATGCTAATTAAAATTATGACTGATTGACTATTTTAGGCACCTCTCATTTGCATCCTGTCCTAACAAATTCAGTTATGATAGAAAATAGCAGCCACTACCAAGATAGAGAACAATGAACTTGCAGTTGAGTCCTTAGCTACATCATCACCCAGCGCGTGCCCTCAGATTTCTGATTCTTGAGCTTTGTTTCCTCATGATGGGAGCAACGTCCTACCTGCTCACAATGCACTATGAGATAATGTATAGCATGAATAATTTTAAGGCATGCATTCAACACAAAATAAAATATCTCTGGGCCCCCTTTCCTTCTGAAGAATGAACATAAGATGCCTTTGTGAAAGAGGAGAGGGGTCCTTGGCATTCACAAGAAGCTTACCTCTCAGACCACACAGTCCACACATGGCTGCGAACACCGTCGACTCCATTTCGATGTTCCTGACGCCAGCTTTGCACGCTCTTCTCAAGTAGTCTAGCTTTTTTTCTCGCGAAAAGGAACATAATGCTCCATCTAGGCGGCCCTGGCCTGAAAAAGGATGGAGTGACTTAGTGGCTGATGTCTCACCTCAGCAGCAGTGGCATCAACAGGAGACTGTCCAAGGGTGCAGTGCTCTGCATCTGTCCCCACCTCTTGAGTGGTGGTCCTCTGGGGAATTAACCTGGCTGCTGAATCTTTCTTCCAAAGGACTGTAGAGCATGGCTGTACCTGGCTCAAATCTCACAGAAAGGGTGGAATGTCTGTACAGGAAGGAGTGCCCTAGTTCTGAAGGACAGTGGGGACATCAGGAATGGGGTGAGGGGGTCACAGAGGAAGTTGTCCTCTGAGGAGAAACTCATGTTTCCCCAGTAATAGGGGAAACAGGCCAAGTGGAGACATGGGGTGGTGATGGTGGGGCCTTCATACCTCAGTGACACTCCTCAGGCAAATGATTTGGACCCTGCCACTCTCCATAGGACCACCATGGCCAGTCACAGCCAAATGGTTTGTCTTTGTCCCTGACACACCTCTCAGTCTGATGTTACCTACCGCCTACCCCTGCCACTGTGTGTGCATCCCAACTGTTCCCACCCAGCAGTACCCGGATGGAAGCCAGCTGCCATCCATCACTTGACTGTCCTGCCTGAAGCCTTTTCTCTCCTTTGCTCCTGTTCTCTGTGGCTTCTCTCCCGGCAGGCAGCTCTTCCCTGTCCCTTCTCTTCTCGTTGGTGCTGCCTGTCAACACTTCTAACTGTGTTGTTTAGGCTGAGCCAAACCCACATGGCCCAGAAGCCATGGGTAATGCCAATGCGAGGGTCTGCCTAGGCAAATCGGAGTTGCCTCACTTCACCTACCATAAGTAACCCCAGATGAGGGCCAAGGTTGTCCAGGGCTGTCACACACATAGCATTTTGTACTTCTTAATGCTACTTTATGTCATGTCAAGAAGCAAAACATCGAATTTTCATATGAGAAGCTCTAGAAATTACAAACGTTGGCAAAATAATTCACATTTGAAACAGTACCTCATGGGCCAATGGAAACACCAACCCTGCCTGGCTTCTGCTTATGATCTGTGACTCGAACACATGGGTGAGTGACCCTCTAAATGAAGGGTCTGAGAATCAATGTCCTAGAACAGTCTCGAGCTATCCATCTACCACCCTGTCTAGTGTATAAACACCTCAAATACCTTTACTAACCTGAGTAAATGCAGACAGAATACAACCTATCCCCATGCATGGCTTTTAGATTCTTAAATATATAAACTGTGATCTAGAGAAAAGTAAAAGAAATTGCTAGTGTAATCTTGAGATTAACTTTGATTATTCTATGAATGAAACTATAGCGCAAGATTTGCTGAAAGCCCAGTGTGCTATGATAATCAGGGCAATGTAGATTCTTCTGCAATGAACAGTCTGTCCTTGGAGGTTGTGGTGTCTTGCTTCTCTTTTGCCTTGCCCCTCATCCCTTGGAACAAGAGCTGCTATTTGGCAATGACCTTTAGCTGAACTCTAAACTAGGTGTGGAGACCCTTTACTCTTGGCTGTGGGATAAAGGTTCCACTCGGAGAGAACAACCTCCTTGTAGGATCTGTTTAATTGAACCTTTCTCCTCATTTCCTGGTCTTACTTCTTGCCTGAGGTTCAGGTGAAGGATAGAAGCATAGAACTAGCATATTCTTCTGTCTTAGATTCAGCAATTTAAGTAAAAGTCACAAGCGGAGAGAAGATGCTGTCGATATCACTAGTTGCCTTTTAGAATTCAAACTGATAGAGGATTAAACCCATTCTCGATATAAACTCATCTGCATGTTTCTCAGCTGCTTATTAAGCCCTCATGTTGCTACGCTTTAGGAAGCAAAAAGCCTTTTTGCTTCCCCCTTGAAAATCCACACTATTAATTTCCTAGTCTGCAGTTTTAATATAAATTGTGGGTTTGTGTAACAAGCTGCTGGTGTTTTTCTACTGCCTTCGTGGTGTGGAAAGGATTCTCACCTTCATAGAAATCGTAGGTACACATCGTGTGTCCGATGAGGGTTGGGAAGTTGGGGATCTCTTTGCTACAGTTGAGCAAATCAGCAGCCAGTTCCTTGTCAAGTTCAGTGCTTCGGGTCACCACGTTGTCCAAGATGATCTGCTCAAACCGAGGCTTGAAGAAAGAGTCTACAGCCGTATCTGTTATTACGACAGACCCTGGGGCAATCCCTGCAACACAGAATAAAGGGACCCCAGAAGATTGCTCAGAGTTGACTTCTGTGACATGTAGAATGTAACCTGTTCTGTCAACAGTAATTAATGCTGCTTGTTAATGGCTCCCCTGCTTTCATCTTTCAAAACATTTTTTTTTCTGAGTGCAATCAAATAACCATTAGGACAGGCATTTTCATTGGCTCTCTGTCCAGATTCGCATTTACAGTGTGGTGGGGTTTAGATTTCAAGACAAACATGACTCTTGGACATGCAAATTAGTGCCAGGCTTCGGGCTCAAATTTGAATAAATCAGGCCAGGAATAAAGTCAATGAGCCTGCCAGCAAGTAGCTTTCCTAAAGTGACGTGACTTCTTGATATTTAATCTTCCTGCAGACTCCTCGATTACTATCATCTCTTGGCAGCTCTCTCCTCTTTCCCTTCAGATTCTCATCACAGACCCTCCTTTTTCTCCCCGACTCTATGCAAATTAGGTCTCTTGGCTGACCTTCCATTGCCTGCAAGTCTGGCTTGCTCAAGGGGCCTGGGCCCGCTGAGATGCCATTTGCTATCCACTTCTCCTCTCCCTGCCTGGGGACATTCCTGTTCTCCCAACTCTCTTTCATTACACTGATGCCAGTGTTCCTCAGCTGTCCTCTGGGGTCACTCCCTTCTGAAAGGCTGAGCCACGGAGGGAGAATCAATGAAATAAGCATAAATAAGTAAAAGGGAACAAGCACAGGCGACGTGACTTTCCCGGGGCCTTCCAGGAGCCAGCTTTTGATTTGCCCTGACAACCTGAGGAAGAAGGTGTCTCTAGATCGTACCCTGGGCAGCCTCTGAACACTCATCACACTTTTTACAGTCATTTGTTTGTCTCGTTCTCTAATGGAATACCAGCTGTATCTAGTTAAGAACAGTGTCGGTTCATCGCTCTCTCCCCAGGTCTGGTGCTGTTCCTCTCTTTCCCAGCGTGAGTATTCAGTAGGAATGTGGTCAGTGAGGACACGCTTCTGTAAAGATGGCATACAACACAGACCTGCAAACTCTGGTCCACAGGCCACATGCCACCTGTCTTAGTAAAGGAAGCTTTGTTGCACCGTGATCCCACATTCATTTACATACCGTCCTTGCTGTATCTGAGCTATGACGGGGCATTAAGAAGTAGCAACAGGAAGTGCACAGTTTGCAAAGCCCAGTACTTTTATTATCTGGCACTTTACAGGAAATGTTTTAACCACTCTGGATATGGAGTACAGACCCATACTAGTTCAGTATAAATCCCAATATGCCAAACTAGAGTTAATTACAGAACACTTTAAATTTCTATCTATAGAATAATAAAGATACCCTGACAAAAGCAGAGAGACCGGGTTTATAAGGTTTACAATTGCAGGTTAGAATCCACAATTGTGAGGAAGTTAAGGCAGGAAGAATCAGCAGCCAATCTCATCCCCAGTCAAAGCAGGGGGAAAATTGAATGCACATGGACCTGCTTGCTGTGCTCAATCCCATTCCCCTACTCTTACACAATTCAGGACCCCTACCTAAGGTCACAACCCACCAATGACGTTGATCAAGACATTCTCCAAACAGATACACCCCCAGGCCAAGCCAAGGGGGACAATCCCTCTCTGAGACTCTTCCCAGGGGATGCTGGGTTGTGTCAAGTTGACAGTTGAAGCTGAACATCACAGTAGCCTTGAAGATACAGCTCTGATTGGTCATATGCATTTTAAGTAAGCCAAGCAAGGGGACTCTTTACATTGTTTAGAATGCCCTGAGACATTGAAAAGGAAGTTGAAAATGAGTTTCCTCACACTGTCTTAACACATAGATGTATTGAAGAAGCATTTATAGCAATTTTGTCCCAAAATGCTTTTCAATGGTGTATCTTTCCCTTATCAAAGTATTTCTCACTTAAGGAATTATTGTGTCAGCAAAAGAATAAGTAATACTGCATTTTCCGTCTTCAAATAAGGTGTTGCTTCAAATAAAGCAGATGAACCTTAGTTAGAGCATTAGTAATGAACATGGAACTCTGAAATGAAGCTGATTGCATCTGTACAATGGTTTAATTTGGCTCTGTTTCCAGGCCTCTATCACGCTGTTGGTACCATCTTGTTGTAGTCTGTACCAAGTTATCATGAAACACGAGACCATGATCATGATTTGGATGGTCACTGGAGTGACTTGCTGGAGACTCATTCATGTCAAGTGACAGCTGCAGTAGTTAGGAGGACAGAATGTGTAGCTGTGAGCTCAGAAGGCAAATCGCTGTATCCCACAAACCAAGAATTACAAGCAGCCTTAATAATGGTATCTATGTCTTTGCCAGGCATGCTGTTCCCTAAAACTGATTATTTGGGATGCTGTTGGATAAACCACTGTCTAGAAGGATGTTTAATCAACACTGATTGCTTACATTCTCCATTTCCATTCTCAAGAGCACCATAAATGGTTTTTTTGTCCACATATGAGGGGCCTTGGCTGACTTTGTTCTGAGATTATAGCTCTGGAAGGGCTGTGGTCCTTTTTAACTTGCTTGATCTTAGTGAGAGGCATCTGTGAAGCATGCCACTTCTCTAGTCCTTTGAGGATTTTTGAGATCTCCTCTCGTTCCAAAATGCTTACTAGAGTAATGCTAAGGGGTTTGTCTTTTAAAAGCTCCCTCCCTATTATGTAACCATGCAGTCCTGCCACTTTGTCAACCAAACCTTTCTACTTAGAATGGTGTGTCTGCATCTGCATATCCTGACATGGTAAAATGACATCCTGACAAGAACTGATTCTTAAGGAATGACAGAAGTGAGGCAGGGAGGCTCTTGGATGAACTTAAGTAGCCACAGACCTTCTCTAAAAGCCCACATGGTCCTTTTTGCTATGCAGTTGAGTAAAAGACACAACCAAGAAAAGAGCAGTAGCCACTAAGAAGAGCCAAAAGTGACATTTTCCTAGTTACTATAAGGCCTGACACTTGGTAGATGAAACAGGTGAATTCTTGTCATTTTCTTTACCTGAACACCCTTATTCCTGTCACATAAATTCCTCAGGCTCAAAACCTGCTCTTAGCATGTGCTAACAAGTTTTTGTCAACTTGACTCAAACTGAAGTCACCTGGGAAAAGGGAACCTCAATCGAGGAACGGCTTCCATAAGAATGGCCTAGCAGCATTCCACCATGGCCTCTGCTTCAGGTCCTGTCTCCAGGTTCCTGCCTGGAGTTCTTGTCTGGGCTTTCCTGAATGATGGACTGTGAGCTGTAAGCCGTATAAGCCCTGTCCTCTGAATGTTGATTGTGGTCAAAGTCTTTTATCACAGCAACAAAGAAACAAACTTCTAGAACATACCATAAAACCATACTTTCTAATAATTCTACTCTCGCTTATATGAACAAAAGTAGAATTATACATACACATGAGAGAGAGAGAGAGAGAGAGAGAGAGAGAGAGAGAGAGAGAGAGAGAGAGAGGAGGAGGAGGAGGAGGAGGAGGAGGAGGAGGAGGAGGAGGAGGAGGAGGAGGAGTTAAATCCTCAAGTCCAGCCTCCCAGCACTTTGCAGCCCATCTGGATTTCTGTTGGGCTCTAAATATGTCAGTGTGCTTTGCATTAACACAGGAATGCATGAAGAATCTCAGCTTTAATGGTAGAAAACAATCCATCTCACCAATTCCCCCTGACGTTCCGATTCTGATGATGGTAACGTCACAGCAGTGTGCATGGTGGAGCAACTTGATGAGTTCATGGAGCATGATAGAAATGGAGGGGATGCCCATCCCATGCTGTTGAGGGAGGGGAGAGTCATTATACATCTCACACATGCATAAGTGAACAGGACACATTTTTTTTCTTCTTTACAAGTTAACAGCTTTTGTATAAATTTACATAATCATTAAGACTGTGCCAATGCTTGGGAAAACATAAGTCATCTCTAAGTGATGCCTACATGGCATGCTGATGGATATGTCCATCTGTGAGGACTAGAGAGAGGCCTCTACTGCCAGTTAAACTGAGCCCCTCACTGTCAAGAGCAGAGGTGGGGTGGTGGAGAGCACAGGTGTGCCGGAGCGATGTCAGCTCTCATCTCCCTGTGGGTTCTTTCCAGTGAACTTATGTGAAGAGGGTGCCTCCCCCCATACACAATTGTCATGAAGCTGAGGAAACAGTTTTGGTGGCCATTCCACCCGTCTTACTTCACCCTAGTGAGGGAAATAGAGACGAACTTTGTTGTTCAAATGTAGCCTCGCTCGTTTGCTGTTAATTCCATGTGAGTTCAGAAGGACTCTAAGGGAGAATGCGGCTTCAATTCCCACTCAGGAGTTTGAAGCTTATGCTGAACACGTGAATCGGTTTAAATTGCTGTAGATCCTGACTACAGCCTGGTTTAATTCATTATTTACATCAAAACAATCACAGTCACCAGACTAAGGGTCAATCAACACAGGCTAGAGGATTTAGCCATTTCTGGTGGTTCCGTTATGTCTAACAAATCTTCAGAAAGATCTTCCATGCTATAGCTTGTAGAAACTGGAACTGAGTTTTAGTGGTGGCTACTGTACTTCTAACATGATGGCGGGGTATTGATCCATGACCATAGAGACTTTGGAAGACCACTGGAGCTGTGATCATGATGTTCTCAACCTGGACTCCCTCTCCATCCTATTACCAAGAATATTAAACTGTGGAAACTGAAGGCCTCTGGGGTCACCGTTGCTTCCCCATTCAATATGCCCTGATTTCGGAAAGCTCGTGAGCCTCCTGGATCCAGGAATCAAGTCTGTATTGATTTGTGTGCTCAAGATTAACAAGTTTGGGGCCTTGGCGCTGGCTCTGCAATGATTTAATAAACTAACATTTGCTTTAACTGGAAATTAGAGGCTGAGCTATTATTTCATCTATTAGGTTCCTTGTAAGGCAGTCATTTGTTAACTTTAGGATCAGTATTTATTTTTCACTATGATGATAACATTATAAATAGAATCTTGCTCTCTCTCTCTCCTCTATCTCCCCCAGTAGCCACAGGAGATTTGCGGAGAGGTCTCTGTTGGGAACCCCATGCCTACCGAGTATTCTAAGTAGCTAGCCTTGACCATTTGGGCCATGTTCCCAGATACGACACCAGGTTACCTCTGGCTTTGCCTTTGATGAAGCTTTTTCTGATTATTTAGAGTAGTTTCACTTTTTGGATAAATTTTATTTTTTTCTTTTTCCATTTACTGTACAAAATAGAACAAATAATTATAGTTCAAAGGATTTTAACTGAAAAATTAACAGAACAACATCAGAGAATATTTAGCTTCTTCTTTTTTGGGTTTTTTTTTTGTTGGTGATGGTGGTGATGGTTTTTTTTGTTTTTCAAGACAGGGTTTCTCTGTGTAGCTTTGTGCCTTTCCTGAATCTTGCTCTGTAGACCAGGCTGGCCTCGAACTCACAAAGATTCACCTGCCTCTGCCTCCCAAGTGCTGGGATTAAAGGCGTGCGCCACCACCGCCCAGTCTATTTAGCTTCTTCTAAGGCAGATAGTCTATAATTTTTTTACTGAATTAAGAAACTAATAAATTAATAGATTCTGCCATTAGAAACCAAAGAAGGTCTCAGTCACTCTTGGCCTAGAGGGAAGATCAACTTCACCACCACAATGGTATTATATGTTTTCTTTTGTTACCCAACGTTCCCAGCTCTCATTACATTCCATCACTGAGTAATATGAGGGATCAATGAATCATGACTGCTCCCCAATATAAAGGGCATTTACAACTGAGGTCTTCAGAATTGTCACATCTATGCAGGGCTTACTCACTGTCCCCAGCGTGTGCCTGACTACCTCAGGCAGAGTGAGTGGCTGTGTACAGACACCCTTCTAAATGTTTGCCACTGATGGGAACTGCTCTGAGAATCATTCTGCTTTCAATTCGTCTTTAGACAGACGGTGTCCAGAACAGCTATCAGAAAAGTGAGGAGAGCACGTCACAAGAGCTCCGTGGAAACGCACTTGCAGCCTTTTAGCAAGCTTACTCATGACAAATTCTAACGATACTGAGAACTGGCCTCTATGAAAAGCTCAATGTTCCTAAAGCTGGGTAAAGGACAGAAGAAAGAAAACGGCTGGGAAAAGAAGCATGTTAATCCATCAAGAATAGAAAGATGGGTGGGCCTTGAAGACCTTTGTCCTTGCCTCAAATAGTTAAGCAGCAAGTGTAAAGGCAGGGGGTGACCCTGCATGTTTGGTCTTGCCCTGAAACCTTTTCCGGTTGGGTCGACCTCTTCACTTGCATTCCTTGTGTAAGAAAGCAAGGCAGAGGTCGGGGGAGAACTATGTTGGGATGGTCCCAGTTTGGGGTTCAGCCTGCAAAGGCTGGTCGGCCTGCAGCTTTCCCATACTTACACTGATGGAGAGCACAGGGCCTGTTTTGAACATGCAATATCTGTCTGTCCCTGCACAGATGTCTTCAATGTCTTCTCCATCCCCCTCCAACTGGAGTTCCTTGTGCATAAACTGTGCAAATGCTTTCATTCTGTTGGGGCTCCCACCAACACAGACAAACTGTCAAGGAAGAGAAACAGGTGCCTACCATCATCACTATGATAAGAGCAAGGATCAGCACTCCGTTCTAAAGCTTTTATTTCATTGTACAGTTAGTTTACTTTTCAGCATGTGTAGACATCCTGGATTGTGTTCAAATTTGGCTCATTCACATCATTAACCTGAAAGAAGGTAGCTAAGTCCAATGAGTTATGTACTAACCTAGTGAAGAAAACCATACGTGTGGACATTGTTCAAGGAGGTCTTTCCTGGTGGCTGGCATCTTCATCGATATAATTACCCTTGTGGTGGGCACTCACACTACAGATGTTTAGTGCCAAGTACTGAGGATGTGGAACGTAAGTGAGGGGAAAGCAAAGGGGCAGCTCCCAGTTTCACTGTGTGTTCTGATTGTCCACCCTGACCATAAGCTTTTACTTGAAATGTACTGTGATCACTTCAAGCTTGACAGGACTCATCTCAAGACTTTTCTGCTCTTGACTGAGAAAAACTCGCCAGGGGCAGGGCTTGATATTATAAGTTCAGAACTTGACTGTGGTATTTCATCCACCCCACTAATTTGTTTTGTGTTTATCTTATTAGCTGATTTTAAGGTAGATGTTGCAATCAAAGGTTGTCATATCTAATAAAATATGGCATTCTTTGGCAGTTAGGCAAGGTAATACATGCCTACAACCAGCATTCTGAGGGTTAGAGAATTATGAGTTTGAGAACAGCCTTGACTACATAGTACATTTGGACTGGACTACATAGTAAGACTCTGTCTCAAAAGAAAATTATAATTGCTCATGTCACAACATGTTGGAGATATATCAACCCCAAGGATAGGAGAATATGCTAGAGAGAGGGGAGAGAGTGGCCTGTTGCTGGCCTACATGAGTAGGCAACCAAGTGAGCACCAGGCAGGTGTCAGAAACAGAGGATGAGTGAGTGAGTGAAGCCAGGACGAAGCAGAGCACACAGAAGGTGGTCAGCCATACGACTGCTCAGCAATAAAAGCCACACGGTGTGGTCCAAGTGTGGTGGGATGTAGTGTAAGAGATGTGGTGTGTGTTGTGGTGTATACAGTGTGGAGTATGTGGTGTGGTATATATATGGTGTGGTATAAGAGGTATGGTATGTAGTATGGTGTAAGAAGTGTGGTGTGTGTGGTATGGTGTATGTAGTATGGTTAAGAGGTATGGTGTATGTGGTGTGGTGTATGTGATATGGTTAAGAGGTGTGGTGTATGTAGTATGGTTAAGAGGTATGGTGTATGTGGTGTGGTGTATGTGATATGGTTAAGAGGTGTGGTGTATGTAGTATGGTTAAGAGGTGTGGTGTATGTGGTGTGGTGTATGTGGTATGGTTAAGAGGTGTGGTGTATGTGGTGTGGTGCATGTGGTATGGTTAAGAGGTGTGGTGTATGTGGTATGGTGTATGTAGTATGGTTAAGAGGTGTGGTGTATGTGGTGTGGTGTATGTGGTGTAGTATAAGAGGTGTGGTGTATGTGGTGTGGTGTTTGTAGTATGGTTACGAGGTGTGGTGTGTGTGGTGTGGTGTATGTGGTGTAGTATAAGAGGTGTGGTGTATATGGTATGGCGTATGTAGTATGGTGTAAGAAGTGTGGTGTGTGTGGTGTGGTGTATGTAGTATGGTTAAGAGGTGTGGTGTATGTGGTGTGGTGTATGTGATATGGTTAAGAGGTGTGGTGTATGTGGTGTGGTGTATGTAGTATGGTTAAGAGGTGTGGTGTATGTGGTGTAGTATAAGAGGTGTGGTGTGTGTGGTGTGGTGTATGTAGTATGGTTACGAGGTGTGGTGTATGTGGTGTGGTATATGCGATGTGGCATATACAGTATGGCTTATGGAGTGAAGCCCAGAAAGCAAATGCCAAGGAATGCTGGAAAGCCACAAGGTGGATGTAGTAGGCAAACTTGGCTCATCGTTGATTAAGTAACTTGCTCAGTGAGACATGAAACCACTGTATTCCTCAGGCCATCGTCATCGGTGCTCTCAGGTTTAATCAGGATGAAGTGGGATTGAATATTAAAAAGGAGCATGCATGGATGCAGGCACCTTCTCAGTGATCACAAATGTGGACTTCTGCTTTTAATATCAGGCGACACTGCCCCGACCTGCCTTTTCAGATCACAGTCTCTACTGCAGAATTCAGTAAAAACGAAGTTGACTGAGTTTTCTGGGAGGGAAAAGACATTTAGTGGTGCCTGACTGATGTGGGCAGCATTGGGCAGAGGATCCAAGGAAGGCTAGCAAGGACCTTCACAGGACATCTGAAGAATTCCTGAGGCTGTAGAGTGGGCATCCTTCACTTACGAGATCAACAGAAGTATTGGGTGGTCTGACTGCATGATGCCTCCTGTTTTCACTTAACAATAATTCCTGGGCAGCATAATCACTCTCAATCACAGGACATAATTACTCATTTTGTCTGGGTACTCTGTGTGTCGTTGTCTTTTCTGGAATGTCCTGGGAGTTTTTTTGAACAGTGCATGGGAGTCAGCCACCAAGGATATGGACAAGAGAGCAAGGCAGACCATTGTTTAAAGTGAGCTTCGATTACTATTGATTATTTATGGACTTTCCTCCTTTCTTGTTATAAGTAGTTAAGCACTTTCTTGCTATGAGTAAGCCAAACTCTAAGTACAAGGAGGTCCCTTTTTTTATATACAAAATACAGTAGTTTGAAAATAACTTCACTGTGTGGTGCCAGTACATCTAAATTACAACGATTCGGACTGACCATAAAACCAAAACAGATGTTAGAATAGTTTGCGGTTTGTGTTCTCCTTTGAACTGTGGATGTTGCAGTAATCAACAGGAACTTCAACATATTTCTGAAGTCATAAAGATGACAGGTGTGGACAGGAGCAGTTTGGTTCCTGACGCTTACTCCTAAGTCAGACTCACTGAGCATCTGCTGCAGATACAATGACCAGTTTGGCTGCTTTAATAAGAAGTAACATCCTGCTGAAGACCACCGGCCAGCCTCGGCCTCCAGTGTCAGTGATTGTGACTTATGTTCCAAACAAAATGATCTTCATCCAGGATTTATCAAAGAAGGTAGAAATACATTGGGCAGGAATAAGAAGCATTATAAAAGTATGTTCAGGACTTTGCCTAATGATTTCCAGAACAAACTCACTTTCCAACGTCCTCAGTAGCTTAAAAGATTTTGCTATGTTACATTAATGTAGAGCATAAATGCAGTTTATGTCTTTTGTGTATTAAAAAGGACTGTAAACATTTTGAATGCATATTGTAAAGTCTTATGAAGCAATGGTTTTCTATGTTACTTAAAATTCTGAAGACATCATGCATTTCAAAAGCATGGCCCAGAGCTTCCTGAGCTGGGGCTGATCTGAATGGCCCCTATCTGAAGATGGGCGTTCATAGTCCCAGAAGGCACCATGCAAACTTCTAAAGGAGGGGGGTGACCAACAATCCTACCTAGCTGTGATGCCTGTGAACCATATCAGTGACCAGCATGGCATGGTATTAAGGGTGCAGTAGTGGTACACGTGCCTTGGCAGTTACCAACAGCTCTCTGATTGGACTTAAGGCCCACTGAACAAGAGTGAAAACATTTGTGCTACTGGAAACCCAGCTAACTACTCAGAGCTTGGAAAGTCATAGTTATTGGAGGAGAATCTATGCCCACTAATTTACTAAACTAGCAAAATCCCTAACAACAATCTGCAAACATTTGTCCTTATAGCCACCGATAAATGTAGTCTTTACCCATCATCAAGAAAACTTCTCTTTGCAATAGATGGAGAACACTACAGAAAACCACAATCAGTCAAAAGGCAGAGTTGTAGAACCAAGTCCCAGTGGATACATCTACAAAGCATTCCTGCACCTAAGGCTCAGGGAACATTGCAGAGTAGATGGTGGAAAGATCGCAAGAGCCAGAGGACCAGGGAGTTTGTCGGGAGACTGTATCTCCCAGTAACATCAAAAGTTGCACTCATAAAGTCTCACTGACATGGCCACCCAAATGTGAGGTGAGCAAGAACAACACCAATGGGCATGTAAAATGGATGGAGAAAAGCCCATGAGGCCTCAGTCCTACACAAACAATAGGCAACCAAGGAAAGCTAGGAGCAGGAGAGGTGTTTTTTCTCAGAGAAGAGTACCAAATGGTTGCCAGTGCAAATAATCAGTCCTAAAAATACATATACAATCAACATTATATGAACTAAACCAGATAATATTAGAAATGTATATGTCTCTACATATACATATATGCATGCAATATCAATTAATGAAAAACTGAGGCAATGAATTTGAAGGAGAGTAGAGAGGGCATATGGGAGGATTTGGAGAGAGGAAAAGAAAGGGAGAAATGTAATTACATTATAATCTCAAAACTAAAAATAAATGTAAAATGCTTGGATGAATTAGAGGGTGCCAGCTAGTGATTTTATAAAAGATATCTGTAAAGACATGATAAAATATCTATTTGGATATTGAATTTGAAAAACATCTTTCTAGCACCTCTACCACATTTTTCAATTGTTTCCATCTCCAGTGAATATGGCAGAGATGGACAAGATACATGCCAAGACTCTTTCCTCTTCTTTCTGGGTTCACAGTTCATGTTGACTTCCCAGGCTCTTTTCCAGGTGGACAAGGCCATATGCCTGAGTTCCAGCCACTAGAATGTGAGCAAAAGGGAAGTATCCCACTTCCGGCCTAGAGCACAGATGTACCCCACCCCCATCCCACAAGGAGGATATATTGTACTTAGCTTCTACCATCTGCTAGATGGAGGTCCACACCCAGGGACTGGGCCTCCAGACCTCCACTCCACCTGGCCAGCCATCAGCCAGATGCACCTGCTTGATGCTTGTTATGAATTAAAGGCCAACTTACATTGTATTAGGCCACTGAGAATATGTAGTACCATGTAGGAAAATCCTTCAAAATATAGGAAAGATCTGAAGGAATATGGGGGACTGTCAGAGTCATTCAGATTTGTGTTTTCTGTCCATTTGTTTGTTTGTTTAAGACAGGATTCGTGTAATCCAGGTTGGTTTTGAACTCACTATGAAGGCAAGGTTGACCTGAACTCTTGACCCACATGCTTACATCTCCCATGTGCTTTGGTTGAAGGCATGCACCACCATACCCAGTTTATTCAGATTTAAATGGTATACCCTACCATCTTCTTTCCCACTGAAGTTACTATTGATAATAATTATCACCATATTTTGTGAATTTTTAGGTATTGGTGGGTTATGTCCCTGCTTTGTAGTCAAAATTGCTGACTTGAGACTTAAGGGAGTCAAGAAATCAAACCTACAATGTTCTCACTCTGAGATAAGAGAGCGTTAGATGAAGGTACATTTCTGAGGACAGAATCTATAACAAGATAGCTGATTTTATCTTCTGCTCCCAACATTCTGGTTTGGTTATGATTATGATTCTGTTCTGATCCTAAATCTAAACACATTTTTGCCTCCTATCCTTCAAAATGGGCCTATGCTTGGGGTTGCTCTCTAAAGAGACAAAACCATTTGAAATGGAGCATGTCTGTGATCCAGCTGACTGTACTGGTGGGGGGAAGTAGCTAAGTGGTTCTGAGAAGCAGAGTGTGGAGAAAGTGCTGATTGAAACCCAGCCAGGTAGAGAAGTGGGAACATGAAGGCCCAATTTTGAGACCAACAGAGATAAGACCATATGTACTCACGTGTTTGCACACATAACATGTGTGATTCTCATCTCTAAAACAAAGTCATCAATCCCATGATATACCAATAATGAGGAGAGTAACAAATGCAGTGTTAAAAATATATATAGCAAGAACCAGAAACTATTTCATCAGGGGAACCTGGATTTACCCTCAGCTTGTTCAACTCACTGGCTGTGTTATGCCTTCCACAGATAGATAAATATAACAGGTGTGTTTTTTGTTGTTGTTTGTTTTTGGTTTGGTTTGGTTTTCCCCAGAGACAGGGTTTCTCTGTGTGACAGTCCTGGCTGTCCTGGAACTCACTCTTTAGATCAGGCTGGCCTCAAACTCACAGAGACAACAGGTGTGTTTTAACACCACATATACATTGAGTTCTAGTGTACTCCTCTGTATGGGGAAGGTAATATCTAGTTTCTAATGTAACCAAAGCCAGACTTTAACTCCTGACCCTTCTGCCTACACATCCCATGTGCTTTGATTACAGGCACATAGGTAGAAGAAAGGAAGGAAGAGTCTCCATGGTGGGGACTGGGTAGGATCATATACAAAGAAGGCAGTCCATGAATACTAGGGGAGAGACAGACACTTAGACACACACACACACACACACACACACACACACACACACACACACACACACAAATACAATAGGCTACTCTGTATCGAAACATCTCTTATCTTTTTAATGTATTAAATACAGTGTACCTTCTTTGGTTGATTATAGCAATCCTCCTATTCCAATCATTCTTAAATAAAGGTCTTGGGAAAAATCACTGTGAGGCATAAACCTCACACCTAACACTGTAATCCATGTACAATCCAGTTAATGAGTACCAAAGTTGACTTGATCAAAGATTCCTGGAGCCTCAATATCAGACTCGGTAGAAGCGACAGAGGTTACATTAAAAAGATGAAGCAGCAAAAGGAGGTAGGCTGCACAAAGGCAGGGAGCTGTAGTCTGGAAAGGAGTGGGGACACAGGCTGAGCTGCTGCCTGGAAACCCACCCACGCTCACATGCTCCGTTAAAGATGGAGGGAGGAAGCCGCTGAGCACAAACTGACAATGGATATCAGAGACGTCCTCTCTCCCTCCCTCCCTCTCTCCCTCCCTCCCTTCCTTCCTTCCCTTCTTCCACCTTCCTTTCTTCTTCTACCTACACTCACCCTCTTTATCCTCATTTTTCACATCCCTCCCCATTTAATTTTTGGGAATTCTGATTTCCTGTAACTCAGAATCCACCTGGTCCAATGAATAAAATCCCTGGGAACTTGCAGAAGAAC
Organism: Peromyscus californicus insignis; assembly: GCF_007827085.1. Classification (NCBI taxonomy): domain Eukaryota; kingdom Metazoa; phylum Chordata; class Mammalia; order Rodentia; family Cricetidae; genus Peromyscus; species Peromyscus californicus. The sequence goes on along the minus strand of NW_026294595.1, from coordinate 36,062,504 downwards.
TTGGTCTAAACACCAGCACCTCCACTCAGGAGTAACTTTAACTTCCTCTGATTTCTGTGAGTTCATTCCCATTGACCGTATCTGTGAATTATCGTAAACTAATGTACCTACATGTGAAAAATCCTTACAAGATATAATATCCACTTGACTCCTGTTTCTAATCGGAAACATTTACTACAGAAGTTAGGAATAGTTTATATAATTTATGACACACCTCTTGAACCCACGAACAGTAGATTTCAAACAAAATGGAATAATATGGAAAATATTATATTAATTATTATATTATAATAATATGGAAAATAGTAATAATATAATGTTAAACAAGAGGATACAGGATGGCAAAGACAGAGTCTCATTTATCCCAGGCTGGCCCTGAACTTACTAAGTAACCAAAGATGACCTTGAGTGTGAACGTCTGATTCTCCTGCCTGAACCTCCTAAATTCTGGGAATACAGGCTTTCACCACTACACCAGTCCACACCCTCAGTCTCATTATAAACATTTTAATATTTTTTCATTAAAAAGGAATGGAAGAGGCAATGTGAAGTTAATATGCTCAAAACACATTATGTCTTTGTAAGAAAGTGTCCTTATGTAACCTAGTACCTCGTGTAATAAAGATACGCCAATAGAAAAAGTGAAGGAATGAATAAGTGAAATTAAAGAAAAGAAAGAGGCCAGATGGTGTCCTGGTCTAGGAAGTAGGACTATAAGTTATATTTTTAAAAGCAGAATGTTCTTTTCTATGCCTTCCTAATTTTAAATAAGGAGCAAGAATTGCTTTTACAATTTATTTATAAGATAAAATAAGTAACATAGTAATATGATTCTCCCATTATTATTCTATAAACAACTTTCTCATGAAATATTGCTTATAAGATAAGAAAAATCTTAATGATACAAAATATGGACAATGGTCATTTTTTTGAGACAAGAATAATAGAGCATTGTTAGTCTTGAATTCTGTTATGATTTTAAGATGAGAATTAGTGAGGTTCAGCAATAAATGTAGATGTTAAGTTATGAACTGAATCTGTTAAGACATGATGAATTCTGAATATCCAACAGCATCGTCAATAAAATTATATTTATCTCTAGGGACCAGAGCGGCCAAGTAATCATGTTGGCACTGGATTTAGTTTGGAAACCTTTACATCTTGTTAGGTTGAAAATGGTTGTTCTAAACTAGAGTGACTTCATATGCTCTTGGGACCTCTGACTTGTCTCTAATCAAGGCTGTGAAGTTTATTAAGGAGAAGATAAGAAAGAAAAAATGGCAAAGGAAATACAGTCATTTTCCTGACATTCAAAATATTTTTACCTTTACATCCCCAAACATTGCTGGAAGGTTGTGTGTTTTGGTTCCTAAATCCAAGTGATAGAGAATATCTTCATCCATAGCATCCAGGTAAGGATTCTTAACATATACAGACCGTTTTCTAGGGAAAAAACACATATACACACAAAGAAGATGTCAGCACCCCTGAGATGGGCTAACAGGCTACATCTGTGATCACCACTAACACAACAACTGCACACAAACCTCTCATAATTAAATCCGGCACACTATGGTTAATATTCGTTTTACAATTACTGTGTACCACACTTAGAACTAAGCATGAAAACTATCCCATACCAGGAAACTGATGCGATAAATACATTAACTCATGTAATATCATAACCGTGTTGTGGAATAATCTTTTTGTACACTGTAAAGATTTGTCACTCTGGTTGGTTTAATAAAAAGCTGAAAGGCCAGGCAGGATTTAGTAAAAAGCTAGGCAGGGTTTTCAGGCACACAGGATGCTGGGAAGAAGAAGGAGGAGGAGGAGGAGGAGGAGGAGGAGGAGGAGGAGGAGGAGGAGGAGGAGAAAAAGAAGAACAAGAAGAACAAGAAGAAGAAGAAGAAGAACAACAACAACAACAAGAACTAGAACTAGAACAAGAACAAGAACAAGAACAAGAACAAGAACAAGAACAAGAACAAGAACAAGAACAAGAACAAGAACAAGAACAAGAACAAGAACAAGAACAATAACAAGAACAAGAAGAAAAAGGAGAGTTGCCAGGCAGAAGGAGAGGGAGCAAGACATGCAGGAGGAGAGGTAAATGGCCTGGATCACAGGGCAACAGCTAGATGAATAGAAATGGGTTAATTTAGCCGCCGAAATAGCTCAGTTGGGAGAGCGTTAGACTGAAGAAATGGGTTAATTTAAGTTGTAAGAACTAGTTAGAAATAAGCCTAAGCTATCAGCTGAGCTTTCATAATTAATAAGTCTCCTTGTTGTGATTTGGGAGCTGGTTGGTGGGACAGAAAAATCTGCCTACAAGATGAGTAACATTAATAACCCAACTTACATATGAAGACACCGAGACTGTTGAGCACTCGCATGTAACCAGAAAATCTACAGGCATCTCTACTCAGTTTACTCTGTCCCTAATTGTCATCCTCTTACTTTGAGGCTCCATAACATAGGGGTGTGGCTCTCAGATCACCTTGGTTCTCATGCCAGATCAGCTGGACATACATTTCTTGTATAAGCAAGCTAACTGTGTCCTTCCATTTCCTCGTCTGTGAAGTAGGAATGGTGAAAACTGCCACTTGGCAAATTGGTGAGCCCTGAATTTCCTCCTTATGAGGCATTGAAATGTACAGTGACAAATACTTAACCAGACACACACACACACACACACACACACACAAGCCCTCGTCATTATACTGTGAGGCTTACACGTAACACCCATCCTAGTCATGCACGGCTGCCAGGCCCCCGCCCCTTCTCGCACTGCATCCTGCACACACACACAGCAACTGCATGTTTCCCTAGCCGTGTCCCACACGCTCCAATGAGGAGACATCTCTCAGCACTGCATCTCCGTCTCTGCACACTTCTTGGCTTCCCTCCCAACTTCCCTGGTGTGTATGTTTGTGTCTGGGTGGACTTAGGTAAACAAAATCCTGTGGTCTCTTTCACGGGCCAGCATTTCTTATATTTTTGTGTAGTGGGTAGCCATTCCAGCTTTGATCTGGAAGTTCCAACCCCCATTGAGACTTCGGCAACTGTCACGCCTACAAGGCGGGGCCAAGGGAGGCGCCTGGAGACCTGAGATCTGGATGCGCCAGTGCTCTGACTCGGTTCCGGGACCTTGGACGGTGAAGGTGGGCCAAGCAGAGCTCCAGAGAACACCTTCCCCAGACCCCGCGACCTACCTATCCCTTAATTTGTAAGTTACGCCATTAAATAAATCTCTTTTTAACTACGTGGAATGGCCTTAATAATTTCACCAATATTTTTGGTTGTGAGCCTAGCCTTTAATGGCTGAGCCATCTCTCCAGCCCACGGGCCAGCATTTCTTACAAGTAACCATGAAGAATTGCCTGGATGGATCTTCTTTCAAAAATCCCCCGCTTCTCTCTCTCTCTCGCTCTCTCTCTCTCTCCCTCCCTCCCTCCCTCCCTCCCTCCCTCCCTCCCTCCCTCCCTCCCTCCCTCTCTCTGTCTCTGTCTCTGTCTCTCTCTCTCTCTGTCTCTCTCTGTCTCTCTCTCTCTCTCTGTCTCTCTGTCTCTCTCTCTCTCTCTCTCTCTCTCTCTCTCTCTCTCTCTCTCTCTCTCTCTCTCTCTTCCCCCTCGCTCCCTGTGTGTGTCCACTTCTTTTTGACACTGGTCTATGGAATCACTTTGAGTATCTTTGCCTTTGAGAAGACAACCTGCCATGATGTATGTATGACTTCCTTTCTACCTAAGGCCACTGACCTAGCCCCCATCACTGGCTGGGTCACCAGGCAGGCCTTCCTTTCTCATTTGACAAATCTATGTAATACAAGGCAGTAAGCTGCCCCTGCGGCTGGGCCCTTAATTCACTCTAACTTATGCTTAGAAAGCACACTCTTTACAGCTTCAGTTACTTTATCATAATATGCTCCTTCGGTTATCAGTGATAACAAAGTATCTGTCCCATGCCACAGTGGATCAAGACATCTTATCCAGAATCATCTGGAAATTCTTTGGTCTTCCCGCTGCCCTCTAAACACTTTAAAAATTCTCAGCAAGCCTCATAACCTCATACATCTCCAGTGACTCTAATCTGATCCGAGTTGTGCTTTAAAAACCACTAAGGGGAAAACACTGGTGACCGGGCCAAAATTAATTGGATGCTCGGAAAGCTCTTTTTTTTTTTTTTTTTTTTTTCAATGTAGCCAATTAATGTGCTGCGATGGTGGAAGCTCCTGCTGTAAGCCTTTGCTCGTGAACTGTTCCTTCCACTTCCCTTTCATTTTTCACTTATCAGAATCCCATTCATTCCTCAAGGCCAGCTCGAACACATCTTCCGGGGGAGTGTTCTGAGGAGTCTTTATTCCTAATCAATATCTTTCCCCTTGCCATGTTCCTAACACATCTATTTTGTGCTAATGCTGTTAAAATGGAGTTAATTTTCTGTCTCCTCAGAAAGATTGTAAATTCCTTGAAGCGAGCTGTCTAATGCATCTTTCTTTCATCTCTAAGACTTAACAAATCCTGTTTGTTAACCTAAATTTAACTGTTCAGAAGGTGGAACAAAATATTACTAGTTTTTTTTTCCTCCTTAAAAACATTAGAAGTAACAGGTTCTTAATTAGCTTGTGAGTCATATCTCGTTTGGGGTGGGGGAATAGAGTACTTCATGGTGTTGCTGTACTGTCACTTCAGAACAAGCTCCTGCATCTGAAGCAGGACAGATAACCTCCTTGCTGCAGCTAGGAGGAGAAAGTTCCATCCCCCCACTCCCCCACCCCAACCCCAAGCCCAACCCCCACCCCACTCCTCTGTGCTATGCAGAATGTGCTGAGTCAAGCTTCAGCAGCAGCATCACAGCCTAGCTCAGGAAGCTGGTTAGAAAGGCAAACCACGTTTCCACCCTAGAACCATTGACTCAAAACCTGCATTTTAATAACCCCTAGTAATTCATATGCACACTAGAGTACGAGAAACACCACCACTCACTTTCTCTTCCAAATTCAATTTTAGTTTTTATTTCATTCTGCCAAAGCTGATTTCATGATCATGAGATTTTCCTTTGGATTTCCTACAGAGTCTATAGACCATAACACTAAGAGACACACTCATTCATCTCCAGCGACTCTTTAACTGCTCATCAGAACCACCGGGGGAATTTTAAAGCCTACTGGAGTCTGATATTGATGGAGATTCTTGTCTCCTGGCCCACAGAAAAGCACGTATAAGATGATCATTCTGTCAGCAACCAAAGAAGGCTTTTTGGCCATTTGAATCTTTTCTGGTTGCATACAACCAGATACAACAATCTTTTCTGGATTGTTTAGGATTGTTCTTATTTTGTGAAGAAGGGCATTAGAATCTCGATTCGAATTATGTTGAATTTATAGACCACTTTGTGTAGTATGAATAATTCACCAGTATCAATAATCATGTCTACAAATGTGAGATATCCATTCACCTATTTATGCCTTCTATGTTGTCTTGAACTTCTTTCACCAACAGTCTATGGTTTTCAGTAAACAAATCTTTTCAGTATACAATCTTTTACTCTGCTTAGTTGAGATTGTTTCATTAAGTTCATTTCCAGGTAGTTTCATGTTAGTATATGGAAACAATGTTAATCTTCCCTTGCTGAGTTTATAACCTACACCTTCACCAAATTTATCAGTTCTAATAGGTGTTTGGATTTTTGGTGTGTGTGTGTGTGTGTGTGTGTGTGTGTTATCTTAGTGTCTTTAGAATAACAAAGCTAGAGACATCACAGTCTTGAATGGAAATACAAAGCATGAGGCAGTGTGCACCTATAACATGGAGCTAAATTCTAACTACACATTGGAATCACTAGCCGGACTTTAAAGAGTGCTGATACCTTGGTCCCTTCTTGGGATTTCTGATTCAATTTGTCAAGAACACCTGGCCTTGGAACTAAAACTACTGACCTCCACCTTTTCTGTATTCAAGAAGAAAATCTCAAGAAAGCATAGTCATTAATTACATTCTCTTGTATGATATTTGTTATAATAGTCCCTTAACCAGTGGTTCTCAACTTGTGAGTTGTGACCCCCATAGGGTTGCATAGCAGATATTTGCATTATGATTCATAACAGTAGCAAAATTACAGCTATGAAGTGGTAATGAAATGATTTTATGGTTGGGGGTCACAACAACATGAGGAGCTGTATTAAAGGGTCACAGCATTAGGAAGACTGAGGACCACTGTCTTAACACACTTTGGAGGTATCCTTTAGATTTCCTTGAGGTCTGGTTGCTCATTAGGGAAGGTGAGAGAGAATGATCCTAAGTTTGAGGCCAGCTTAGGCTATATAGAAGGTTTCAAGCCAGCCTATGCCAAAAAAAAAAAAAAAAAACCCCACAAATGATTGCAATCAAATCGGTGTGACATGGGGACATCAGTGAAGGAGCTAAGATGGTAGACCCATAAACAGAGCCAGTTATTGATGGACAGCTGGTATTGACAAGGCCGCCAAGAACACACAATGAAGAAAGGAAAAGCTTTTCAGTAAGTGATGTTGAAAAAACCTGATCTCCACCTGCAAAAGAATGAAACTGAACCTGATCATGGACCATGTCCAAATGTCAACTCAGAATAGCCAGCTGCACATGTTAAGACCTGAAGCTGTGTCACAGAAAACCACAGAAACTCCATGTTTGTTTGGGAAGTGGTCACTCAGGTAGTTTGGAAAGTGGTCACTCTTTTTTTTTTTTCCAAATGAGGTATGACTCACAATAAAAGGCAAACAAAACAAACAAACAAATAAACAAATAGGGTTGTACCTAACTAAAGCCTCCTGCCTAGCAAAGGAAACAACCATAGTGAAGACACAACCCATGGGCTGGGAGAAAGTATTTGCAAACTAAACATCTGACAGGAGCCCTTTATCCAAGTTCAATAACTTAATAGCAAGGGAGCAAAATATGGCTAAGCATAGCCCAAAGATTTGGACATTCTCGAAGATTCAAAGAGTCGACAAGTATATTTTAAAGTTTCCAATATTGATAATCATTAGGGAAATGAAAATTAAAAACAATGAGCAGTCTCTTCACATTCATTGGAATTATTATCAACGTCCACTGATAACAGATGCTGGCAAGGTCTAGAGACAAGAGAAACTTTGTATACTATTGGCGGAAGTGTAAATTAATATGGCTAGTCTGGGAAAAAATTATGGGGGCAAACTAAAATAGAACTGTCATATGGTACAGAAATTTCACTTTTTGTTATGTATCCAAAAGAATTGAGATTGGTGTGTCAGAGTAATACCTATACTCCATGTTTATTATAGCACTATTTCTAATAGTGATAGATACATAGTTACTTACATTTTTATATATATATTGTGAATATATGTCTATAAATAAATTTTATATTATATAAATATATTTATAATGCATATGTTTATAAATATATTTATAATATATTCAAAATGTAATACTATTCAGATTTTCTCACAGTTATTTATTTGTGGGTGTGGGTGTGAATGTGTATGCATGACAATGTAGTGGGTAGCCATTCCAGCTTTGATCTGGAAGTTCCAACCCCCATTGAGGCTTTGGTAACTGTCATGCCTACAAGGCGGGGCCAAGAGAGGACCCTGAAGACCTGAGATCTGGATGCACCGGCTTTCTTGGTTCCTGGTCCCTGGACACTGGAAGTAGACCAAGCAGAATTCTCCAGAGAACACCGCCGGAGTGCACTACGCCTTTCCCAGATTCTGTAAACTATCCATTCACTTGTAAGTTACCCCACAAAATAAACCTCCCTTTTAACTACGTGGAGTGGCCTTAATAATTTCACCAATATGACAGCACATGTAGGAAGTCCCAGGACAACTTGTGGGAGTCATTTCTCTCTTTCCATGATGTGGGTCCTAGAGACCCAACTCAGCTCACCAGGCTTGGTGTCGAGTGTTACTTATCCCCTGAGCCATCTCACTGGACTCTCAGCTTTTATAAAGAAGAACATCCTGTCATTTCTGACATGGATAGAACTGGAAGTATGCTAAGCATAAAATCAGCCCAGAAAGACAAACACTGTGCCACCTCTCTCCTACGTGGACTCTAAATGTTGATCTCACTAAAACAGAGAGAAGGGGGTGGACATCAAAGGCTGGGGACTAGGGAGGTATGGGAAAGAGATGGTTAAAGGGAGCACAGACACAGTTACATGGGAAGACACTGTGCCTAATCACTAAGAAAGCTTAGTAATCTACACCGCCTTGCCTGGTAACCACAGGGAACACATAAAGATTTCTAAATTGCTGAGAAATAAATTTTGATCATTCTTACTACCAAACAATGAGAAACTGGTGAGGGGATGGATATATTAGCTAGATCAATAGGATTTTCTACAATGCATGCATAGCTGGAAACCTCTGGCTGGACTGAGGATACAGTCATTAGCAGAGTTCTTATGTAGTAGTCATGAGGCCTTGAGTTCAGTCCCTAACACTGCAAGCCAACCGAACACACAAACACACAAACAAAAGCCCACCAACACATTGTGCCCACAAATATATGTCAATTATCATTTTCAACTAAAAACAAATAAACAAATGTTTACAAAATTTTTACAAAATTGAGGAAAGGCTTGCCTGAGACTTTGTGCCAAGTTCAAACCTGTATGAAGCTGGCTTTTCCAATGTGTCGCTCTTTCTAAAATCTCTAGCTGCTACTAAATAGTCCCATATGCAGTGTTTCCTCCCCAAAACTTTTTTTAAAACCTATTTTCACACTTTTTCCTAACTTGTGCTCTAAATATTGGTCACCAAAGCAAAATGCTAGCTGGGAGGTTTTCCTTTTCCTTTGCCTTCATTTGCATCTCTCTCTCATTCCTGAAGGAAAGAAGGTGGCAGGAGCAGTCTGTGTGAGCCTGGGAATGGAGCACTGTGGGTATGCTGACATCACGACAAGACATTTCCCACAATTCTTAGCAAATCAGAGGGAACTTACAAAAATTCCTTAAGCCTCACTAAGACTAATGCTCTATTGTGTCCTGTTAACCTGAGACAGAAGTTAGAGCTTAATTTTTGTAGGCAGCTTAGGCAGATTTATGTCCACTTTTGAGATGAATAATATCAATGGTATTTCAGAAGTTGATTCTACGTCAAGTCTGTCCATCACAAAGCGTATGAAATTACCCCATGACACACTCAACACAGTTAAAATGCCGTAGGCACTGTGGGACCCTTTCGTTATTTCTCAGGAATAGCCTATGGTCCTGGAATTAAATGCTGAGTTCACTGCACAGTGAATTCCAGGCTATACTTTGAATTTGTCTGCTCCTGTGGGTTTTTGTATGTTCTTTTGACCTATTTTCTTTTTTATTTATTATTACTATGTATATTATTCATTATATATTTTTTATAAAATTATGTGGAGGTGGGCATGCCAGGAGGCACATGTGGAGGTCAGAGGATAACTTGGTGGAATCATTTCTTTTCTTCCACAATGCTGGGGAGTGAACTCAGGTGTCCAGGCTTGTTCTTGTCCACTTACTTTTATCCACTAAGCCATCCCACCAGCCTCCACTCTATGTTCTTACATGAACCAACTTGCCAACTCCGCGAGAATCAAAGAATAAAAATTTGCAGTGCTTTTGTATGGGTTTGTATTATGGACAGTTTTCCAATTATTTAATGCCCACTGTGAAAAGATGTATAAAACTCCGGGCACTTAAAATAAAACCCAAGGGACACTTACCTGACCGAAACAAGAAAAGATCAAAATTACTCACCCCTCATAGGCATTCTTGTCCGGTCTCATGGGTCTATTAGAAGCAGGTAAAATGGAAGCCATACTCTGCGATGCACAGATATCAGGAAATAGCAATATTAGGGACCGCTGTTAAATTACAGATCTAATCACAGCAGCACAGCTCCAAGTCAGATTAGCAGCTTCCCTTCAAGCTTAGGTTTTCTTTTGAAATTTTCCTCTAAAATCTTCCCTTAGCATCCCAAACTTCTCTGCCCATTTCAAAACACCATCCCTGGATGGCCTTTTATATGATACCCTCGCTCTCAGCCCATCATTCCCCAAGAAGATAGGCTCCTTGGGAGGGTGTGGCATCCTTTCTCTTTGACTAGGTTGGTTAACTCGTTACCTTTGATCACTTCACCTCTCCATGGCATCTGACCTTGGGCCCAACGTAGGGCTGGCATGACACACCGACTTATTTGCTTTGAGACAACTGTATAGGAACACAAGCCTGCTTTGGGCTTCCATGCCAACCTCATCAGAAATGTGTCCAGTACACGTGAGAACTTTCAGTTCTCAAATACTTCGTTTTCCCATCATTTCCTACTACTTGCCAGTTTGTTTTTGTTCTTTGTAGTTACTAGTTAGGAAAACATCCAAAGTCAGGACCTCAAAAGCCCCTTTGTAGGGACTTTGCCCTCTGAGTTCATACAGGAGGTCTGATGATTAAACAAAGCTGCTTTCCTAGGGCCTCTTCATTGAACTAAATACTAGGTTGATGCCAATGTCCACTAAACCGTGCCTCTCAGTGTCAATGCAGGTAGAATAAAGAATTATAGCTTAATATTTTCAGAAAAGATAGTGTCCTTTTGTTTTTAAAGAAATCTGTTAATAGGTAGCCTGCTACGATTGTGCGGACCTATACTCCCAGCACTTAGGAGTCCGGACAGGAGGATTGCTAGAAGCTTGGTGGCAGCCTGGTCTACAGAGTTCCACAACATGTGTGGGTATGAAGCAATCCCTGCTTCATAAAGAAGAAGGAGTGAAAAGAAGGAAGGGAAGGAGAGAAGGAAAAGGGGAGGGAGGGAAAGAGGCAGGGAGGAAATGGGGGAGAGAAAGAATGGATTCACTGGTTGCTGGTGCATTTCATTCAGGAGTGAGGAAATCCACTTCATGACCCTTTCCTCTCACGGTTCCTATGGGAACCAGCTGACATTCTGTATGGAGCAGAGCTTCAAGAACATGAGTATCGTGGGTTTTCAGCAAATCAGAACTTAAAATATTCATAAGAGCCAAGTAGAAGATATGTGGCATTTCCTGATGTGTGTGGATTTCTCTTTAAGAATGTGTATTACAGCCAAGAAGCAAGTAGCCTGGATCTTTCTTTCTTTTTTCTTCTTCTTTTTAAAATTTAATTAATATTTTTTTCATTTATTTTACATACCAACTACAGTTTCTCCTCCCTCCTCTCCTCTTAGTCCCCCCTCCACCTCCCATCTACCCACTCCCCATCCACTTCTCCTCATCTTCATTGGAAAGGGGCAGGCCTCCCACGGACTTGAACAAAGCAGGGCACATCAAGTTGAGGCAGGACCAAGCTCCTCCCCACTGCATCAAGGCTGGGCAAGGTAATCCAGCATGGGGGAAAGGTTTCCAAAAGCCAGCTAAGCACCAAGGACAGGTCCTGATCTCACTGCTAGGAGCCTTGCAAACACACCAAGTTACACAACTGTCACCTGCAGGCTCCCTAACTGTTGATCCAGAGTCCATGAGCTCTCACGAGCTCAGGTCAGCCGTCTCTGTGGGTTTCCCCATCATGACCTTAAATCCCCTGGCTCCTACAATTCCTCCTCCTTTTTTTCAGCATGACTCCCAGAGCTCAGCCCAGTGTTTGGCTGTGGATCTCTGCATCTGCTTCCATCAGTTCCAGTTTCAGCTCTTTAATGGCAATTAGGATAGCCACCAATCTGATTATAGTAGATGGCCAGTTCAGGCACCCTCCCCACTATTGCTAGGGGTGTTAGCTGGGGTCATCTTTCTGGATTCCTGGAAGTTTCCCTGGCACCAGGTTTCTCCCTAACCCTGAAATGCACCTCCCATCAACACATCTTTCCTTACTTCCCCCCTCTGCCCTGCCCCCAACCCACTCCCTCAAGGCCCCATTCCTTTACTGCTACCCCCAGTTTACCCAGGAGATCTATTTCCCCTTCCCAGGGAAATCCATGCGTACCTCTTTGGGCTCTCCTTGTTATCTAGCCTCTCTGGAGCTGTGGATTGTAGTCTGGTTATCCTTTAGTTTACTCCTAATATCCACTTATGAGTGAATACATACTGTGTTTGTCTTTCTGGGTCTGGGTTATTTCACTCAGAATGATTTTTTCTAGTTCCATCCATTTGCCTGCAAATTTCATGAGGTCGTTGTTTTTTACAGCTAAGTAATACTCCATCGTGTGAATGTACCACATTTTCCTTATCCATTCTTTGGTTGAGGGGCATCTAGGTGTTCTGGCTATTACAAACAATGCTGTTATGAACATAGTTGAGCATGTGTCCTTGTGGTATGATTGAGCATCCTTTGGGTATATGCCCAAGATTGGTATAGCTGGGTCTTGACGTAGATTGATTCCCAATTTTCTGAGAAACCACCATATTGATTTCCAAAGTGGCTGTACAAGTTTGTACTCCTACCAGCAGTGGAGAAGTGTTCCCCTTTCTCCACATCCTCTCCAGCATGAGCTGTCTTCAGTATTTTTGATCTTAGCCATCCTGACAGGTGCTAAGATGGTATTTCAGAGTTGTTTTGATTTGCATTTCCCTGATGACTAAGGATGTTGAACAATTCCTTAAATGCTTTTCGGCCATTTGAGATTCTTCTGTTGAGAATTATTTGTTTAGATCTGTACCCCATTTTTAAAATTGGATTAGTTGAAATTTTGGTGTTTAGTTTCTTGAGTTCTTTATATATTTTGGAGATAAGCCCTCTGTTGGATGTGGGATTGGTGAAGATTTTTTTCCCATTCTGTAGGCTGCCATTTTGTCTTATTGACAGTATCCTTAGCCTTACAGAAACTTTTCAGTTTCAGGAGGTCCCACTTATTAATTGTTGATCTCAGTGTCTATGCTATTGATGCTATATTCAGGAAGTAGTCTCCTGTGCCAATGTGTTCAAGGCTACTTCCCACTTTCTCTTCTATTAGGTTTAATGTAACTGGATTTATATTGTGGTCTTTGATCAATTTGGACTTGAGTTTTGTGCAGGGAATAGATATGGATCTATTTGCATTCTTCTACATGTAGATATCCAGTTATGCCAGCACCATTTGTTAAAGATGTTTTCTTTTTTCCATTGTATAATTTTGGCTTCTTTGTCAAAAATCAGGTGTTCAGAGGTGTATGGATTTATATCAGGGTCTTCAATTTGATTCCATTGATCCGCATGTCTGTTTTATGCCAATACCAAGCTGTTTTTATTATACTATAGCTCTGTAGTAGAGCTTGAAGTCATGGGTGGTGATACCTCCAGAAGTTCTTTTATTGTACAGGATGATTTTGACTAACCTGGTTTTTTAATTTTTCCATATGTAGTTGAGTATTATTCTTTTGAGGTCTGTGAAGAATTGTGTTGGGATTTTGATGGGAATTGCATTTTTGAATCTGAAGATTTCTTTTGATAAGATTGCCATTTAATCCTACCTACCCATGAACATGGGAGATCTTTCAATTTTCTGATATCTTCTTCAATTTCTTTCTTCAAAGACTTAAAGTTCTTGTCATACAGGTCTTTCACTTGTTTGGTTAGAGTTACCCCAAGATATTTTATATTATTTGTGGCTGTTGTAAAGGGTGATGTTTCTCTGATTTCTTTCTTGGTCCATTTATCATTTGTATATAGGAGAGCTACTGATTTTTTTTTTTAGTTATCTTATATCCTGCCACATTAATGAAGGTGTTTATCAGCTGTAGGAGTTCTTTGGTAGAATTTTTGGGGTCACTTATGTATATCATCATAACATCTACAAATAGAGAAGTTTGACTTCTTCCTTCCCAGGTTTATCCACTTGATCTCCCTTTGTTGTCTTATTGCTGTAGCTAGAACTTCGAGTACTATATTGGATAGATATGGGGAGAGTGGACAGCCTTGTCTTGTTCCTGATTTTAGTAGAATCACTTTGAGTTTCTCTCCATTTCATTTGATGTTGGCTGTTGGCTTGCTGTAAATTGCCCTTATTATGTTTAGGTATATTCTTTGTATCCCTGATCTCTCCAAGTCCTTTTTCATGAAGGGGTGTGGTTTTTGTTAAAGGCTTTTTCAGTATCAAATGAGATGATCATGTGGTCTTTTTCTTTTAGTTTATTTATATGATGGATTATATTGACAGATTTTTGTATATTGAACCATCCCTGTATTTCTGGGATGAAGCCTACACGATCATGGTGGTTGATTTTTTTTAATGTGTTCTTGGATTTGGTTTGTCAGTATTTTATTGAGTACTTTTGCATCAATGTTTATGAGTGAGATTGGTCTGTAATTCTCTTTCTTTGTTGCATCTTTGTGTGGTTTGTGTATCAGGCTAAGTGTAGCCTCATAAAAAGAATTTGACAATGTTCTTTCTATTTCTGTTGTGTGGAACAATTTGAAGAGTATTGGTATTAGCTCTTCTTTGAAATTCTGGTAGAATTCTGCACTGAAACCCTCTGGCCCTGGGCTTTTTTTTTTTTTTTTTTTTGGTTGGGAGACTTTTAATAACTGCTTCTATTTCTTTAGGGGTTATTGGTCTATTTAAATTGTTTATCTGGTCTTGATTAATTTTGAATATCCGGGATCTTAACTTAAGGTGCAAACTATTTTGTGAAAGCCCTCAAAACTTTTTTTTTGTTGCTTCTTTTAGTTCACGGTAGACAGCCAACAAAGTTTTCAGAATGGGAAGGCAAATGCATGTTGGGGAATAACCAAAGTAACATAAGCTCTGCCATGGCCACTGCCCACCAGGCATTTACAATTTTACCCAAATTTTCCAAGAACCATTATGAAAGTTATCTTAGAAAAGGTAATGATAGCTATGAGACAAAATAAACCCGTTGTCTTGGAACTTGGGACCTTAGCTCCTTGCTGTAGCTTATAATTATTTGTACATCTCAAGCCTCTTGACACTGCAACCTAGTATACCAGCTGCTCTTTCCCAACAGTCGTTGACAACATTGAGACTCTAATGTCCACTGATTGCCACCCAGCCCTTCATTTAGTTTTACATATACCATATCTCTTCATTTATCTTTAGGGGATAACGAGAAAGACCACCAAATTACACTTGGCATTTACCACTGCTTCTGACAGGTGAAAGCATTAGCTAATTAGCCATTATGTAATTAATTACCTCTGTGAACCAATTAGAGTAATTAACATGTCTATCTCCAGTGCAGATTCTGTCAACCAGTGATCCTGGTCACTAATAATGTCAGATAGAACAAGCTAAAGTATACGTGCTCCATTATAACAACTCTCCTCTGCGCCTGGTCGTTGAGATCAGTAGTCATCATGTAAGGGGGTTTAGAACAGACTTGGAGAGTCTGTGAAAGGACAGTATCAACTGATGTCTTTTGAGAAAGTGGAAGTTATTCTCTCCTGATTTCAGTCTTCTATAGACTAATTCACACTCTTATAGTGCGCTGTTACCTGAAGGCCTGTCAGTCTAACAGGAAGGGGAAAAGTTTTGTTTTTGGAAAGCATGCAAGAGGTCAACTCGGGCACAGCCCTGGTGTTGTGCAAACACAGACCATGTTCCAGCAAAGCCTTATGACGCCTTACAGCATGGATCAGGAAGGTCCTGCATTAGCTCCACCAGAGTCTGCTCTGTGGTGTCTGAGCTGCAGCGGACACTTCTTCCAGTCTTCCTCCACAGTGCTATGCCAGAACCTGGAAATCCTCCATCCTAGACTGTTTCCTCCCAGGCTTAGTTCAGCCTCTGGACCCCTGATATTCAGCTGGCTGACTTTAGGTCTCTCCTCAGCAACTGCAGCTTCTACTGAGTCTAGGAAACTTATACATGTGGAGTTAAAATCCTGCCTACCCACCTCCTAAGGCAGTGTTCTGTCACCCTGAAAAGGAGTTTGCTTTCCAAACTCTGGTAACACTGTTAGTGCTATAAGGTTTTTATATCTAAGTATTTGCAACAGAACAGCTCTAGTGACTGTGTGTGTGTGTGTTGGGGGGGGGAGTTCTAGTATTTTAAAAATCAAGTGCCAAATTATATGCCACTGACTATAATCCACTTTCAATAATCACACCTAATAATGGCCACCTTAACTCTTTTAGTAATACGTTTTTACTGTGCTATGAGTCACAATTGTCATGATGCTTCTCAAGGTGCTCAGCTTGGTTGTGCAGGTAGATGGTAGGCTTCAGCAAGTTACCCCTGTCTTAGAAATAACACCCCTGACGTGCACGAATAAGCTTGAATGCTTGCCCTCATAATGGCAATGTACAGTACTCCAATCCTGCTTTCCTTCTTCAGGACAAGTGGCTAAGAGCAGGCATGGGGCAGCAGTGAAAACGTCCCCTTTCAAACCAGATTCCCCAACTGATCGTGAATGGTTAAAGGAGCTCTAAAAATGTCCTAGTCTCTTCGCTCTGGGGCTGTGCAGTTTATTTACACTTTCCCCCTTTCATTCAGTAATAGTAACTGAGTACATACTGTGCCCAAGATGCCCAGGAAATGCTGCAGATAAAGGCATGAGTAAGGCGGTTCTTACTTCTCTGGTTTCTTTGGCAAAAACAGCTGCATTCCGTGAACAGAGAAGACAGGCATTTCCACCTTTCTCGAGCTGGCCTTCCTAGTGTCACAGCACATGTGGTGGCTGTATCTGCAGCAGCTCCTCCTTGTGTCAAGTGGTAAAGCTTTCTTGATCTTTGGATCTTCCTTTCCTACTTCATCCATGGTTCTCTCCCATATATCGTAGATGCATTGCAGCTTAATGCCATGACATTATTTTGCCTTAAAAACTCCAGAAACCCCATTAATAGTGCTACACGGTTTTCATGCCCAAGCCATTTGCTACAGAACAGCACTGTGACCTTTTTGAAAAATCGAATTTCAAAAATTAAATGCCAAAACAAGGTTTCACTGATTATAATACACTTGCAATAGTCACACTTAATGAATGGATGCCTTAACTCCTTTATTAATGCATTTTATCTGTGCTGGACACAAAGCCTCCCGAAGATCCCTTATCTTCTACTACCCATTTAGTCTTTCTCGCCATTTTCCATCCTCCTGGAAGTCAGGGAAGTGACTTTCAACTTCCTGTTCACTTTCTTTAAGAGAAATGCTAGTACATCTGGCTTCCCCCTGACACTACTCCACTATTGTTGGGGTCCATAGATGTTTCCTAGTGAAAGCAGAGCTTGCTTTTCCCAGCAGGGCTGCATACGGGGAATGATTGACCACCAGGTGGTCAATAGTTACCAGGTGTTTGGAAGGGTCTGCATTTGGCTGTGCTAGGGGGAGGTCTTTTGTCCCACCCCTGGGCATTCCTTTAAAAGTCCTTTAGCAGAGACAGAAGGCAGCAGTGGATTGGGATCCAGGCCCTCCCGAGGCTATCCTGTGTTTCTATCTCTCTCGCCTCCATATTCCTATCTAAATCTCTTATCCCTCACTCCTCAAGAGTATCCTGAGGGAAGAGGGAATGGGAGCTGGTCTCCCACACACTATTAAAGTCACTTCAAGATGACAATAATTGAGTGATGTGGGTGTGAAGGAGTTTCCTTGTTTTCTCGACAGTGAGGAAGAGGGCTCTTCGATTTCTTTGTGGTCAGGTGGCATGTCAAAGGTTGTTTGTGGCTTTTGTGAGGAATCTGGGGCTACTTGGATGTAGTCTATGGGTTCTGAGAGACAGCTAGGCTGTCTAGCCTTAGTGCAGTGGTTCCCAACCTTTCTAATGCTGCAACCCTTGACCCCCAACCATAAAATTATTTTTGTTGCTTCTCTCTCCCACAACCATAAACTGAGTTGCCGCTCCATGCCATTGCTGCCACGACAACCCAAAACTCTTGGAAACCATGAGCCCACACAGATCTTTGTCCCTTTTGTTATTTTCGTCTGGCACTGTGATCACAGTGACACAAAAGAGACAAATATAGAAATTTGGGACCAAAGAAGTGGCTCCTATTGTCGTGAGCAAGCCTGACCATGTGGATTTTAGACCTCTAGAACTAACACGTGAGAATCTGAAGTCTGGGGATGCAAACTAGGGAACCCTTAGAATGCCGTAAGCAAAGATTAACGGGCAGTTATTGGAGCTCATAGCATCAGATTGCTGAAAATGTGAGCAGTCAGGGCCAGGTTCAAAAGACTTCAGATGCAAAGGACTCTGCTGGGAACTCGACTGGTGGACATTTGCATTCCATTCTGGAAACTATTTGTCCATATTGTCTATATTCTAACATTTTGAGTGAGGCTGAACTCAAAGGTAAATACTTTGGTGAAGGCGATCTCAAGGCAGCACAGAGTGCAATCTATGACCTAGGTATTTGTGACTGCTTTTAAGTAAATTTAAGGGGAAACTTTGGAACAAAATGTGGAGGAGAAAAATATGTTTTAAAAGAGTCAGGGGTTAGATGAACGTCATGAGCGACAATCCAGGTGATCTGCACTGAAATGATAGGAAAGATGCTCTAAGCACACTTAAGGAAGTGGCAAGACTCTTGAGAGACCCAGCCACCCAGGCATTCAGTGACCACTGCAGCCATGCTTCAAGAGGGTCCTGCTGTTGTTCCAGCTAGTAGTGACTTGGTGTTGGCCACATGGGACTGGTTTTTTAGACATTCGGAAATGAGAATTACTTGGTCATGGAGGCTTGCACCAAGATCTTTAAGGAAAGTCTATTCCAGACAATGCACACAAGCTCAGATTCCCAGTAGGAAGAGCCTGGGAGGCTGCTGCTGCATACAGATGTGAGGGTGAATCCCAGGCTGCAGTGGAGACACCAGTAAGTTGGAGGTGCCAGGAGGGTAGAATATCTGCTGAGGAGAACTCCAGAAACTGGGTGGAGTCAGCCCACCAGAAAGGCCGTGTGGACTAGAGGGTCATTCAAGCCTATTGGAGCTCATGTCACATCTTCACATTCCCAGGATGACAGTCAGGAAAGCTCCAGGATTTAACGCTTCCCTTTTAGGTTTTGGTCTTATGTTGGTCCAGCCTTTCCTTGCTAGTCTCCTGTTCCTTCATTTTAGAATAGAAAAGGTCACCCCATGTCATTGTATATTGGAAAAATACGTCTTTCTAGTTTACACAGGCTCACAGATCCAGCGTTTGCCTTGAACCTTAGGAAAAAAACTGAACTCTGACATTTAAACAGTGTTGAAACTGTTAAAATTATGGGGACTCTTTAAGCTGTATTGTGAAGGGCCCGCCCCCACATTTTACAGGGTTCCAATGAGGAGGAGAGAGGCATAAGGAATTAGTAGATAGAAAGACAGCAGAAATGAGACAGACGGAAACACAGGATAGCTTTGGGAGGACCTAGGTCAAAATTCACCAGCACTGAACGTTATTCAAAAGGGCTTTTTTTATAACAATGCCAAGGGGTGAGGCAAAAGACCTCTCCCTGCTAGATACAGCCAAGTGCAGAGCCTTCCAAACACCTGGTACCCAGGCCTGTGGTCCAGTCATCCTCTTATGCAGCCCTGCTGGTAAAGCAGGCTCAGATCTCACTAGGAAGAAACCTCTGTGGGCTCCCTCATTGTATTTAAGTGCTTTTTAAAAATTATTATTATTATTATTAAATTTATTCATTTATTTTACATTCTGATTGAAGTTTTCCCTCCCTCCTCTCTTCTCATTCCTTCCCCCCACCTCCCTTCTGCCCCTCCCTCACCCACTCCTCCTCTGTCTCCATTCAGAAAGGGGCAGGCCTCCCATGGGGATCCACAAAGCATGGCATATCAAGTTGGGTAGGACCAAGCTCCTCCCCCTGTACTATGAGGCTGGGCAAGGCAACCCAGTATGAGAAATAGGTTCCTGAAAGCCAGCCACAGTGTTAGGGACAGGCTCTGCTTCCACCCCCAGGAGTCCCCCAAGTAGATCAAGCTAGGCAACTGTCACATGTATGTAGAGGGCCTAGGTCAGTCTCATGCAGGCTCCCCAGCTGTCAGTCCAGAGTCTGTGAGTTCCTATGAGCCCAGGTTAGTTTTTTTCTGAGAGTTCCCTTGTGATGACCTTGACCCCCCTGACTCGTTCAATCCTTCCATCAGTCGCTGGATAAAGGCTCTTTGATGGTAATTGGGTAGTTAATATCTGATTACAGGTGATGGCCAGTTCAGGCTACCTATCCACTGTTGCTAGAAGTCTCAGCTGGGGTCGTCCTTTATATTATGGGAGTCTTTGAAGACTAGGAATGGGATATTTTGTTTTGAATCTAAAATGTTCTCATGTATTTTTTAATTAATTTTTCAAGTATGAGTGCTCTGTCTTCATATATACCTGCATGCCAGAAGAGGACATCAGATTCCATTACAGATGGTTGTGAGCTACCTTGTGGCTGCTGGGAATTGAACTCAGGACCTTTGGAAGAGCAGTCAGTGCTCTCAACCACTGAGCCATCTCTCCAGCCTCCCCTCCCCAGGCTCATGATTTAAATGCTTGGTCTCCAACTGGTGCTGCTTTTTCTTGTGGGGGTGGGGTATGGAGCCTTCAGTTGGGGAGGCCTAGCTGGTAGAAGCAGATCACTGGGGATGGACCTTTGAAGGTCACATAGCCTGGCCCAGGTCCTGCTCTGCTTTCCTCTTCGTGGACCGTTTTGAGCAACCTGTGCACAGTGCTTTCACCATTGTGAATAAAACTGATGCCTTTGCTTTTCCTACCATGATTCATGGAAACTGTGAGCAGACTAAAGCACTTCCTTTCTTAAGCTGTTTATATCAGATACTGTGGTCAGACTGATGAAAAATACAATCGATTATGCTTAGAGTTGAGTTGAGAAGGTAGAGGAAAAGCTTGTTCCAGCAACATCCAAATGAACATAGTGTGATTCACAACTACCCTGGCTTCTTTACTGGCTTTCCTTACTAGGAATCACGAGTTCAGAGTGTGGCCAAACTTGAAACACCCACCCTGTGTTCAGGGCTGGAGAGACAGCTTAGCAGTTAAGAGCACTTGCTGTGTTTGAAGAAGACCCAGATTCAGTTCCCAGCATACACATAGTAGCTCACAACCATTTGTAATTCCATTTCCAGACGATCTGACGCCCTCAGGTGGCCTCTGTGAGCACAGGGCACTTAATTTGCATTCAGGCAAACACTCATGCATAGAATATAAAAAAAATAAATAAATACTTTTTAAAAATTCCTATGCTCTAATGGACCACTTTAAAGCACACACAGTAGCACAGAAAACTGGCAGACAACTCAAAAGGCGGTATCACCAGAACCCCGTCTAGCATGGTCAACAGAGTGACCTTTTAAGACTGAAAATGCTGGCCTTCAGAACAGGCAAGTCTTTCGTGTTTAGAGCTGTTCTGTTCTCACATTCTGAGAAAGGAAGTATGAGGCACAGGGTATGAAAGATTAAAAAAAAAAGTTAATCTGCCTGAAACAAGCATGGTATTTGAAATCAATAGCGGTAGGGAATTGAATTTTAAAGCTTTTTTACTAAGCTCAAAATAACCACTTTCAAAAATAATAACCACATTCAATCTAGAATGGAAATCTGAAGGACTAGGGAGAGTGCCTGCCTCAGATCCCCCTGGGCTGGGCTGGGGCCTGGGCTGGGCTGGGGCCTGGGTAGTTTCTATGCCACCTCTCATTTAATCCTCATAACAGCCCTGTGAAATAACTATTACTATTTTTCCAGCTTTCAGATAGGAAGTTGAAGCTAGGAGGTGCTGAATGAGGCGATGGAACTCCTGAAATAATACAAACCCACAGAAGCCCCGCCCACTCAGTCAGTAACAATCTGTCAAGGACAGGAGGCCAAAGACATTGCAAATGACAGGAATTTATTCAGGGTCCTCACGGTGAAGTAGGATCTGTTGCGGAAACTCATTCTGCTGATGGCTTTGGGGGTACAAACCCTAGGGCATGGCTTTCTCTCTGCCGAAGTGGCCCTTTAAGAGCTGAGATGAGCTCTCATGGGTGGTGAAGTACTGTGTGATTGTCCCCAGCTTTCCAGGGACTCTGCATCTGGATTTACCATATCCCATATTTGTGAGAGTACTCCTCCATTTCATATCTTAATAAAACCCTGATACCCAGACTCTCGTGGATTTCGCTTACAAGGATCTGAATTCTGGGTTAGTCTTTGCAACATTTTACCCGGGGAGTCACAAGAATTTACTCAACTCATTTACAGAAAAAGAAGCCATGGCTGGGTCATGGTGGATATGTGTTCTCCAGGCACGGAGAAAGCAAACGGTCCCGTTAAAAGGAAGGCCCGGTAGGAAAGCTGACTTCAAAATCAGCTTATCGCCAGATTTTAAATCGACCTTCGATTTAAAATCCGGGCACCTGATGTTTAACTCGTGTCTGGAGCACACTTCCTGAGATTTTATGTCAAAAGCCAGGCCTGGTTCAATACACCACCTGCGGCATGGTCTGTTCTCTGCGGGACACTGACAGGTGAGTCGGAGACACACAGCCAGAGGCTGTTTCTGTGACCTCTTCACGAGCTTGCTGGCTGTCCTCACCTTTCCAGAGACCGGAGCCCCTGTTTGTTTTCAGCGATTCGTGCAGGAACATTCAGTGTCCTGGGCAGTCAGCCTCAGGCTGGGAAGAAACCGGTGAGTCCATACGGCTGGTAACTGACCTCTGCAAGGACAGGGGGCGAATTTTCTTAGGACTCAAGTCGGCGGTAACCGCAAACACATAATTCAGATTTGCGCTGCTACTGCCCACTGCAGCTAACACTGTGGGGTTATGACATTCCAAAGCCAATTGATTCTAGTTTGGGTTTGAGAACAACGTGTTTTATGGCATTCCCTCAGCACTAGTGAGAGCAACATGTTGGCTAAACATTAACTCTTTTCTAAGGAGGGAGAGCCCTTCGTTAGCCAACCATGGCTGAGCTCCGGTTGCTCCCAGTGCTCCCTCTGCCTTCGTTATGCCATGACCTTTCACGGCTGGCTTTTTAGTACTTCACCTTGGTTTGCATTTTATTTTCTGTTCTTTCGATAATTATTGGTGTTCCTATCATGCATTCCCACATTGCGAACGTCCAGCTCTAAAAGATTTAAAACACAAAGAAATAGATATTTAATAGTTATCTGTGTAGTTAGCGCACAGATTATATCCTGCTAACAATCTGCCCTATGTGATGAAAGATTTATTTTTAAAAAGAAAGATTTTTTTTTTTCCACAGCTCTCACGGTATTCCCTACTGAACATGAACTTTACACGTTCCCTGAAAAGACCCTTGTTCCGTAGAGGGGAGGTTTGTAAGCATCCTTATGAGAGGAGACTGGAAATTACTTGTCAGTATTTACGTTTAACTTATGACGAGGTTGAAGATATATGTGTACATATTATATATTAACTATAATGTTTTAGACAGCATTACAGATGTTACTGTATACTATATATTATATATAGCATTTATATCAGACTGCAGATTGAGTATCTCTTATCCCAAAGTCTAGAAAGCAGAAGTATTTCAGAATTTGAACCTCTTTCATGTTTTAAAGTCTTTATATATGAATAGTGAGATATCTCGAGTGTAGAACTCAAATACAAATATAAAATTGACTGATGTTTCATATACACCTAACCTGACCATGCCTTTAGTCAACATTTTCAGTAACTTACACATGAAACAAAACATGTATACACTGAACCATCAGAGGTCAGATATGCAACTTAGCATGTGCAGACAGACATGTCAATGGTTAAAAAGTTACAGACTTTGGAGCATTTCAGACTTAGTATGTTTGAGCTAGAGATGCATGTATGTGCATGCATACGCAAGTATATGTGGGTGTGAATGTGCATGTATATACATGTGCTCTACTCTTGGTTCTTTTTGCTGCACTGACCTTTTCTTCCAAACATGCATATTTATACATACGGACATGCACATATATATGTATATATAAATACCTTTGTGTGTGTACATGAGTTGCTCTATTACATATCATCATAGATTGACATTCCATCAATTTGAAGTAGATATTATGATACTACTCTACACAATAATTTACTAAGTTACATTTGTACCAATCATGCATGATTTTCTATTTTCCCATATGCTTGCCACTAAATCTCATGTCATTAGCCACATAATTGTCTTGCCAATATGGCTGTTGTAAATGACATATTCTGTGTTTCCTTGACTGTTAACTGAGGTTAAACATTATAAATGTCTGGTATGTAGTTGAGTTTCTTCTTCTGTGATTTACCTGGTCATAGTCTCTATTTATCTTTTGGGTTTTTATCTTTGGCCTACTCATTTATAATTCTCCATTTATGCTGGGTACTTATCTTTTGTAGGGTGTGTATTTTGCTCTTTATGTTCAGTTGTTTTCTGTCATATTTTAGGAACTTATCCAATGAACAATATAGAAATTTAAAAATACTACCTTTGTGCTAGGTGTGGAGGCACACACCTTTTATCCTAGCTCTCAGGAGGCAGAGGCAAAGTGAATCTATGCGTTTGAGACCACCTTGGTCTCCATAGTGAACTCCAGGATAGCAAGGTCTAGGCCATAGCAAGACCCTGTCACATGAAAACAAAAGCTCTATCTTTTATCTGCACTTAATACATTCAAAAATAATATGATGCTAGTTGTAGTGGCATGGGCTGCAATCCCAGTGCTTGGGAAACTGAAGTACAGAAGTCACAAGTTCAAGGCCAGTCTTGGACATCTAGTTATCCTCTATCTATCTACCTATCTATGGATGGATCTATCTATCTATCTATCTATCTATCTA
The DNA here is from genome assembly GCF_007827085.1 of Peromyscus californicus insignis. NCBI lineage: Eukaryota > Metazoa > Chordata > Mammalia > Rodentia > Cricetidae > Peromyscus > Peromyscus californicus. The sequence goes on along the minus strand of NW_026294595.1, from coordinate 36,037,877 downwards.
TCTATCTTCTATCTATCATCTATCTATCTATCTATCTATCATCATCATCATCTATCTATCTATCAATCTATCTATCATCTGTCTGTCTCTCTCTCTATATATATATAGAGAGAGAGATTGATTTGGGGCAAGTGTGGAAATAGTAAATGCATGAGATACAGAAATGAGACAAGAAAGGGGGATTTTAAAAATGGAAAACTATGGCTAAAGAGAAGAAAGGAGAAAGAAGGAAAATGGAGAATAATCCTTGGAGGAGAAGAAAAAAGAGAAAGAAATAAAAAAGGAAATATTTTACAATCATGAAAAAGCTCAAAAACAAAATTAGTAAATGTCAGGAGTAAAATAAAAATGGGAATGTTTTTAAAACCAGTAAGATTAGAACAAAATACTACTAAATTTATAGGAGGCAAAGAGGAAGCAAAACGAAAAAAGAAACTAATGAAAAGAAAACGCATTGCCATAAGGAAATGTGTAAACAGATTAAATTAAAAAACAAAGATGAGCCGGGCGGTGGTGGCGCACGCCTTTAATCCCAGCACTCGGGAGGCAGAGCCAGGCGGATCTCTGTGAGTTCGAGGCCAGCCTGGTCCAGAGAGCGAGATCCAGGAAAGGCGCAAAGCTACACAGAGAAACCCTGTCTCAAAAAAAAAAAAACAAAAAAAAAACAAAGATGAACAACAAAATCATAAAAATTGTAAAAATCAATGCAGTAAAAATCTGGCTAAATATTTAGGGAAAAAATGAAGTTTCTTTCTTTGTCCTCCAGAGTTGGAAACTGGCAGCTATATGCATGGAGTTGAGGGTCAGCTGAACTTGTGGACCCGTCTTTCCTTTGGTTTTGGTTGTTAATGAGTCTGTATCTGCCACTGTGTCTTCACAGGGGCAGGTTTCCCTCTTCCGGTATCAGGGGTGTCTTCTGGCCACAGTCAGCTCTGCGGTCCGTGACTGCACAGAATCTCTTAGGCTCCACATGCTGTCCTTTCTCCTGGGATGGCTGATGTCAGCTGAGGGGTGTCTCCCAGTGTGCTGGGAATGTGGAAAGTGACACTAGCACTAAGATCAGCCACGCCAGAGGACCTGTCCCCGTACTTGGACCTCACAGGTGTTTGTCACCCTGCTGAGGTGATGCCATCTCTTCAGAATCCTTGAGCTTAATGGCGGTGAAGGACAGATAGACTAGAGACCTGACGTGTGCCTCCTGGCCTCAGGCTCAGAGCTATCGAACTCCAGGTTTATTCTCAGCTTATGAGAGCTATTCCCAGACACCAAGAGCAAGGATAGCTCTCCTATGCACTTCCCAGCCTGATCTGCCAGCTTCTGAATAATGACACAGAGACTTTTTATTAATTATGAAAGCTTGGCCTTAGCTTAGGCTTGTTCCCAACTAGCTCTTAAAACTTAAATAAACCCATTTATATTAATCTACATTCTGCCACGTGCCTCATTAGTTCTCCTCAGTATCGTACATCTGACTTCCTCCACATCTGGCTAGTGAATCTCCTGCCTCCGATTCTTTCCCAGAGTTCCTATCTCTCCCCAGAAGTCCTGCCTATCCTCTCCTGAATAGCTATTGGGCATTCAGCTCTTTTTAAAACTAATCAGAGGGTGTCTTAGGCAGGTGAGATAAAACAGAGACATCATCACACAATGTATAAAAAGATTTTCCCAACAGCCGCACCCTTGAGCTTATCAATATCCAACCCTCCTGGCTCTCTACATCGCCTCTCCAAGCCTTCTCTCACAGCAGGACAGACTGAGGCTCTCAGAGTTATGGATGTTCCCTGATACCTAGTCTCTGGAGTTCCCCGGTTTTCACAATAGATTCTCACTTAATATGGTGCCCAGCCAGGGCTCTCTATGTCATCCACTGGAACAGAAGGAGTGTCTCTCTGTAGCTAAACTGTCTGCCAGGAGCTTTGCTCTACCACCCAAAACCACAACTAGATTTGAGGCCAAAGAGGCCTGTGGGCTTGTCCAGAGGGGAGGACTGCCTGGCTGTCATCTGCTGTACCTTCTGGAGTTAGTTTCTGACCCCCCTTCCCCTATCAAAGAACTGAGGGATTAGGGCAGTGCTTGGCTTTTGTTCTGTGCCCCGTGACTTTGTTTCTGCTGCCATCCAAGGTTGCCTAGCTTCCTTTGTGGATTTTCAAAGATTCTATTCTATTCCATTTTTGTCTTTGGGATCAAGTCTATATTTTCTCATTCTGTCTCTTTTTTGAGCTCACACAGCAGCTGCCTCCTGCCTGCCCTCTTCCTGGAGGTCTTCCAGTATTTATAGTAGATATCTAGTAGGTTGCTCCAGTCTGTCCTTTTAGTGTCGTATCTTTCATGTATTCTGTTTGCCTCTTTGCCACAAGCTGAGGAAATCTCCCAGATCCTTCATCTTTGCTCATTTTCCAGCTGTGAGTAACTATGTCTGTAACCTCGCTGTGCCAAATTGCAGCCATGCTCTCGGTGATTCACTCTTCTGTTGATCCATACTTTATTCCAGTTAATTATGTAATGTCCTACAAAGCCCTCTTATAAATGGGTGTCCTGCCCTGCTCCTTTTGATTATGTCATCAATTTCATCAAGAAAATGGGGGAAAATAAGACAGTGCCAGCTCCATGCCCTTGCCCTTTGAATTAGGCAGCCTTCCACCACAGTGGCACAATACCCATGATGCACAGCTTAAAGGAAAATATTTGTTTTGGCTCACAGCTTTGGAGGTTTTCATCCACAGTCATGTGGTTGTGTCACTTTGGGTCTGTAAGAGGAAGAAATGGTGGGGATCCCATGGAACAAAACCATTTACCTTGTGGTAGCTGGGAAGGAGAAAGGGAGGAGGGGGCTGTCTTCCCCCACACATTCTTGAAGAGTACTCCCACTGCTGTGCAATGGTATATTTGTTTAACTCTGTAAAAATGTGCTGCACTTGTTTATGCTGCATTTGTTTATGCTGCATTTGTTTAGCCATGTAAAGATGTGTTGCTGTTTTGCCTTGCCTACCTAAGGCACTTGATTGGTCTAATGGAAAGCTGAACAGCCAATAACTAGGCCGAGGAGAGATGGGCAGACCTGGCAGTCAGAGAGAAAAGGGGGACACAGGCAGTCAGGGGCCAGCCAGCCAGACACAGAAGAAGCAGGAAAGCAGGATGGACAGTACGTAGATGAGGTAAAGGAGCCTCAGGGCAGCACATAGATTATTAGAAATGGGTTAATTTAAGTTTTTAAAAAAAGCTAGCTAGAAACAAGCCTAGGTTAATGCCTAGTATTTGTAATTAATAATAAGTCTCCATGCTATGATTTAGGGGCTGGCAGTCCAAGAGAGCCGGCTACACTCCACCCTAGCCCACCTGTTGTTGCCACTATCCCCCAATAGAGCCACAGCATAGTGACAATTCCTTTAATCCATGAGGATCCAGGAAATACTCCAAATCAAAACTGTGACACTGTGAGTTCAACTTCCGTTTTGTTTGGTTTGGTTTTGAGATAGAACCTTGTTATGTATCCCCAGCTGGAATTTACCATGTAGGTCAGGTTGGCTCAGCTCTCACAGCTTTGCCTTTACCAGGTGACCCTGGTAGCACTGGGAACCCCTTCTATGAAATCTCAACTGCTGATTGGGTAGATTTCCCAGATTGGCTGGTGGGGGTGGGGGGACGACCCCACTGTGGTGGAGGCAGTTCCTGGGGGTGTTTATAATCACAGCAGCGGCTCCAGTCTGATGATGGAGAAGTCGGTGTGTCTGATGGTAGAAGAGGTTTGCTGGGTTGTTGACCAGGTCCATTCATGGATTAGAGAAGTAGCAGATGGAGTGACAAAATATGCCTGTTTCCTTTAGTTCTCTGCCCATCACCAGCCTCACGCTGATGTGACTTCTAGCTCACCATTTTACTGGAAGTCCCCTGTTTATAATTTAAGCATAGATATTTCCTAACTTTTCTCAGACCATTTAATTACCTGGTTATGCTTGTTTCTCCACACACACACACACACACACACACACACACACACACACACGGTGGGAGGGGGCAGGGATTGCGTCCTGGTTTTAGCTGTAATTTTTGTATGACTCTCATCTGTTTCCTTCATGGGGATCCAGTACACAGTGACTTGTGAAATGTTCTAGGCATTAGCTTTTGCCGAAGGCTGAGTACCTCTCCCTTGCACTAATGTCATCGTTTGAAAACTTGAGCACAGTGCAGTCCCATCAATTGTCCTTTTGTAACCACACAGGGCACTTTACTCCAGGGACACCCTGCAAACCATTTTTCAACCAGTATCTGCTGACAAATTGTCTTTGCATTTCAAGACTGGTTGTTGGGATGTTTAAGCCACTGTAGCTAAAATGCCCAAAATGTCCAAGACCCTAGCTTAATGAGGGTTCTCATGACCCACCACCACTTCCTTCTGGGCAAAGGCAAGTGTGCCCATCCTGCAGCCCCCAGAAACCTGGTGTGAAGGTTTGACTCAAGTCTAACTCCCCTGGGTTACGGTAGCATCAGCTCATGTGGCTGATTAGTCCTCATGTCCAATAATACCAGGTGAAGTTTTTTCATTCTCTAAGGCAAACTCCCATGAAGCTCTACTCCACACTCCTTGTGTTTGTTAAGACACTTGCCTGAGTGACTCACTTATGTGATGCTGCTGCTGTGCATGTTCTGTTTGATAAGCAAAAATAATACTGCAAAGAAATAGTTAGTAAACTTTTAAACCAATTTGGTGTTCAGGGAGAACACTATCCAGTATAAAGAATGTGATTCAGGATACAAGATTTTTCTTTAAGATAGCCTTGACTCTTATCAAGCATTAAAAACTTGTACTATCTTTGTTGGCCACTAAAAGAATTGATGTGAGGAGGCTTCAGCATGTATGAGCATTTTATTCCGAAACCAGCACCTGGCATGTTTCTGGGGTATTGTAGGATCCAGAATTTAATTTAATTTATGGAGTGTAACCATTTCCAACTGTCCTGGTCACTCTTGAACCTTGTCTGTTACTCGTGTGGAGGGTGACAGCAATGTAAACAACCTTCAGAATAGATATTTTTTTCTTACAAATTTTACTTGAAAATGCTTTAAAATAAATGCCTTTAAGGCATTATTTGGAAATGCTATAAAATATGTTTGTAACAAATTGAGGCAAACAACTTAATTTTTTGATCAACTTTCCTTCCCTCCACTCCACTCTCCTCCCCTTCCCTCCCCTCCCCCTCCTCCCCTGTCCTCCCCTCCCTTCCCTTCTCCTCTTTTCTCATCCCTTCCCCTCCCAACCCTTCCCCTCCTCTCCCCTCTCCTCAGAGCTTTCTGTGGTGAGAAGAGGCCCAGGGTAACAAAACCTAGAGAGGTTTCTTCTAACCATCGACTTGTTTGCTTCAATCCCTTCTTCATCCCCACCCAGTCTGATGGATAAAACACAAGACAGCTAGCATTATGGTAAAAGTCATAATTCTGTTTTAAGGCAGAAAAATCATTGCCAAGCTTTAGTCAGTCCTAATTTGAGCTGAGCTAGCTAGGAAAGAGAACTATAAATTCAATAAATTCAAAGAGAGTAGAGCATCGAGACATAAAATTGGGCCGACAATGTAGCAAATGATGCATTGTCCTTGAGTATAATCTGCATATCAATAAATGGAGAGCAATTGTATTCAGAGAGAGACCACTCTCCTGCCTCCAGAAGCAGCAGGAAAGAGCAAGCACATCTCTAACACAGGTCTGTGTGTTGTGTCATTTCACAATGGCAGACAAAGCCCAGCTAAGGAAGCAGGTTGGTCAACTGAGAAGATAATTCTTTTTAAGCCAAATGGACCCATGTGTTATTGGGCAATCTCGTTGTTCCACATTTTAATTTTTTCCTGTAAATTGAAAATAGAGACCATTACTACACAGGAGAAAATATATCCGACATATCTGTTTTATAAGAACAAAATAAAGTATATCAACTTTTACCCCAATATCATTTGCTATCTTTTATTAAAATTTATTTTTGATTGTGTGTGTGCACATGCACACAATTTGAGTGCAGGTGTAACATGAATTGCTAAACGGTCTTAGTAATTAAAAAAAAAAAAAGGAGCCAGATATTGGGGTGAAAGCTGAAAGATCAGAGAAACAGAACAAGCCAGCCACGTTCTTACCTCCATGAAATCCTCAGCCTTAAGAGAGTGAGTTCCTGTTTCCTCACTCATTATATACATTTCTCTGACCAGACATCACTTCCTGGGATTAAGGGCGTGTGTGCTTCCCAAGCAAAAGCATGAGATTTCAAGTGCTGGGATTAAAGGTGTGTGCTGCCACTCCCTCCCTGGCTCTGTTTCCAGTGTGGCCTTGAACTCACAGAGATCCAGACCGATCTCTGCCTCCCGCATGATAGGATTAATGGTGTGTGCCACCACTGTCAGGCCTCTGTGTCTAATCTAGTGCTTGGTTCTGTCCTCTGATCCCCAGGCAAGTTTATTAGGGTACACAGTATATAACTACATGTAGGTGTCCATGGAATCTAGAAGATGGAGTAGGATCCCCTGGAGCTGGAGTCACAGGTGGCTGTGAGCCATCTGTCGTGGGTGCTGGGAACTGAACTCAGTCCCTTTGGAAGAACAGCAAGAGCTCTTAGCCACTGAACCACCTCTCCTCCATCATTTGGTATCTTAGCATAGGCTTTTGTTTAAAACTATAGAACATGCAAGGGAAGAAATGTGAGCATCTCTGTGGTTCATCGAACCCAAATTTCTTCAGCAAGGGTTCCCAGCAAGAGAGAGTCCCAGACTGTTGAGGGGTTAAGGGGATGCTTATATGGTTATGTGGATCTCAGCCCGAGTCAGACTTCAGTCACAGAAGATGATTGCCCAGGGAAGCCTATGAGTCTCTGTGCCAGCAGTGCCAGCCAGACAGGAAAAGGCTCTGGGGACACAGGAGTCTGAATACAGCCAGCTTTCTGTTTATCCACAGTGACCACGCACAGGAACATTGAAGGAGGCAGCATGAAGCCCATCTTCTCTAGACTCATTCAAACACATCCTGCACTGTGCTGCGAAACACCAACAATGACAGGTCAGGGAGAAGCGCCAGAAAAGGATTTTTAAATCTTTCTTTCTTAAAACAAATGTGGGGAAATGCGGTGAGACAAATAAATGACAAGGGATGGGTTTATCATGGCTCCTCCTCCTCCTCCTCCTCCTCCTCCTCCTCCTCCTCCTCCTCCTCCTCTTCTTGTTTTGAGAAGGATCTTGGTAGGAATCCTAAAGTGACCTCAAACTGAACATCTTCATGCCTCTGCCTCCTAGATGCTGGGATTACAGGTGTGTGCTATTATGTTCAAGTGGTTTGTTATGATTTAATGATCTTTTCATTTACCTTGTTCATTATCACTTCACATATGTGAGACTCCATCCCCTTAATAAATGACCCTATAATGGAGATATTTTAAATTTACAATGATGTCCACTTACCCTCTAGGTCAGATGGATGGTACACAGTACATGTCATGACTTTGTGAGACTGAAGTCTACAATTGCTCCTCCTAGCCAAGAAGCATACCTAGGACCTAACATGAATATCTAATGGGGCCTATGCACATAACTAGTAAAGTAATATATTTTTCTAAATAAATTCAGTGTAGTAGCAATGAGAGAACATTGGATTGAAGTCAGCACCAGGGTTCTGGCCCCAACTCCATATTTAGTGCACCCATATTTAACTTGATGCTCAATTATGAGGAAATCATACACTTCTTTCATGTCCCCAGATGTCTCCTCTATTAAACCAAGGTGGATGATTAATACTTCATTCAAGCCAAGAGGCCTGAACATAGATTTGAAGTCCTGTCTGATTTCCATGTGGGCACAGGCAGAGGTGGCTTGCTTGACTGAGCACAAAGGCTCTAGATACATGACACCAACGTAAGCGGTGGAGCTGCTGGCAGCTCTGGATGGTTCAGTTTGAGTCCATCATGAGCCAGACATTTGAACAAGGAGTTCAAAGCCAAGACCGGACTGGAAGGAGAGACTGGGGTAATGAGAATTTGGCTAGTGAGAAGGATGGAGCACCCTGAACATGGAAATGGTAGATTTCTAAGCACTAGCCTGGGCTGAGATTGTACATCTGAGACAGTGCTCCTTAACCCTGAGACCCAGACTACAGAGGACTGGGTCATGAGAGTGGAGCCTTCATGATCAAGGTTAATGCCCTTGCTAAGGAAGCCCAGAGAGCTTTCTGTCTGCCATTTGAGGGTACAAGAAGTCAGCAGTGTACCCCCTGGCATTGTATGAGTCCACTGGAACCCAGCCATGTTGGCCTACTAGCCCAGACTTCCAGAACTAAGAGCTGTGAGAAATAAGTTCCTGTTGACTGTAAGCTAGCCATTCTGTGGCACTTTGTCAGGGTGCCCTGAACCGATGGAGCCATTGCTGAAGGGTGTGACTGTGGTTAACAAAGGACAGTGACGCCATCAGTGACTCATCAGAAGGGCTTGCTGGAAGTTCTAGCTTGTCAGGGGAGCTACTCAAAGGGAGATGTCTCAATAGAGATTTTTTTTTCTCTGTAAAAGTTTCCCAGGGGTTCCTGGGAAAGTAACCAGCCTTGGTGCACTGCAGGAGTTGGGCATCAAGGAGCTGAATAGACTGCAGGAGGGTGGTTTCCTGCAAAGTGACTAATGCTAGGGGAGCATTAGTAAGAGAAGTCCTGGACCTGTAGGAGCCAAATGCTACAAAAAAGCTGCTCATGGTGCAGGCGCGATGGGTGTAATCCTTTAATCCCCAGCAAAAGGAAAAGAGGGTGAGGGCAGAAAAAAGGCAAGAAACCCTGCTCCTATAATATCTCTCTAGCACCCTCTACTGGCAAATTCAAACAATGTGAAAACAAAAAACAAAACAAAACAAAACACCAAAAGGGCCCAGCTTCACTTTGCAGAGAGCACAAAAAAGGGTCCATTTGGAATTGAGCGGCAATGAATCAATAACATATTCCTACGGATCTCAAACGCTGTCTCCTAAGAGGAAAGATCTAAATTCATTGATTGTATCATTCTATCATTTATCCCAGAGGCAACCACCTGAAAGCCTGCTGACTGCACCCAGGCCCAGTGAATAGCTGTGTAACTTTGAATGGGCTTAAGGGAAGCCATGCACATTGGTTCACCACAGTGAACAACGGTAGGCAAGCTTCTCCCACAAAGATGTCAGGTCCTTGTAAAATAAGCATCCGCGTCTGTGGTCCCTCGATTACTCATTCATGTTTTAGAAATGACACGAAATTTAACAATATGCTTAAACTGGCCAATTCTGTCCCTATATGACCCCTGCTAGTCAAATAAAACACGAAGTGGAGGTAATGGTGTTGTCTTTTCTGCTGATTTCTCTCAAATTTTGCTTTGGATTTGGGCTGCTTGTATTGCAGAGGCTTTGCTCATTTGCATAACATCAGGAGTTTATTGGAAGAAATATCTTCAGGTAATCCTCCATGGCAAGAAAATAACTCAGAGCTTATCAAGTCTCACTTGTCCTCGGGTTAACTACCGTGATATTTAGTGCACCCTAAATTAAAATCCCATTCAAAATCCCTTCAACACAACCAGCAGCTCACCATCTGTAATTACTACTGCAAAACCATTTACTTGATTCTGCTTCTCCCTCTCTGCATCTTCAGGACCATTACTTTCCACAAGATGAGGTTGTAGAGATTTCTATCACTTTCCCAGAATAGGAAATCTATGCTACTTCCATTAAGTAACTAAATGTTAGCCTATTTCCAATTCTTAAATAATTTCTTAAGGAAGAAAGTTTGATCTCAAAGTCTTTGCAGCATTGCTGATAGTGTTGATAATAGCAATCAATGCTTTGGCAAGGTTAATGATGTGCATTTATGTGTAGTGGTTCATTTAAAATAAATAATCAGGCATTTTACTCACTATCGTCTCTTTATTTCTAAGAAGGAAGCCTGATTTAAGACACACTAAGATTTAAAGAGGCCATGGTAAAACATATTTTGAAAATACTGCAATTAATTACAAACATAACTTGATCCCAAGTATTTATTTAAAAACTGAAGAATACAAAAATTTTAAAAAGGCAAAAATAAAAGGAAGTTTGGGCTTCTTTTTGGCGCTTTGTTTAAGTGGGTAATGCAAGCTGATGAGAGTGACTTACAGCCCCACCCAGCTGCTTCGGAGGCCGAAGCAGAAGATGGCTTGGTCCTGGAGTTCGAGAACTGCTGGGCAAAATAGGAAGGCTCTGTAGGGAGCAGAGGAAGCCCCGAATGAGTAAGGCACAAGTTGAGTGTGTATTGTTGACATGGACACAATGTGGTAAGTGCTCCAAGGCCTCAGCACACAGTGGTGGCAAGCCTTACCTGGGTGAGGGATGCTAAAACTTTCCTTAGGAGTCTATATGAGTGTGTATGGATGAGTGCTCCGTGTGTGAGAAGACCAGCAACTGCAGCTTCTTCCTCCTCCTGGATGTTTACAGCCTGAGACTGCTTACCTCCGGAAACCAGCTAAACCACCCTGTATCCCCACCTCCCAACACCCCCAACCAGGCTGTACCTAGTAAACACACTGAGGTTCCGGGTGTAGTCGCGGTTAGAGAACCCCACCTGATCCGCTTTATTGTATGTGTTTCTGTGTGCCCGTTCTTTCTTCCTTCCCTCAGCGTGCACAGTCAGGGTTCCAGAACCAAGCCACACAGGCTCAGCAAGAATTTGTCTTTAAAGAATAACCTGGAATTTAGAGATCACAGCACGTGGGTCTGCCATTCACCTCTTTCATTTGGGGCTTTCAATCCATGTTCCTGGCAGGAGGCCATCTTGTTTCCTCATCCATCAGCGGAAATGAGAAGGGAATTCCCTACCTCCTTTTCTCTCTATCCCCCTCCCTCTCTTCCTCCATCCCTCACTCCATGCCACCTAAGGTCATCTTGTAGATCAAGCTGGCCTTGAGTTCTCCATCCTCCTGCTTCCGCTTCCTGGGTGCTAGCCTAACTCTGTTAATGAAGAAGATTGGTTGGTTTGTAAGCACTGAAGTTACACTACAAGGTATAAGCTGATTCTCTAATGCATTCCAACACAGCTGAGTACCTGTTTAATGCTCGGTGTGCTGTGAACAGAGCAGTGACGAGCAGGGAGTCACGTGGGGAGATGGGACATGAGCTAATGAAGTCGTCATCGAGTGCGGCTCATGAACTTAGAGAGACAGATGTAGCAGTGAAGAGGACAGGAGGCAGGTGCAGGAGGGTGAGTGCCATTACTCTCCAGGAGGTGATCAGGAAACGTGCTCCACAAGAGGCAATGGTGCAGAGAAGATGCAAATTATTCAAGAGAAAGCTGAGTTTCTTCTGCGATTACTCTGATCTGGTGAACCGCTGAAAGCAGATTCGAAGGCATGACGGTGGAGCGATGCCGGCCAGCTTGCGAGTGGAAGGGGAGAAACAGAAGGTGGGGGAGGGGGCCTTTCTTACAATGGACAGAGCACTTGAAACATGTCTGGCACCCGACAAATGTGCGTTGAATCAGAGCATAGTCAAGCTTTTAACCACATATAAATCGAGTTAATGCAGCAATTCTATCAAGGATAGTATTTGAGAATGCCAGTGTGATGGACCTCCCTTATAGTTAAGCTGCTTTCTATCTCTGTGCTTCATCCATCTGAGAGTCCTCAGAAGGGAGAGGGATCGATGCTGTCCAGGGGAGAGGAAGAGCATATTATAAGGGGAGTCTCAGCTGTACGAGCAAGAAGGGAGTGCTTGCCTACTCAATGGCCTGTGGAAAAAAAGTTGCAGAGTTTGCTTCTTATATACTACCCCTGGGTCACGTATTAGGTCTGCAAAGCCCTGATAGAGATGGAAGAATCTGGATCCTCCAATTGCATGTTTTCCACATCTACCTCAGGAGAGCTATGTGCTCACAGGCCAAAATTGGTGCACTGGGACAATACAAACATGTCACACTGGGTGAAGCCATTTTTAGACGGACCAAGAAGAAGGGGAAAGGAACTCAGAAAATCAACCCCCAAACTGAGGAGAGAGACTCATGCTTATAATCCCAATACTCAGGACGCTGGGGTGAGTGGACAGCCATGGGTTCCCATCCAGCCCTGCCCCCGGTATAAGATTCTGTATCAAAACAAAACAAAAACCAATCCCAAATAAATTTCTCCAAAGTAAGACTGTTTATATAGAAAAGACAACAGCATTGGGAACTGTAGATGACCCTAGCACCTCTACTCACTATGCTCCCACTACCTTGGCTGAGGGAGTAAACCCACAAGTTCAAATCCATCGTTTGTTTGTTTGTTTGTTTGTTTTAAAAAGTCTTAATACCTTTGTGCCCCTAAGCAATGGTAAAAATAAGCAAATGCTGTTGTGCAATACTTTCTTACAAGGTGAAGGCCGGGGGAAAAAGAAATGTTTGTGCTCTTCCTTTCCAGGAGTTCAGGTTATAGCTAATTCATCCCTACCACCACAGCAACCCAGTGCCTGAAGCTGTGCATTGTGGCATTGCAGGTAGAAAACTCAGAGGGAAAACCCAGGCTCCAGCTCTGTGGCTACTGTTAAGCGGCTGAAACACTCCAGGGCCCAGTGACGTCAACTGTCGCAGGACAAGATGAATCGTGTGACCCTACTTCCTTAACCAGTTCAGAGACAATCACTTTATAACTCATCTAAAAGACATCTAGTTTGAACACATCCTGAAAGGATAATTAATATAGTGAGCCCAAACGCATGCCAATGAATAGAATATCAGGCCAATCAAAAGAACCAGCGATCCTTAGGACTGGGACAGGAAATACAGAATGTGAGCCCCAAGCATTGCATAGTACCAGAAATCAGGACATGCCCCCCCAAAAAGTCAATGGTTTGCATTCATCTGCTGGAGCCACCAGGACAAAATACCTCAGACTTCGTGACAAATAGAAACTTCCTTCTCCCAGCTCAGGAGCCTAGAAGTCCAAGAAGAGGTGCTGTCATGAAAGCCACTGCTCGTCATATGCTCACAGGCCTTTCCTCTATGTTCACACACAGACACAGGGCTGGGGGAGAGCCAGGTGGGAGCATGTGTCCATGTTTCCCCTGAGAAGACACCAGCGCCAGAAGATTAAAGCCCCACCCTGACAACCCCGCTTAACTTTCCTTATCTGCTAAAGGCCTTTTCTCTACTGGAGTCCCCACCCCACCCCAGGTTTAAAACGTTAGCACACAACTTTCAGGACATACGTGTCTATAATGTGATTGCACCAAAGGAACGCAAGACTCCATTTTAAGAACTCCCAGCAATAAAGCCAGAAGGATTTGCCAACAGGATGAATAAATATAATGGATAATAACCCAAATATAAAATAAAAACCCTACCAATTCATACTGATACACATAAGTGATTGGATAATTTAGTAATAGGTATAAGAGACAGGTCTTCATGCAAATAAATCCCAGGTAACTTATATAGTAACACACACACACACACACACACACACACACACACACACACACACATACATGTATACATATGTATATATGTATTGCCCCCATAGAACTAGAGCACAATTCCCCCATTCTCCCATTGCTTCACAGTGGGCTGTGTGTATTAACGTCCTTTCAACCTGACAATGTGAAAAGAAAGAAAAAGAATAACTCCACAGTGTAAAAATCTAGCAAACACATCAGAGGACCAAGGTTAAGGTCATGTTATAGCCTAAGATATGCTGACCCTATCACCTTGGGTGGACTTCTTTCCAGTGACACATTGCCCTAGTCAGATCCTGAGTAAAGCACCTAGTAGTGGTGTGCTCTCCAAAACACCTTGCCATCAAGTCTCTGGAGTCATCAAAAGACAAAGTCTAAGAAATCACAAAGCCAAACCGGGCAGTAGTGGCGCATGCCTTTAATCCCAGCACTTGGGAGGCAGAGCCAGGTGGATCTCTGTGAGTTCAAGGCCAGCCTGGGCTACAGAGTGAGTTCCAGGAAAGGCACAAAGCTATACAAAGAAACCCTGTCTCGAAAAACCAAAAAAAAAAAAAAAAAAAAAAAAAAAGAAAGAAAGAAAGAAAAAAGAGAAATCACAAACACAAAGCCAAGAAGAGCCTAAGGACATATGACATCTAACATGATGTGATATGCTGAGCAAGATCTGTTATGAGTTCAATCATGTTTCTTTAAGAAAAGATAGATATATTTTTAAAATAGTCCTAATGTTCAAAACTTCAGAATATGACCTTACCAGAAATAAAGTCAGTGCAATGTCATTGGTTAAGGTGAGGTCATACCAGAGTAGGATAAATTCCCAGTATATTATGACTGGTCTCCTTCTGAGGAGATGGCCATGAGACTGAGGAGGTGATTCAGTGGGTAAAGTGATTGCTAAGCTACCCAGACATGAGGACCTGAGTTCAAATCCCCAGAACCTACACAAAAGCTAGGTGTGGTGTCACACATCTGCAACCCCAGTGCTGGAAGAGCCAAGGCAGACAGGCCCACTGGGGTTGCTGGCCAGTCAATGCTCCCTAAATAGTGAACTCCAGGTTTAGAGATCATCTCTCAAAAAGTAATGTGTAGAACCACAAAGGAAGTGTTAATCCCAAAGATGCAAGGGGAAGGACCACAGACCCAAACCATCATGTCCAAATTAATTAAAGCAAGCTTTTTTAATTTGAGTACATGGGTTGTCTCTCCCTAAAGGTGAGGTTCAAGAGATCAGCATTGAATGTAAGGAAGTCAAGGTTTTTATAGCTCAGGGGTATGGGGTTTCCAAATGGGTGATTTGGTGGGCAAAATAGGCGGGGTTATAGGAGCAGATCATAAGCATAACAAGTTAGTCTTAAAGACCTGAAACAAAGATGATGATTGCAAGGTGGTCATAACAAGGTAGTCATAACAACCTTGAAACAAAGGTAGAGTTGCAATATGGTTATAATAACAAAGATGGGGTTGGCATTTCCTGGAACAGGCAGTACAGAACCATTTGTAGTTAAGATTATAGGTGGGGCATAGCCCAATCCTTGAGAAACAGGTTTAGTCATAAACAGGAATGAACCTAGTTTGTCTTTACTACAAGATGCCTTCTAAGCCTAAGATGGGGGTAGGCTGGTTCATCAGAAGACACCTGATATTGGCCTCCAGTCTTCACTCATGTGCACACATGAACAAGCACACATGTCTACACAAACATACTTACACAACTACCCCCACACTTAATAAATAGGACAACAGCAGGATATCCAAGAGGAGTTTCTGTGAGGGTCCAAGGGGTGATGGTATGCCAGAGGCCTTGAACCAGACCAATGACTCATTACAGTGAACATTTTTTGAGTGGAGCTGATTGGACAAAAGGGTGTACTTCATGACACACTGCAGCTCCCGATGCCGCTAGGATGAATGAAGAGGTGTTGAAAAGCCAGAGGGGATAGGTCATTTTTTTGTTGTTTATTTCATTAGTTTTGGGGGGTTCTTTTGGGGAGCATGCTGCTGAGGTGAAGGGCAGGACATGAAGAGACTGGGAGGTGAGTGGGATTGGGGTGCATGATGTGAAATTCCCAAAGAATCAATAAAGAATTATGTTATAAATAAATAAACAAATAAGTGGACATCCATGTAAAGATGCCTTTTGGCAATGAAGGTGAAGACAGGGATTTAAGTTATGCAGCTTTACGCTAAGTCCACCAAAACTACCAGGAAAGCACCAGATGGGAGGATGAGAAAAACAAGGTTTCCTTGTAGGTTTTAGCGGAAGCACCCCTTAGATTTCGGGCTTCTGCTCCCCCACTGTGATGCAAGATATTTCTGATCTTTGAAAACACCTAATTTATGGAATTTTTTTTTATGGTAGCTCTAGAAAACAAAGACATGATCCCAGAACAGGAGAAAAGCAGATGTTAAGTAAATCCGTGCCTAAATCAACAGTATGGCAATCTGAATAAATGGGGAGTGGGTTGTTTAAATGTGTCACTATTTGGGGGTGAGTTGTAATAGGTAAGAGGACCTTTAAAAGTGTGTTTTTGGGTGCAGACATTAGAGGAGGCAGCCTTGAGGGCATCTAACCTGAGCTGAGGTGTGAAGACAGTATGTGGGGGGGAAGCATGTGAGCTAAGGCCTTGTGCTGGCTATGAACACAGAGGGCAAAAGACTGCACACTTGCCATGACTAGGGCAGACTGAGCACGCTGCACTGTGTAGATGTTGCAGAGAGATGCTGTGGCTCGGCCTCACAGTGCCTGGAATCCAGGCCAGTGGACTTGGTTTCTCCCTAATAGCAATGGGAAACTTTTCTTTCTTTCTTTCTTTTTTTTTAAAGTGTTTGTGGGAAGGATAGAGGGACGTGATTGGAGTGGGAGGCTGGTGTTTGCTGGACACAATGGGGATGGTAGAGGCAACGTGGAAGAGTAGGAGGCTGATGGTTGCTGGGCACAGTGGGGATGGTAGAGGCAACGTGGAAGAGTAGGAGGCTGATGGTTGCTGGGCACAGTGGGGATGGTAGAGGTGACATGGAAGAGTAGTTAGACCTGAGACGTACAGAAGGCAAAACTGAAGGGCTGTGGGGATGAACAGTTCATGTGGGTAGGGAAATGAAAGAGAGATCAATGAAAACTCCTGATGTTGGGCTTGACAAACTAGATGGATGGAGATGTCATTCACTGAGAAACACGAGAAACTTCAAAGACTGCTAGGACAGACTCCTTGCCATGTCTATCCGGTGTTTTTTGTTTGTTTCTGGAGGCAGGGTCTCAAATACATGGTGACCCTTTGCCT
This sequence comes from Peromyscus californicus insignis, assembly GCF_007827085.1. Classification (NCBI taxonomy): domain Eukaryota; kingdom Metazoa; phylum Chordata; class Mammalia; order Rodentia; family Cricetidae; genus Peromyscus; species Peromyscus californicus. Next base: position 36,021,169 of record NW_026294595.1, on the reverse strand, counting down.
CCCTTCCTTCGAGTACCACAACACGCGGCGGGTCTCGCCATGTCTGCAATACACTGTGATATTTCACAGTGGCCATTTCTACAATACACTGTGATATTTCACAGTGGCCATTTCTACAATACACTGTGATATTTCACACCTTGATGTCTTCTGGCATCCTGGAGGAAGCATTTGGAACCTTACCTCTTGCCATGTTGTATTTAATAGCACAATGCCCAATGCAAACAGTTAGGACCTCTACAAAGTTCAAGGGTACGGTCCTCAAGACTGACCTCACATCTACTATCAGCTTCAAGTTCAGGAGGTTCCCCAAACTACCCTCTGTTTTCTCTGGTTTGGCTTTCATCAGGAGGCACAGGATGTGGTGACAGTGACAGTTCTTATGGTTAGTTTATTGCAGGTGAGGGGTACAGACTAAGGACCGTCAGAAGCCTATAGTCAGCGTCTAGAAAACACAAATACACAGCCTCTCTGGTCCTTTCCAAGTGGCTTCCGAACACAGAGCTCTCCACACATCAGAACTCATGGGAAATTGCAAGCAGAAATCTCATCTGAGCCTCCATGCTTCATTAGGACCCATTGCATAGGCATGGCTAATTGGCATAAAATTATTTCAGTTTCTAGGTCCCCTGCTATCTTGTGGCCAAAAGCTTTCATTCTAAGGCCCATTGTTGGTCTTTCTGGCTTGTTTAGGCCTACTCTGTACCTCTCTGAGTATAGCCAACCTCTTTAAATCACATTGTCAGACTCCCCAGCATGAGCAAAAGTTACCAGGCAAACAAAGACGCCACCATCAGGAAAACATTCAAAAGGCCCAGAAACTTCTTTCAAGAAGTAACACAAGGGACAGATCTTTAATTTAGTCAAGACCAAATTCTGTCCCACTCACAGGTATATAGTAGATTCTCAAAACGTCGATAAAACAGTGAAGAAATAAAAGGTTACCTGGATTACCACAATTGCTGGCCACATGTCATACCACTCTAAACTACAAATTCCTAGAGTCGCCTCCATTTCCTCCACCTGAGGTCCACCATGGTGTCACATAAAATGCATTATCCAGAGTCATGTCTACAACATCAAGATTCACAAGGGCCAAAAAAAAAGCCAGCAGCAATCTAAGTGTCCCTTGACTGACAAAGGGATGAATGAAAGGTAACTTACATCACAATGGAATCCTATTTAGGCTTAAAAGGGAAGGCTATTTCAACACACACTACAACATGGATGGATGTCTTCAAGGAATATTCTTTGAAGACATTAAATAAGTGAAAAAAAAAAACAGCCATAAAAGGAACAATATTTAAGATTCCATTTCTGAGGGCTGAAGAGATGGCTCAGTGCTTAAGAGCACTGACTACTCTTCCATGGGACCCAGGTTCAATTCCCAGCACCCACATGGCAGCTCACAACTGTCTATAACTCCAGTTCCAGGGGACTCGACACCCATGGCAAAACACCAATGCATATTAAAAAAAAAATTCCATTTCTGTGTGGTCTGTCAGTAGTCCAACTAACAGGAAGTAGAACAGTGACTGTCAAGGGCCAGAGAGAGTTGATGTTTCATGGACACAGAATTCAGATTTACAAGATAAAAGGGGTTCTGGAAGAAGATGGTGATGACTGTTCACAGTGTGTACTTAATGACACATTTAGAAGTGGTTAAGAGGGGGCGGGCAGGATGGCTCGCTCGGTGGGTCAAGGCACTTTCCTCCAAGCCTGACGACTCAAGTTCCATCCCAGGGGCTCACATGGTGAATGGGAAGGCAACTCCTACAAGTTGTCCTCTGACTCCATATCCACTCCATGGCATGTACATATGCCCTACCATGATTAGTCAATCTATTAATAAGATAAACGTGATTTTTTTTCTTTTTTTTTTTGGTTTTTCGAGACAGGGTTTCTCTGTGTAGCTTTGCGCCTTTCCTGGAACTCACTTGGTAGCCCAGGCTGGCCTTGAACTCACAGAGATCCGCCGGCCTCTGCTTCCCCAGTGCTGGGATTAAAGGCGTGCGCCACCACCGCCTGGCTGATAAACGCGATTTTTACAGTTGTTAAGGTGGTAAATTTTATGGGTTTATATTATAGCAGAGTTTAGATTTTTTTATTAGAAAAAATTTATTGACCCAACATAACTAACTTACAAGACTGTCCCTTCACATACAAATCATTGAGTCCTCATGGGGATGAGAACTGATTAAAATGTAGGGATGTTTGCGGAGAGGAGTGTAAACACTGCGTGGGAGAGAGAAAGGATTCGCAACCCTGTGCAGCAGGTTACCCAGGGAGCCCACCCCACACCCTTCCCTCACAGGTCTGGGCATCTGAGTGCTACGGCTGTCTTTTATCAGCCAAGCTCTTCCCCACGGCCAGGGGCGGCAGCTTCAGCACCATCTCATAATACCAGAGGGAAATGACTTTCAATAGACAGAGCCCATGATTCTTCAGCATGGGACCAAGGGATACAACATTTCATTTCCAGCCACCCTTGTGCTGCGACATAGTGTGAAGATTTTATGTGGAAGAAAGAAAAGAAAGGAAGGAAGGAAGGAAGGAAAGAAGGAAGGAAGGAAACAGAAATCTGAGAACCGATCCTTATTGTTAGCAAGCCTGCACTTTTCCTTTTGGCTCCTTTGGCAAATACATAGATTTTTCACTCACAGAAGTCACGACTATTTCTCTATCAGAGTGAATTGTAAAGAATGTTTGGAACAGTCAGTTACACTACCCTGCCAGACTGTTAAACAAAACCTTTTCCTTGAAATCATCCTGCATTGTTTTCGCTGCTCTGCCCTCCGGTGAGAAGATCGAGACTCTGTCCATTATTTCCATGGTGATTTACATGAGAACTGTCTCCCATGGGCTCTGGTATTTGAATGCTTGATCCCAGTTGGTGTTCGGGGAGATTAAAGAGGTGTGGCTTTGCTGAAGGAAGTAGTTCACTGGTTGTGGTCTCTGAGAGCTGAAACCCTCACCCTACGTCCAGTTCGGTTTCTCTGCTTCCAGCTTGCACTTAAGCAAGTGAATTCTCAGCTTCCCGCGCTGGCCTCCATTCCTTGCTTCCAGAGTGGACTCTGGAATCTCTGGAATCATTAGCCCAAATAAACTCTTCCTTCTCTAAGTTTCCTTGGTCACAACAACACACAGCAACAAAAATGTAACTAATATACCTTCCTTCTACAGCTGAAATGCAAAAGATAACAGTCCCATCTTACAGCCAAGTAATGTGACTGGCTGGGGCAATCTGGGGCAAAATGCTCTGAACATCTCTGGCTGACTCTCGAATATGTTGATAGTTCTAGCAAAGATCAAATGCTCACCATAGGGTGATGTTTTACCAAAACCCAAACCACATCCATTTATTTATTTGTTTGTTTGTTGTGCAAATGGCTATGGGATGGAACTCGTACTACTCAAGGTCCTCTAGAGGAACAGAACCAAAGAAATGAACACGTATATATGAATATATTAAGTCAGCTTACATTCAAATAATTCCAGCAGCTGAATCACATCAGAGAGGCTGACAATCTGGTAGTTAATCAATCAGTCCTTGAGGCTGGGTGACTCAGCAGTCAGAGTGGTCCCACAGTGGCTGTCTCTCACTGAGGAGGCCGACAACTCTCTAGTCACACAAGGCTGGGTACCTCAGTAGTCCCAATCCGATGCCAAAAACCTGCAAGTTCCTGGGATGCCACTGGTCCTTGGTCCACCATGGAAACCTGGGAACGCTGGTTCTGTATCACTGAAGGAATTAGCAGCATCAGCAAGAGGATAAGCCAGCGCAGCAGCAAGAGGGAAGGCTAGGCGAGCGAACAGTGAGATACCTTCTTTCTGCCATGCTCCTTTTCATCTGGACTGCTACCAGAAGGTACCACCCACAGTTGCTGTGGGTCTTCCCACATCAGTTCAGGCAATCAGGACTGTAGCTTAAGTTTTCCTGACTGGCCCACAGTCAGGACAAATCTCTATCACCTGCCAGTCCCACAGCCCCTCAGACCCAACCAAGTAAACACAGAGACTTGTATTGGTTACAAACTGTATGGCCGTGGCAGGCTTCTTGCTAACTGTTCTTACAGCTTAAATTAATCCATTTCCATTAATCTATACCTTGCCACATGGCTCATGGCTTATCGGTATCTTCACATTCTGTTTCTCATCGTGGCGGCTGGCAGTGTCTCTCTGACTCAGCCTTCCACTTCCCAGCTTTATTCTCCTCCTTGTCCCGCCTACACTTCCTGCCTAGCCAATGGCCAATCAGTGTTTTAATTATTGACTAATCAGCAACACATTTGACATACAGAACATCCCACAGCACTTCCCCCTTTTTTTTTTAAAAAAAGGAAGGTTTTAACCTTAACAAAGTAAAATTACATATAATTTGGGAATTTGGGCGTAGCTTCTCTTACTACTTCCTGCTGGAGGGGGGCGCTGTATCTTATGGGGAAACAAAGAAAATTTTAGGATTATGGAATAGTCCATGAGGCTGTATCGTCTGAGCCAGATGCCTTCAAACCGTTCTGGATGTTGGATCATCTGGGCCATGGTGTCATCGGAGACCTTTCAGGGGGTCTTGGCTGGTCAAACCTGATGTGTCTTAATCTGGAACAAATCCATCGCCTCTGGCTTTCTGTGGAAACAAAAGCAGAGTCTCCTTTCCAAAGTAACATATCCTTATATCCAAATTTTGAAGTCAAGGCACCTTTAAAATATACATTTTGGCATAACTCAACAGCTTTTACAATCAAATATTTTTCTGCAGTTAAAAGTACCAAAGACAACACAATGCAGATTCTCTGTGTAATATCCATTTTTACGTGGCTTATTTTTTATACTACCTTTACTGTCTCTTTAAAGACTTTATTTTTTAAAACTATGTATTTATTTCTATAACTCTATATATCATCTTTTTTGTCTCTTTCAAGCCTACGTATCTTTTACACACATTGTAAACTATTACATCTGAATCTGTCTTATTGTGAATCTATTGCCTTAAACTGCAGCAGCTGTGGCTGCTGGATCCACCCACCTCAGCTTCCCAACATGGCCATGGTTTACCGCCAGCTCTGGGAGCTATCGGGGGTCTATGCTTTTAGCCAAGCAGCGTGTAGCCCAGAAACCTCCCCTTTTGCTCTGCACCAGCAAAGGCTAAATCCACTATGCAGCTCAAAGTGCCACTTGCAAAGGCCTCATTCCCGCCATAGGCAGGTCGAGCACGCACGCTAGGAACCCACCAGTAGCTCAAACCAGCAGCTGCCGCTCATTTGAGAGAGACAATTAGGAACTGTTTTTAGCTCCGTTTTAGAATCTTTTTTCTCAGTTTTAGGTGGAAACTCTTGCCACCACGTTGGACGCCATTTGTAGGTAGAGTTTTCCTGACTGGCCCACAGTCAGGACAAATCTCTATCACCTGCCAGTCCCACAGCCCCTCAGACCCAACCAAGTAAACACAGAGACTTGTATTGGTTACAAACTGTATGGCCGTGGCAGGCTTCTTGCTAACTGTTCTTACAGCTTAAATTAATCCATTTCCATTAATCTATACCTTGCCACATGGCTCGTGGCTTACCGGTATCTTCACATTCTGTTTCTCATCGTGGCGGCTGGCAGTGTCTCTCTGACTCAGCCTTCCACTTCCCAGCTTTATTCTCCTCCTTGTCCCGCCTACACTTCCTGCCTAGCCAATGGCCAATCAATGTTTTAATTATTGACTAATCAGCAACACATTTGACATACAGAACATCCCACAGCACAGGACAGTTCTTCAGTTGAGACTTCCTATGCAGATCATCCTAATTATGGCAAGTTGATGCTGAAACTAACCCTTATTAGTACTCAAAAAGGTTCTGCACATGGGCCTTTATGAAAAGTCAGACTCTTGACTCTGAACTCCGGATATCTGTGACCCTGGTTGTCTCTAAATCAGTTTCTTTGTCTATGAAGAGGGGAGAGTCAAAATAGTACAGCCTCAATCAATCTTTGAGAATAGGGGCTATACTAGATGAGATAAAGTAATAAAGTACTTAGCAAACTGAGCAATGCATGAGAAAGTCCTCGTGTATACTGGATAATGTTATACAAATACGTAAAGCATAACCCTGCTCTCAGGAGTCTGTCAGAGAATACATCTTCCTCATATATTTTGAGAATCAGAGAATGTAAAAGGTAGTTGGAAACTGGAGAGATGGCTCACCACATAAGAGCATTTGCTGCTTTTCCAGAGGGTGGGAGTTCCCAGCACCTATGTTAGATAGTTCACAACTGCCTGTAACTGCTACTCCAGATCTGATGCCTACTTCAGGCCTCTGCAGGTACACACACACGTCACATATACACAGATACAGACATATAAATTTAAAATATTTTTCTTCCTAGTTTCTCCCTTATCTCTTTATAGCACTATATTGTATTTCCCCTCTCTTGGATGATTTGAAGAGAGGAGGGTAGATTAAAGGAGGAAATATGGAGAAGGACAACTAACCTAGAAGCCTTTTGATGCAGAAACCTACTACTGTAGACACTTCCTAAAATATTTACACATATGAAAAAAATTTAAATGGAGCTACCATATAGACAATGCCCCAACTAGACATCTTCTGCAACCAAGTAAAGGCCCCAGTATCAGGAATGGGTTACATCTTGTTGAGTTGTCACCAAAGGGGCCTCATAGACAATATCCCCAAATCACAAGCTATTGATAATTACAGCAATTACACTCCACAACCTATAGTAATGTCCTAATGTTGAAGACTACACTTTCTTTGTCATCAAATAAGAAGAAATTGAGCTGGTGGTGCCCAACTAGAAGCTTCAACCCTACTGACTAGCATTTAGGGTGCTGGAAGGTAATCTGTGTGCTCCTAGAGGAGAAATGTAATCATAAATATCATCTACATATAAATCCTGTGACCTACAGCAAGCAACCTGCCTGAAAGCTGTGCTAGACAATAGTGGCATGCATGTTATGGGAGTAACCAACCACTTTTCAAAAAAAAAAAAAATTGGATTCAGGCCCACTCCATGAGATAGAAGCCATACTGGAAACTTCTAAAGTAGCCAAGAATCTGAGAATAGATAGGTCATGGCCATAGGGGAGAACTTACTACTATCATTCTACTAAATGAGCATACTGATAAAATGACCCCTGGTGACATATTGATATACCCATAGGTTAGGGCATCACTCAGCCCTTAACAGAGAAGCTCTTGCTTACAGTAGATGGTCATTCACACAGAGACCACAGCTGGACCATATGCAGAGAATGAGAGACTTTGGAGCACAATAGGCCTAACTAGATGTCTTTATTAAGTCCCTCTCCTAAAGACTCAGTGATCTTTGTGGAAGAAGAGGTAGAAAGATTATAAAAGCTAGAGATAGTAGATGATCCCAAGGAAATAGCATCTTCCAGACACAATATAGCTGATACACATATGAACTCATAGAGACTGTGACAGTACACACAAGAGTTGCCCAAGTTCAAGCCAGACAAAATCCCAGCACAGAGAAGGAGAAGGAGGCACAAAGACTCACCTCCAACCAAGAATTTATTTACAATTGATACCTGCTCAGAGAGGAAAAATAAGTTCTCTCCAACAGTGATACTGGGTATATCAACTATACTCTAAAGCCTCCCCAACACCTAGAAGTAGTTGGCCAACACAAGATGGACTCCATGTTTTTCTGTGCATGTTCTTTGTTTTTATTTTTTTTTCTGAGAAAGAGAAAGAATATGAAGTTGGATGGATATGGGGGAAGATCTGAGAGGAGTTAGGGGAGAGGAAAGAATACAATCAAATACATTGTATTTAAAAAGCCAATAAAATGTGAAAAAAAAAATCTAGCTATTGGCAAACTGCTCTAGAATTAGTATCTGTCCTAGTTTGGTTGCTGTGATAAAAAACAAACAAACAAACAAAACAAAACAACAACAACAACAAAAACTGACCAAAACCAACTTGCAGAGGAAAGGGTTTGTTTGGCTTTTAGGTTACAAACCATCATTGAGGGAAGTCAAGGCTTGAAGCAGAAATCAAAAGAGGAATGCTGTCACTGACTTGTTCCCTCTGGCTTGTTTAGTTACCTTTCTTACAAAGCCCAAGACCATCTTCCCAAGAAGGACACCACCCACAGTGGGCTGGGCCCTCCTACATTAGTTAGCAATCAAGAGAATGGCCCACAGACATGCCCACAGACCAGGCTATTGGAGACAGTTCCTCAGTTGAGAGTCCCTCCTCCCAGGTTATGTCTAGGTTTGTGTCAAGCTGACAAAAACTAACCAGTGTAGCAACCAAGACGCCTATCAGCCTCTCCTCTCTACATCCAGTCCATCCTCTACTGGAGATTCATTAAATTCCTGCTTATGCACCACTTCGAGGGCACCACGGTCCTAATACCCCAATTGTTCCCCATAGTAAAGAGTTTGAGGAAGGGATTTTGGAGTCTTCCTTTCAATCAAGGACCAGCACACCACAGTTCTAAGGATAAATATGACCCGTTATTTGTCTTATGCAGTTAAGCTTACTGGAAAAGAGACAAATCCATTTCTCAGGACATTTTCATGGTGGTCTGTATAGGACAGTGGCAGAGTTCACAGTTCAAAGACTTTAAGCCTACCAAACTTGAAATATTTGCTGTTTAGAACTCTCTAGAAAATACCAGTTCCTGTTCTAGCTGAGGCTAATACTGATGGTTAAGGGCTGGGACTATAGCCCAGTTGATAGAACACTTGCCTGGCATGCACAGGGCTCTGGGTCCAGTCCCCTGTGGTGTGATCTAATGACAACAACATGACGATGAAGATACACCACCGTAAGTCAGCCGTTTAGTAAGCACAATAATTTATAATTCTTATAAACAGTGGTCAACTCTGTGAAGCATTCAAATAAAGGCATAGATTCGCAAAGATCCAAGTAACCCGATGCAAGTAATAGAGTTAATACCATCACTACAGTTGTTCCCGGCTGTGTTCTTAGGTACCCACACAAGGAGTGTCCACTGTGAGTATCCAGGACACTGTCCATTAAGAGCATAAGATCCGCCTTCTCTAGGCAATGGCCAGTACAGGTAAGAGGAACCCTCAACACTGTCCTTATTCATTGAAAGTTCATCACATATATACTTTTTTCTGGCTTACCAACGGTATCCAGAATGTCACACTTTGTACTATTATGTCATCCAATAAAAGGAATGAGAAGGGTTATTTCCCTGCTGGGAGGAGTTTTCACACTTCATTGGATTCTAGACTTATTGATGGATTCTGGTTTCTTCTCCTGTTTTAACATGTGTCCATTATCCCTCCTCTAGGGTTGCTGAATAAAATAGAGGACACTGTTTCTTAGGATACAAGATACACAATGACCATATTTTAGTGTAAGTATGTCCTATTTAATGTTTGGGACATATACAGACTGTACATATTTTTTTGTTCACTAATTGTGGATACCTTGCCTCTAGTCCAGTATGTACATGGCTTGATGTATTCTCCACTGTGAAGTGACAAGACATTTACTTAGAAGGCCTCATGGACTAGGAAAAAGGTCACCAGATTTATCATAAGAGAGTGTGTGCCAGGCTGCCGGGCTATCTATACAATGTACTACATTTTATAATTCACACTTTTACCTCCATGAAATAGACACAATAGGTTCCCCATCTCTGGTGGGGAGGAGTGTTGCTCACTCAATGACATGTACATGAATGGTCTTGAATTTGATATAGTAGTATAATATAGTGTAGTAGTTTCTTCAGTTTTTCTTTAAGTAAAATCAAACAATATTTTATGACAATTCATTTTTTAATATTTCCTCTAATAGTTTAGATTCAGAGATGAGTTCCTCAATATGCCTTCAGCACAGCGCTGTCAGGTTTTGTCCCCCAACTATTTCATTCCCCCACAGTTTGACCGATAATGGAAATGGCCACTAGAGTTGATTTCATCATAAAGTATATAAAATTCTCTCTTGACTTGTAATTCCTTAAAGCAAAACTCAACAGATCTGGTTGCTATAAAATGGAAGATTACATAGATCCCTGAGTAGCTCTCAAGGAATGTTCCTAATTTGCCATTAGTTATACTGTCGGCTGTCACCTCCCACCTGCTACAACATCCACAGTCACTTCTGATAGCAGCCAATAAAGGCTCATTTTAAAACTTCCTTGAATAATAAGTTTTGTCCTAATTGCCCACTTAGTAAATACCAGACCCCTTTTATTCTAAAGTCCCTTTTAAAGACAGAAATTTTGTAGTGGGTAGCCGTTCCAGCTTTGATCTGGAAGTACCACCCCCATTGAGGCTTCGGTAACTGTCACGCCTACAAGGCGGAGCCGAGAGAGGACCCAAAGACCCAAGATCCGGATGGGCCAGCTCTCTTGGTTCCTGGACCCTGGACGCTGGAGGTAGACCAAGTAGAGTTCTCCAGAGAACACCGCTGGATTGCGCTACACCTGTGACCTATCCCTTCACTTGTAAGTTACCCCACAAAATAAACCTCCCTTTTAACAACGTGGAGTTGTCTTAATATTTTAACCAATAAAATTTGATTGTTAGAGTTGATGGAGGTGTCCCTCTCTTACCATATTATAAAAAACGAAACTAAGTCAGAGCTGTGCATGAGAAAGATTCTAAGCCAAATTAACCATCCATTGAGAACAACCAGGCCCTGCTCAGTCTTCAGACCCTTTGTAGCTATGCTTGTAACAAATGGTTCAGTGCATCTCTTAGTGCCTTAAAAATGCAGAAAGGAAGGAACAATATGTTTACTGTGTCTGGTCAGAATTTGGGCATACAAAATCTCGTCCATAAAGGTGTTTCTTGCTTATGAATGTCTTTAATCAAATAACATGCTAAATGTCTGCATCTAGAATGAGGCATAAACCCTCCCCACTCTACTGTTGCCTGTTATTCTGAATATTTTAAGGAAAGAACGAAAGGAAAAAAAACTGAGAAAATTAGAGAGATTGACTATTAGAAATCAAACAATGGATCATTGGGGTGACAGAAAAAGCTGAGAACCAAGGGGACTTTTCTCTCAAATTGCAACAGGCCATGTTAGTTCAGATAAATAAAATCACATCCAATCATTTTGTTCAAGCCTTTTTCAAAGGAAAATTGTCAGCAGGATTTGGGCTTTAAACAAATATTGAATTTGAATTCTAATGTGTGTTCATAAGAAACTAATGCGAAACATTTACAAAAGTCCTCTCCCTGGGTAATACTCCCCATTCCTCTCAGAATCCCAAATGAAAGCTGACTGACTGTTCTGCTACAGACTAAGGCCTTTGAAGTGGTCTTTGATCCCAACCCTGTGACGTCATTAAACTGCCTACGCTCCTGCCACCTGTGGAGACTATTTGCCTGATTGCTACAACCTGTTCTCTTCCAAGGTGATTTCCACGCACCTGTCATCCACAAAAGAGAAACGGGCTAATGCATCACTCCCGAATGGGAAGGAGGCTGAAAACTCATCGTCAGCTGCTAATAAATGCCAATCCACAGCAGAGGATGAGGTTCACAAAAACAAATCAGGAGAAAGCATGTCACAAGACCCGCTGTTCTCTGCTTTGCCGTGTGCCCGAAAACAATGTAGATTAAAAGAGAGACTGTGGCAAGAACAGGGACGGTTCTGTTTCCTTGGGCTTTGAGAATGCCATCCCCAGTTACTCAAATCCCTAGTCCTTCTATTTCTGTCCCAGAGTCCGCCATCAGAGAGATGGATGTTGAATCAGTCTCCCATGCTTCGCTTTTACACTCTGTGTGTCTCTCTCTGGAGACATGGACCCAGAGTCAATCGTTATTTTCAAATGTAGTTCCTTTGTAAAAGTCATCTAGTGAGACCCCAGTAGAATCAAACAGTTAAGAAACAGTGTTGCCGTATGTGAGTAGGATGTCCTGAGCTGCACTGGAGACCCCTAAATTGTCAGAGTTCCTGGCAAGAATGCGACTGCTTGGAGATAGAGTGGACAAAGAGGAGAGACCCAAGGACGCATCGATTCTCTCCTTGCTTAACTGGGAGAGGGGCATGGTGGGTGTCATCTAGCTTTTCTTGGCAAGACATGAAATTCAAAAGAGAGCGTCAGCGACAGATCAGGGTAACAATGCCAGGCGGTCTAGCTTGGTGAACCGGTGAGCTACCTAGAGAAGCATGGGCAATGTATAGGTGGCTACACTACCAAAGGAAATTTCTCCTTCCCATACCATGTTCCCTACCCACCCTCAGCAACTGCTAAACGCTTGTATATGCTGGGGAGTGTTAAGGCTTAGGGTGTGGCTAGTAAGCTCCACCCTCTCTAACAGAATGTTAATCAGCCCAGTTTTCTGTGCTCTGGTGTTGATGCTCAGACCTGCTGAGTGTTTAAGGACAGAGTTCTGTAACAGGTTGAAACTGGAGCACTGGACTGTGTGACTTTTGACTTCCTCCTTTTCCAGCCGCACAGATGGTAGGTCTCAGAAAAGAACGAATACAGTTAAAGACAGAAGCAGTCCTTTTATAGGGTTAGTGATTTGTGACTCTTCAAAACGATATTCTTTAAGCACTTACTTTGCTCAGAAGGAAGACTGGGCTACAGGAGGGGAGAGATGAGAGGAAAGGCCTGTGGAGAACTCTCAGTCTCTTATTTTTCTGAGCAACACAGTTCTTTCCATGTCCATGTGGGTCCCACTCAGCAAATGAAAACTCCCCCTAAAAATTCATTGTTCCAAAGGCCTGCCCAATAGTCAGCCTCCCATGGGCCTGCCCCAGCTAAGGCTTCAAGCCTACATATTCCCTCCAGCCAAAGTGCAGCCCATGAGCAGATCGTGCAAATCTGGACTCTTCCTTGTTCCATAGCCACTCTTGCTTTGTGTCCTGTATAGATTAGGTGTTGAGGAGCTGCCAAGAGACGTAACCTAACCCCTCTCTGGCTGAGCATCTAGCTATGGCTCTCAGAGGCCCCAGCCTTTCATTTGCCCCTGATTCAATTCTGGACTCAGTTTCCCCTATGGACCTCCTCTCCATTTAGCACTTAAGTTGTTCTGGGAACTTAAGTCCTACAAAGAAGCAAAAGCCCTAATGAATTAGGACTGAGGTAGGAGAGACCTTTGCTTGAATGTAGGGAAGATGGTAAGGAAGCTTTGTACCTGAGGAAAGCAGCCTGGGCCTGCTCTGGGCCACTTGTTCCATCAAACAGCAGCTGCCAGCTGCCCCTGGCCTATAGTTACTCCGTCTTAGAAAGCAACAAGGGCTTTTGCCTTCCCACATCCCTACCAAATGGTACCATTCCTCCCTGCAAATAGTACCCATCATGTTTTTGTGTGTATACGTGTGTGTGTGTGTGTGTGTGTGTGTGTGTGTGTGTGTGTGTGTGTGTGTGTCTGAGAGAGAGAGAAAGAGAAAGAGAGAGGTGGCATGTATCATATATGGAATATATATATATATATATGTATATGACAGAAAATATGCGATGCTTTGTCTCTTCCACCCCATTACTCTCTCTTGTTCCCTCCACTGCACCTTTAGACCTCTTCCTTTTTTTTCATAATCCATCTTCCACTTTAATATTATGATAAACATATTACACATGCATATATATACATACATACACACACACACACACACACACATATATTCTGCATGCAAGAGAAAGTGTGATTGCATAACATGATGTCTTCAGTTCCAGCACTTTTCTTGTGAAACACGTCATTTCATTCTTCATTATGGCTGGAGGCAACTTTGTGTGTATGTATCCCATTGTGTTTATCCATTCATCAGCTACTGGTGAACATCTAGGCTAGAACAATATCTTGCAATTGTGAATTACATAATAAATACGGGTGTGAAATATCCCTTTTGTGTGTTGATTTAGAGTCCTTCAATTATATACTCAGAAATGATGTCGCTGGGTCACAGGGTAGACCTATTTTTAATCTTTGAGGATCTGTGTTCTGATTTTCATAGCAGCTGTACCACTTTGCACCCCCATCCACAGTGTAGAGGTCCCCTTTCCCCACATCCTGGTCAACATTTATTATCACTTACTGTCTTTGATGATGACCACTCTGACTAGGGTAAGATAGGATCACTGATGTGGTTTAAATTTGCGTTTCTCTGATAACTAAGGGTGTGGGCTATTTTTTCAAATAATGGTTGACATTTTTATTTCTTCTGTTGAGAACTGTCTGTTCAATTAGTTGCTCCACTTATCGATCAGATAATTTGAGTTCTTTATAGAATTCGGATGGCAATCAGATGTGTGCTTTACAGACTTTCTCCCATTTTGAATGCTTTCTTGCCACAGAGTCATTTCCTTTGTTGTACAGAAGCCTTTTAATTTCATGTAATTCCATTTTTCAATTCTTCCTGAGCTACTGGGGTCCTTTTCAAAAATCCCTTGCCTGTGTCTATAACTTGAAGTCTTTTGCCTGTGTTTTCTCTTGCACATTCAGAGTTTCAGTTCTCACATAAAGGTCTTTGACCTGCTGGGTTTTGTACAGAATGAGTTCCCTTAGTTTCATTTTTCCAACTGCAGAATTCCTGTTTTTTTTTTTTCCAGCAGCACTATTTTTGAAGGTCTTTTCTCCAATGTACGTGTTTGACAGATTTGTCAAAGACTAAGGTGACTGTAGCTGGGTGGGCTTATTTCTGGGTCCTCTATTCCGTTTCATTGGAGCATGACTGACTTTCAAGTTACCACCGTGCTGATTTGGGTACTATGGCTCGGAGGTATAACTTGAGATTGGTGATGGTAGTGCTTCCAGTATGCCCCATTTGGAATTGCTTTGGTTATTCAAGGTCGTTCGTGTTTCCATACACATTTCAAGATTTTTATTTTTCTGCTTTGGGAAAGACGGTCATCCAAATTTTTGGAAGTGTGCCTTGGATTTGTGGATGGCTTTTTGGTAACACAACCATTCTCATGATATCAATCCTGCTAATCTATGAGCATGGGAAGCCTTTCTATCACCTAGTGTCTTCTTCTTCTCTTTCTTTAGTATTTTAAAGTTTTCATTGTAGAGGGCCTTCACCTATTTGGTTAGGCTTATTCTTAGAATTTGTTTTTTAAAATGATGTGAATGAGATTTTTCCCTTTTTTTCTTTTATTGAAAATATTCTTTTTTCATACACTATATCCTTATTATAGTTTTCCCTCTCTCTCATCCTCTCAGTTTCTCCTCACCTCCCCTCCCCTTCGGATCTACTCCCTTTCTGTCTCTTGTTAGAAAAGAATAGGCTTGTAAGAGATAACAACCAAACATGACAAAATAAAGTACAATAAGATAAAGCAAAAACTATTACACTCAAGTTGGACATGATAGCTTCCAACAGAAGGGAAAGAGTGAGTGGGCATAGGAGTCAGAGACCACTGGTTCTCACAGTGAGGAGTCCCGTAAAAATACTAAGCTAATAGCTATAAAACATACACAGGGGACCTGGTGCAGACCTGTGTAGGCCCTGTCCTTGCTGCTCAGTCTCTCTGAGCTCATATGCACCTTGCTTAGTTGATTCAGAGGGTCTTGTTCTCCTGGTATCTTCCATCCCCTCTGGCTTCTACAATCTTCCACCTCCTCTTCTTAGGAAAGATTTGATAGAGACCTCCCATTTAGACTCTCTCTGCATAATGTCTGGATATGGGTCTCTGCATCTGTTTCCATCTACTGCTGGAGAAAGGCTCTCTGCTTTTCCATCTACTGCTGGAGAAAGGCTCTCTTTGACAGATTTGTCAAAGACTAAGGTGACTGTAGCTGTGTGGGCTTATTTCTGGGTCCTCTATTCCGTTTCATTGGAGCATGACTGACTTTCAAGTTACCACCGTGCTGATTTGGGTACTATGGCTCGGAGGTATAACTTGAGATTGGTGATGGTAGTGCTTCCAGTATGCCCCATTTGGAATTGCTTTGGTTATTCAAGGTCGTTCGTGTTTCCATACACATTTCATTAAGAATCATGTTATTGTTGTTGTATGTTTGTTTATTTTTGACCAGCCATGTTTGGCTTTACTCTAGGTCTTTGAGCTATCTAGTTCCTAGTTTTTGGTTATCCAAGCAGTGTCAGGATAACCATGGAGTTGGTCTTAAGTCAAATCAGACAATTGGTTGGCTATTCCCGCAAGTTCTGTGCCACCATTGTCCCAGCATATTTTCAGGCAGGACAGATTGTAGGTCAAAGGTTTTGTGGCTGGGTTGGTGTCCACATTTCTCTTTCAGTAGCCTGCTGAGTACCTTCCTCCACCAAAGAGACTAACACATATGGGTGAGGGCTCCATGCAGGCACCAGCTCAACTTCTCCATGCTCAGTGAGTTGTGTGGGTGTTCTCTTCAGCAATGAGACCTTGCTGTCAGTTATGGGATAGCAGTCTTTTGTTTTAGCAACAGCCTGGGTTGTTTGGGGATTTTCATGAGACCCCCTTCACCAACAAGTCAATTGAATGCACCCTAGTCCCATCACTGGAAGCCTCACCTGGCTGCAAAAGATGGCCAGTTGAGACTCCATATCCCCTATTAGTGGGAATCCCCATTAGGATCATCATAGATTCTAGGAAGTTTCCACCACACTGGGTTTCCATGCCACACATCCCAAATGTCCCCCAATTCCAGTGGTCTCTCCCCACACTCTCTCCCTCCACCCCATCTTCCCTGCAACTTGATCTCCCCACCCCACCGCCTGCCTCCAGTCCACCTATAAAATCTATTCTATTTTTCCCTCCCAGGAAGATCCCTGCATCCACCCCCAGACCCTTCCTCTTTGTGCAAATTAAAACTGCTTTGAGATTCCATCTTACACCTGTCAGAATGGCTAAGATCAATAGCATATGTTATAGCTCATGTTATCGAGGATGTGGAGCTAGGGGAACACCCCTCCATTGCTGATGGGAGTGCAAACTTGTACAGCCACTATGAAATAAATATCGCAGCTCCACAGAAAATTGGGAATCCATCTACCTTAAGACCAGTTATACCACTCTTGGGCATATATCCAAAGGATGCTCCATCCTACCACAAGGACACTTACTCACCCATGTTCATAGCAGTTTTATTCATAATAGTCAGAAACTGGAAACAACCTAGATGTCCCTCAACAGAATAATGGATAAAGAAAATGTGGTACATTTACACAATGGAGTTATATTCAGTTGTTTAAAATGATATTGTGAAAATGCAGGCAAATGGATGAAACAAACAAACAAACAAACAAACAAAAACCATCCTGAGTAGGTAACCCAGACCCAGAAAGATAACTGTGGTATATATTCACTTATAGGTGGATATTAGCCACTAAGTAAATACTAACCAAGCTATACTCCAAAGACCCACAGAGATGAATGAGATTATTTTCCCTGCTTTATTTTTAGTAAGTTCACTGTTGGTATGTAGGAAAACGATTGATTCTCATTTGTTTATTTTGTATACTGCCACTTTACTAAAAAGTGTTCGTTAAACATAAGCATTTTCTTGTGGGGGTGCCTCTAGAGGTTTTTTTAAGCATATGATCATGTCACCTCTAAATAGTAATAATTTGACATAATTTGTATGTGTATGGGCATACACACACCACACACACACACACACACACACACACACATGACACACCAAATAAATTAATCTTAACCTATTTTAAAAGGCTTATTCTTCATCTATTAAAATTATCATGCCATTTCTGTCCTTAAGTTTATATATTAGAGCACTAGTGTTGGCCTGACATATACCATTATGGCCATAAGTGCCAAGGCTGCGTGCCTCTACATGTTGTTTGCAAGTAAACAGTGGTCCACACACCCTGAGGCACAAATTTATAATTTATTTGTCCCAATAAATAATTATGTAAGGAAATGTATCAAATCCTCCCAGACACATGACATGTAACCCACTCACTTCAGGGTATGAAAGGAGCTGACCCATCTCCCGCTGACTGGTTGTGATCATCCAACAGGAAAATGGCCACAGTGACAGACCACTGCTCCTGAGCTCAAACTCACATACGGTTTCTCCTACCCGCAATTCACAGCCTCCTTCAAACTGACAGTCAAAACTGCCTGCACCAGACCTCCATTCTGTGGTTTGGAAAGAGTCTGCTCAGTCCGCTATAGTGACTTGGTCTAATATCAGAACTAGCTCTCTGCCTTCCCCATGGAGAGTCTGAGCATAGCCATCCAACCCTGCAGTCTAGTTAACCCTTTCTTATTCTATAACGTGGTGTGTGTGTGTGGGGGGGGGGGTATAATGGGTGGTCTGCAAGTTAATATTAGCAATTAAATTGGAATGAAAGAACAAATCTGTGATCGCTAATGGACACAAGCATTAAAAAAAAGTCATGTACTTAGTGAATTACGGTCAACAAAGAGGACATAACTTATGAATTTCTTATTATTCAATAAATTCTAGAACTGTGTAAGTACACAAGTGTGTCTGTCCTGACAGAGCTCACAGCAAACACATGGTATCTGATCATCCCATACTTGTCGCAAGCCAATGAATTAATGGCTGCACCACTGTGGCACAGAATAGAGCAGAACAGGTGTCCCCTGTCTGTAAGTGTAATTCAAGCTAGCTTAATTTATAATTCGATGCTATTTTGTTTAGGTTTTCAAATATTTCAGCTTATGTGGAAGTGCACTTTTCCACACTGACATGTGTGGGAGACCAGCTCCCACATTTATTTACCCCAGGGACTCTCGAGGAGGGAGGGATAAGAGACTTAGATAGAAATATAGAGGGGAGAGAAAAACAGATAGAAACACAGGATAGCCTCGGGTGGGCCTGGATCCTTATCCACCAGCCTGGAACTTTATTCAAAAGGGCTTTTTATAACAATGCCAAAGAGCAAGTCAAAAAGACCTCCCCTTGCTAGATACAACCAAGTATAGACCCTTCCAGATACCTGGCACTCAGGCCTGTGGTCCAATCAACCTCTTATGCAGTCCTGCTGGGTAAAGCCACTAGGAAACCTCAGTGGGCTCCAACAGACATGGAAAGTGGCATGGAGAAAGTGGGGTGGGAATGGAGGAGGCTCTGGCACCCTCCAAAGGACCATGGGCATACCTGAACCACTGTAGTCACAATCAAAATGCAGGTAAGCGGCTGCAGTCTCTGCCAGTCACCAGCAGCCCAGTGTGAGCAGAAACACCAAGGCTTTGCCTCTGTGGGGCTGAGAGAGGTTCCCCTCCTGCTCTCAACTCCCATCCCAGGGCTTCCTGTCTGCAGGCAGCAGCCTCGGCCTGGATAGCAGTATCACCTCAACGCAGGGTTTGAATCCACCAGACTAGGCTGAGCTAAGCTGACTCCAACAGGAATACTAAGGAAATGAGTTTGCAGAGCTGAGTAAGAAAGAAGAGCACCCCAGGAAGTGTCTTGCCAGAGCAGAAGATAGAATGACTTGGAGTCTGGTGTTAGAGAAGACCACAGAGGCAGCACATGGTTCTGGACCCGTGGAATGCCAATTAAAAGCTGTAAAAATGCACTCCTATATTTATGCCCTAGGGACTGCGTTGGATGGTTTTAAATGTCAACTTGCCTCCAACTAGAATCATCTGAAAATTTCAGTTGAGGATTGGTCTAGATTAGGTTGGCTAATGAATATGTCTGTAGGGGATTGTCTTGATTGTTAATTGATATAGAAAGACCCATCCTGAATGTGGGTGGCATTATTTCATGGGCTTGGTTCTGAACTATACACGACAAGTAGGAAGCCAGATAAGAGTAAGCAAGCCAGAAGACAGCTTTGGTGTATTCATTACCTCCTGCTCTTGACAACAGACATTACACCACTAGACACTTGAGTTCTTGTTTAACTTCCCCTCAGTAATGACAGAAGTGTGAGCCAAATAAACCCTTTTTTTCCCCAAGTTGCTCTTGGTCAGGGTGTTTATCCCAGCAGAGCAGAGGCTATCCACACAATCTCCAGTAAAACCAGAGAGTAGAACGGAGAAGGAAGGATGAGACTGGAGAGCCTGCAGTAGGACAGGACCAACAAGACCTTCACTGCCAGAGAGAAAGCTTCCCATCTTAGTATGGAGGCCTGTGGGTCTCCGCCACAGTGTGCCAGCCACCCTGCACATGCAGAAGGGCAGGAGGAGGCAGCTGGGGCTGGAGAACAAGGTAAAGCGATGAGACATAGCATCTTGGCTGTAGACCATGGTTCTATGGGAGTCGTGGAAACCAAGACTGCAGAGGCAGGAGAGTAACGAGGAGCACAAAGGGGGATGGTACTGCTGGGTGAGGACTCAGTGGGTGAAGAACCTACCAGCATGAGGTAGCAGGGAGTTGATGTGATCGAAACACA
This sequence comes from Peromyscus californicus insignis, assembly GCF_007827085.1. Classification (NCBI taxonomy): domain Eukaryota; kingdom Metazoa; phylum Chordata; class Mammalia; order Rodentia; family Cricetidae; genus Peromyscus; species Peromyscus californicus. Next base: position 36,000,923 of record NW_026294595.1, on the reverse strand, counting down.
GGAAATGTAAGCATGAAAACATCGTAATAAAACCATTGCTGTGTAGTTATGTACAAATAATATATGCCAACAAAAACAAGCAGCCTGCAAGTGAAGACTAAGCTTCTTAAAGTGAGGGGGCTGGTTTTACTGGTACCCATAAAGATTTTTAAATTATGTCAATCTGCTTAAGCTGAGATTTCTAAGGACCTCATTTCTAATCTTTGACATCTACTGGTCGACATCTCCCCCTGAAAGTCAACAGATTACAAACACCTGTTAATATAATATTCCTACTGAGAGAAGGAGGGAGGATTCTGTGCCTTCCTATTTTCATTGGAATCTGTCATATCCTCGCTGTTGGCTTTGAGTAAAGAACAGGACTGAAGTTTAAAATTGACACCAGATTCAAGTCCTCGCAGCAAGTGCTCATCTGGGTACTAGCTTGTGTATGAGAAAAGGCAGTTAAACTCTGCTGCATTAGACAAAAGGACAAGCCAGAAGCCACCTCTACCACACACAGTGGCTTTGGGCTGACTTGTAGAAGCACGCAGATTGCCTAGAAAGGGCTTTACCATTGATTCTTCGTAAGAGCCCCCCAATACCCCTGTTTGTGATAGTATGGGGCATGGTTCTAAGGTGTGAAGATGCAGCAGTTGCTTTGGGGTGCGATGTAGCTTGGAATAAGTGTGCCATTGTAAACCAACTTACACCATCAACCGGAAGTCTCAGAGGTGCCCGAGAACAATGACAACCGACTTACAGACTTATCACCCTAACAGACCACAAAATGATGAATCTTCCGAGGAGAACAAGACTTCTCACTGCTGTGTGTTAATATATGTGAATTCCTTAGGGAAACAAATTCTACTCGTGCGCAATACATAATGGCAAGATTTTATTAACTGTGATGTTTTAGTGGCTTTATAAATGAAATTATGACTAAGAAAAAGTGACTCATCCCCGGTTCCTATACTGCTCATTTCAGGTGGGAGAAAATCACAATTTTGGAGTCTATTGGAATGGTTCTAGCCAAGGACTGTGTCAAAATAGAATACTTCCAGATAGTCACAAGGAACTTTTCTTAGCTCCCATTTGGCTGTGACTTCAAACACTAAACTCGTAAAGAATTGACTGTTCTATCAATGCATACACCTCTGACTCCTTTCTAAAAAACTCCCTTGTCTAGAACTCTGTTCCACCGTAAAGTCAGATTCCAGGCCAAACCAGATAGGGGAAAGAAAATAAAGCAGGAGCGATTGGGACAGTGGGACCCTGGGGTGTCTCTGATGGGGCAGTGGGACCCTGGGGTGTCTCAGACTGGGGAGATCTGGAGCACACTAACCCAGAGCAAGGCCGATGTTTAGCAGTGTGAAATGAAGTTGTAGGTGGAGTTTGAAAGAACAGTTAGTCGGAAAGTTGGCTGGGAAGTCCTGCTGGATCCTACCCAAGTGTGGTGAGTAGAGAGTGGAGACTCTGAGCAAGCACACACTGCCACAGTGGGATGAGGAAGTAGTTAAAATGCAATCCCAGCACTCAGAGAAACATAGACTCCTCATTTGACGACAGATACTTTGATCTTCCTCCTGTCCGTTGAGTAACAAAAGAACAAAAACAAAATGCAGGCCCTTTCTTAGTTTGAAGCAATAATTTTGACATTCTTTGGGATATGATTACCCGTTTTTAGACTTTTTTCTCTTTCTCTGTTACAAAATAGCACCTGAGACTTTGGGGCAAATGGAACTGGTGCGCCCTTGGGTTTTAGGAGGGAACAGTCTCAAAACTGAAGCAGTAGTCTTTGTCTCCTCCACTCTCCACAACCACCTGTCCTTGAAATCCAGGTCACAGCTGGCCCCATGGACACAGCTGTACTGGCAGCTGGTGTCACTTGATCCAGCCACTTGTGGCTTGGACAGGGGCTGGTGGCTCTCCTTGGCTCATGCAGCCCCATGCCATTTGGCTGACTGAGTAGATCTCTCCTAAGGGTCTGTGACATTTGTTTCCCTCGGCATCAGAATTCCCGTGTTCCCCAGACTTTGGGGTGCCTTCACTCTGAATAGTCATCACTGGAGGGCCGAAAGCAGCATGGAAGAACTAAGGCGCCGGGAGGTCTGTCTTATCTCCACGAGGCACCAGGCTACTGTGATAAGGAGAGCGGCATAGAACATGATGAGAAATGTCTACTTTCCTGAGTCCTTCCTGTGTTTCTGAGTCCTTGCTGTGGAATACAGAACGTCTCTGTGCTCCTTGAGGATCCAAACTACCTGAATGCTACTAAAGCCACCCGCTGCCCTTGAATTTTGACCTTGGGGTGGCATGGGGAAACCCAGTGTCTCCTTCCATTACTGCCTCTCTTACCAGTCATTCTGGAGAAAGGGGTGGGACTTTCCCTCTTGTCCCCTGAAATATAGACTCCCTCTACCAGCACTAGCAAAACCATGTGACTTTACCATGCTAGATACATCATCTCTGCACTGTAGGGGGAGTTGTCATTTGACCCATCCACATTAGTTTCTGCAAATCTAAGATGGATTTAGAAATCTCTCACCCAAGCCTTTATTTATTTATTTATTATTTTTGCCATGCCAATTATTTTCTTATAGGACAAGGTGTAAAAGGTGTTATGATATGGCTCTCAGGAGGCCCTGGTGGGTGGAGCCAAGGTGCCCCACGGTGGGTGAGAGAGAGAGATGCCATGCAGACTGCACTCAAAGAAGAGTTTTATTTGGTGGGAAAAGAGAGAGGAGAGAGAGAGAGAGAGAGAGAGAGAGAGAGAGAGAGAGAGAGAGAGAGAGAGAGAGAGAGAACCTCGTGGGAACAGAGAGAAAGAGAGAGGGGTGGCTCAATGGTTTCTGACTACTCTTCCTGAGGACCCGGGTTCGATCCCCAGCACCCACATGGCAGCTCACAGCCATTTGTATCCAGGGGATCGGACACACCCTCTTCTGACCTCTTCAAGCAGTACATACATGTGATACACAGAAAGAGAGAGAGAGAGAGAGAGAGAGAGAGAGAGAAGAAGGAGGAGGAGGAGGAGGAGGAGGAGGAGGAGGAGGAGGAGTTTTTCTCTTAAAGTGGGCTTTATGTCAGGACGCGCAGTCAGGGCAGGTCCCCAAGGGGCAGACCAGAATCCCTCAGACCTTCGTAGGCCCCCAGACCTTAGTACCGTTCAGGCCTGGAACCTAGTGTGTAGACAGCAACGCTTACCAAATTCTGGGAAAGTCCCTAAACGTGCTCACCTTGCTTTCTGGCTTCTGTAGTTCTGTAGTTCTTATCAACTGAGGTGTGTCAACCCAGGATGTGGCCGAGAAAGGCCCAGAACTGTACTGGGTTCCCGAACACCCCGTGTGGTCACTGGCAAGCTAATGAAGACTTTCTATGGCTTGAACCAGGTCCAAGCAGTCTTCTCTGCTTGTTAGGTACTTTTCACAACAAAGGTATTTCATGCCTTAGCCTCAGAGGTAAAGGTTTCAAAGAATATTCTTTGAGAGGGAAACAAAACATTACTTTAATATTTGCAAAATATCCTCATTCTATGCTAGAAAATATAAAGTATATTTAAAAGGGGTGTGTGTGGGTGGCACCAGCAGGAGAGGACCGGATGCAGATGCACGTTGCACAGTGAAGGCTGTGATTGACGGATCACCAAATGCAGCACACACACACCCAGCCTGCTACAGCCATTTGGCCGCAGGGGAGCCTCTGCGAGGACTCCACTTGGTAGTCTCTTTGGCTTGTCCTCAGTTCCCGGGCTTGTGTACAATCTTTAATTACTGGATTATTTTAAGTGCAGTTCTTTTCCTTAAAGCCAAAATCTGAGAGTTAATGGAAGCACTGAGTTAAGACTCATGCCCCATAATGGACTCTTTGTGCACATAACTAATGCTTTTTTCTTGTTCCCCGTAATCCCTCTCTAAACAGCCTTCCACTCTAGGACAGTTCCCAGCTGCCACACCCCAGATTACCTAGGTGTCCTGAGTCTTCCCGAAAGCCTGCCTCCAGCGCATTCTCTCCTGCACACACTCGTTCCTCCCTCTCCCCTAGTCTGTCAGTTTGGACTTCGGTCAGGGCATTTTCTGAGCCTGCCCGTTCAAAGAAATCTCGCTTCCCTGGTTTCCTCAGCGGGCCTCTTCTCCAGGGAAGCCGATATCCAAACTGGTTTTTAAACAGCCGCGACAGCCCAGACCTTCACTTCCGTTTCCTCCCTGCCCCGGGATGATTTGTGCTGCGTCCACTTTCTGCCGCCAGTCTAGACCCAACCCACTTTTCCAAACGCACCTCAAATCCTAAGTCACTAGTCACTCCAGGCCACACCACACGACTTCAGAACTTCCGGGTAGCATCAATGTTGCTGTTTTATCGAAGTCATCCCGGTGCCCAAGTGCTTGCCTGGGATAGCTCATTTGCTCTTCATTCTGTCCCTGCAAAGCGGGCTCTATGAAGTGCACACTGGACGTGAGGACTTCGAACTTCCGAGTGACTGGCAACTTTGCTCAGCACTCAGGCGGAGAAGCACAATGTGCCGTAAATGCGGTTCACCGCTCCTTCTAAAGCAGTGGGTCTCAACCTTCCTAACTCTGTGACCCTTTAATCCAGTTCCTCATGCTGTGGTGACCCCCAACCATAAAATTATTTCTGTTGCTACTCCATATTTGTATTTTTGCTACCGTTATGAATAAGTAGTGTAAATATTTTGGGAGCTAGAGGTTTGTCAAGGGGTCACGACCCACAGGTTGAGAATCATTGTTTTAGTGTCAAGCGTCTTCACCTTACTTCCTGCCTGCATGGCAAAGCCGTATGGGGCCAGGATTGTGAGCTTTGTGTTCTCTGCACGCTCTCCTAAGCAAGCACACCATCCTTGAATGATGCTTCCCTGCCCCGAACGGCCTTTCCCATGGAGTCACTCTTTTGTCAACTGCCTGGTGTCATGGGTCTTGTATTTAAGTTTACTCACTCAGGATCCGTAGCTGCGCTTGTCTCTCCTCCCAGGAATCTTCAGTGAACCCTTGGATGGCTGAGACGCCACCAGTCTGAGGCAGGGGGCATGGGGCTGCCCGTCTGCAGCATTTGATTGGGATGTCCCACATCCTGACACCCTTTTGCTAGGCCAGGGGTGCACAACACTCCTAAGTTTACCTTCCAGATACTGCAGAGTGTTGTGGCCTGCTGGAGGCATTCTCCGAACCAGCTCTTAGAGCACTGGAGTTTGGGGCAGTGTGGAAAAGAGACCCTGTAAGATCTCTGACTAAATGCTCCTCAGCCCTGTGATTTGTTTAGAGAGAAGCCAGTTGTCCCGGCTAGAACAGAGACATGTGTAGTTTGGAAGCAGATGTTAAACATTAGAGCTTATACGTTCAAAGAGGATGTGCCCAAGGAGAGCTCTCTGCCCGGTCCTAAATGAGAGGCTCCGAGCATTTAGCGCTACCTTAAGACGTGGTGAATGGAAGCTTTGCGAAGGATGCTTGGGAGCTTCGCGGGCACAGGCCTGCCAGGGAAGGCTCTGCAGGGCTGCTGTGCTGTGAGAAGACTTTAGCTGGAAGCCGCTCATTTCCTGCCAGGGCCTGCAAACAGTGTGGCACCCTCTCCTACTCCTGCCAGCACAGCAGACGCTCCAGGGCATCCAGCCTACCGCCACCCTTCTCTCCCCGCCCCTTCCTCTACTGTTCTGGGTAAGAAGAAAAGGACAGGGTACCTTCAAAATGTCCCCTGCATTCCTCACAGCTCAAGCTTCCTGTCATAACACAGTCGGCTTTCAGAACCTGGCAGTAACTTGGTCATTGTTGGCATGACGGAGTCATTGAAGTATTCCCTGAAAAGCCTTCCCTGGCTTCTTCACGTACAGCTGCTGGTTGAGGAAACCTAACAGAAACACAGTGAAATCCCATTTGCTCCTACCTCTCCTTCCCTGGCAAGTGGAGCTTGTTCAAGATGGAGGAAGGTGGCTTTGGTGATGGTGGCAGATACCACGCACTCCCCATTCCAGACATGTTAAGGCATACTATGGGTTATGATTAGCCCTCAGGAAAAGAAAGGTCAGTCTTTCCTAGCTTGTTTATGTCTTTACACTAATCATGAGCCTCTCTTGCCTGTGTTGGGTTGGAAGATCTGCACATGTCTACAGCTGTCATGGACAGAGCATTTCACACACAGCAGTTAACCCTTCCTGCAAGAAGGGAGCCTACCTCCGTGACTGACCCACGTGAGCCAACTTCAAAGTGCCGCTGGACCTGGTTTGCTGTCTGATGAGAGACGGAGGGAGAAGGGAGGCTGCATCACTCTGCTCTAAGAAAGTGTGGTTCCTGGAAATTCAGATAGAAAGTCAGATTAAATCAGGATTAGGTAGGCTTTTCATCTTACTTGAGAAAAAGCAAAAGATGCCTTAAAATAGTATCTCCTTTCCAAGGGCAGGTGAAAGATGGCCTGATTCATAGGAACGTCATTCCCAATCAGTTTCTGGGGAATCAGATCGGACCCAGCTTCAATGGAAATGGTGAAGAAGGCCCTTTTACATGTCTATACTGTTCTAAGATGATCCACTGGGTATTCAGTAATTCTCAGGACAGGAAAAGACTCACTGAGTGCCTGACCATTCAGATAATTAGTTCCCATTCAGTCATAACTTCTCAAGTATTGGCAGCATGATCTTTGCTGGATACTCCCATCAGGCGACTAATACGATGCAAATCGAATGCAGATCGACTGAAACGGAGTGAAACTGCTTACCCTGCAACAGATACAGGCTTTTGTCTGAATGGGAAGGGACATAATTTGAGCTTCATAAAAGGGTGCTTTAAATATCAGAGAACTAAAAGAGATCAATGGAGAAGCGAGCAACAGTATTTTTCTAACTTTTTTTTCCCCCAAAAAAGACCCTCTCAATATCTACAAGTAAAAGGGTCTTTGCTAAGGTCATCTGTGCCCTGCTCTAAGTTACTCCATGTTCTGTAAAATGGTGGTTTTCTCGGCAGAGCCTTGCCCTGAGACACTCCATTTTACAAGCATCTTTGACTCCATTTTGAGTGCAGACTCAGAGGCAGGAAGACTATGAACCTTGGTGGGCACGTAAACAAACAGCACTACCCACAAGGACTGGATTGGCATATAAACTATTTCTAAAAGTTAAAAAGGATACTGCCAGGTAGGGAGTGTAGACACCCACAGAGTTTTCCTAGTGAGAACTTACTCAGGGTCTGAGAATCTATGCTTGCTTTACCCAGCAGGGCTGCATAAGAGGATGACTTGACCACAGGCCTGGTTACCAGGTGTTTGGAAGAGTCTACACTTGGCTGTGTGGTGCGCTTTGATCTAGCAAAGGGGAGGTCTTTTGCCCCACCCCTTGGCATTGTTATAAAAAACCCTTTTGAGGAGGCAGAAGGGACCGTTGGGTTTTGATCCAGGTCCTCCTGAAGCTATCCTGTGTATCTATCTTTCCTCTCTTCACTATCTTTCTACCTAAAACTTTCTTATCCCTCTCTCCCCCCTCATAGAAACCCTTTTAAAAGGTGGGAGCTGCCTTCCCACAAGGGAGCAGATGAAGTCCTGAGTAAAAGGTGTATTATTGGCAAAGAGATGGCCATGTCAAGGACCCTGATGCCTCAGGCCCTTGGGAATAGCAAGACCCACTCCAGACTAGGCTCTGAGGAATACCAAAGCCTTCCCCTGGCTGAACAGATGAGCTTTAACTAGAACAAGTGTGTGCTGGAAATACCAACTGTAGCTTTCTCCTCCAGGATGACGGCCCGCCTAGAGACTTCCTGTCTGGGTTAGCTAATCTGCCTCCCCCCAGCTTCACTGGTGTTGTATACAATACACTTGCAGAATTTCCAAGCTGCTCTTAGTGTATCTGCATCGGAGTGCACGCCCCTCCCACATCCCAGCTTTTTCTGTATGACTGTTGTCTCATTTTCTCATCCCCCTTACTCCAGCTAGGTCATTCCCTAAGCCATGCGGGTCACAGCACTGCCCTGCAAATTTAACAAAGAAACGGGAGCTGTAGGAACATGGGGCATACTAAAATCATAGAAACTCTGGGCCTGAGAACTTATTGATCCCATCAGCTTAAAGGAAGGGTGCAGCACCCTCACCTAGACCCCAGAAAGTGGAGAACGCCTAACATTGTGACAGTGATGGCCCCTCTCGCCTGCCATCTGACCGTTCGTGTCAGGGAACACAGGCAGAGAGCCCCTAACCGTCAGGGGTTCAGTGCAGCCCACACGAGTGGCCTCCTCCTCATCCCTGTTCTTCCGTCCAGACTCCTCAGGTCTGCTGTGCACAGCTGTAGCCTTCGCAGCCCCGGACCTGCCTTCTGCACCTCGCCGGACCCTAAAGCTTGACTCCTCAGTGTCTCCTGACGGTTTCTTCTCTTATTCCCACACAAGCATTTTTCTATCCCTACCAGCCTTCCTTCCTGCTTCTCAGGCCTCTATGGAACTCCTTGAACTCTGCCCTGGCCTCGCTAAGCCTCTATAACCATTCTGTAGCCTACATATATACACATAGATAGATGCATTTGCTTGGTGATGTGTAGCCATATGGTCTGAGAGCTACTATATTAGTAATTAGGACAGGAATAGAAGAATACGTGTTTGCCTCAGCCAGCTAGCAGGACAAATTGCTGCCAATGAAACTCATGTTATGAATAAGAAATTATATTGCTAAGCAATTTAGTGACTAACCTGCTGTGGGATGGTCTGTATGTCAAGTGTGTTGCTGATTGGTCAATAAATAAATCACTGATTGGCCAGTGGCCAGGCAGGAAGTATAGGCGGGACAAGGAGGAGAATAGAGCTGGGAAGTGGAAGGGTGAGTCAGAGACACTGCCAGCCGCCACGATGACAAACAGCATGTGAAGAAGACGGTAAGCCACGAGCCACGTGGCAAGGTATAGATTTATAGAAATGGATTAATTTAAGCTGTAAGAACAGTTAGCAAGAAGCCTGCCATGACCATACAGTTTGTAACCAATATAAGTCTCTGTGTTTACTTGGTTGGGTCTGAGCAGCTGTGGGACTGGCAGGTGAGAGAGATTTGCCCTGACCGTGGGCCAGGCAGGAAAACTCTAGCAACACTAACCCTTGGCCATATGCCTAAGTATATTAATTCTACTTCAACACAGACTTTGTGACCCCACCCCCACCCCCACATACTAAGGTTTATCCTACTGCATGGGCAAGTTTCTTCACAGATAAAAATAGTAAAGCATGATATAGCCAATGCTACCAGCACTAAAAATGTCTGAGGGAGTTTTAGGAATCAGGGTCTGTTGCAACTTTCTTGGGAGGAGGGAGGGATAGCGCCTGTTAGATTAAAGACTATGTTTAATTCATTCTAGACTGAGTGTCATTGGCCCTTCACCTGTGACTCCAGCAGGGCATGTATTTGTCTTCAGTGACCCATTTAGCCAGAGTTTCACAGTGATTAAGCACTAAGCAAATACAGACATAGGTAAGACAGAAGGAGCACTCAGATGTGGGAAGCCTAGACATACCCCGCACAGTGAAGCCACGCAGAGCACCCGGCCCTGTGTGCTGTCTATTTTTATCAGCCTATGTCTATTTCTGGCTTCTTTTTTTTCCCTCTCCTTGCCTTTGCAATACTAGATGTATGCACAAAAAAATGTAGATATTTATCCAGAAATTGGTACTTTACTACTGATGAGTTGATACAAACAATATAGCTAGAACCATTATAATGTTAAGTGAGTTTTGAACAAATAGAGTTAGAAATCCAATTATCTTCCCATAGAAAGCTTTTGTGTGCAGCCATTGTTAAATAAAGAAGGGAAGCCAGAGGGAGAGTTAGAACAGCAATTTCTCCTGCCTGGAAAAGGACATTAGAGAGTTTTGCCCTGCACATACATTAATCCGCTCATAATGGCCACCCCCCCTGCTGTCAGCCAACAAAGATCATTTTTAACTCCTGCTATACTCTGGTTCCTGGAGGCTTCCTTTTGGGAGAGGAGCTGAAAAGCCAGGAGCATGTGACGTGAGTGAAACATGAAAGATCAAACCCAGAGCCCTGCATACAAAACTAACTCCCAGAACCAAGCTCCAGCAGTCCTCCCTTGGGACCCCAGGTTAGGACCCCTCAGGGTTTACTAGAGACCAGAAAAAAAAACAGGAATTATTGCACTGGTCCCAGTTTGACTGGCCTTTAATTGGCCTTAGGCCAGTGTCTCTCAAAGTTTTAGAGAGGCCTGAATTACATTGGGATCTGGTTTCAAACTGCAAATTCTCATGCATAGATTTGTAGCGGGGTCTGAGGGTCTGCCTTTCCTAAAACACAGGAGGAGATGCCCTTGCTGTGAGTCCACGCACTCAGAGTGGCAAAAGTCTCAACTTGAACATTGGGTGGGGAACCGTCTTCTGCTGGGTTTTCAAGGACAGCCATTAAAATTCCAGTCAGGAGGAAGTTTTGGAATCCCCTGCCCCTTTTAATAGCAAGCACTAGCCATGTGACCTTGGGGGGAAGGGACTTGTTTTCCTTTAAAAGTTGGTTATGAGGAGAAATTGCGTTTACTTCGGTGCTGTTGGCTCATCATCTGCTCCATCAGCACCAACTAAACTCATCCAGCTTCCTGCTTTCATTTTACAAATGTGTAGTCACTACGAGGTGAAGAATCCACCTCAATGTGGCACAGCTTGGCCAGAGCCCAAGCTTAACCGGAAACATGATCTCCCGAGAACCTGTAGGCCACTTGCTTGGTTACATCATAGTCCATTACTAACTGGGAAGCTGACCCCAGCATTCACCCAGTCCCCTGCCCTGCCCTAGCCTCTGAAACCCCACAGAGCGCCAGTGACTAAACCATACCCCCCAAATATTTTTGCTACAGCTGGTCCTGACAGGTCAAGCCTTCTTCCATTAATTATGAAGATTACTCAGATAATTGATATAATTGGGGACACAGAGTATCTGAGTGAAACCAGCAAGAATGGATTAGATCTCCCAGTACAGCCTTGAGATTCCTGCTGTTCTCAAGGGAAAAAAATTCCCTCCCCTGGGGAAAATTATGGACGGTCCAATGGAACCTTTGATGTGGTCTACAAATAACACTAGTCGGGATGACCTAGTCCCCAAGGACAAAACTAAATCTTGTCAAAAGGTTGGACACTCATGGCTGTCTCTCTTTTCCTGTCATATTTTATAGAAACCCTCAATAAAGTTTTTAATGTCCACAGTTGACTGTGATGTCTTTGGGGAGGTCAGAAAGCAGAGTAAATTAAAAAATGCTCTTCCGAGGTGCTTCGCAAATGGGCATCAGCTGCAGGAGGTTCCAGCTCCAGGGGAAGAGCAGCGCCAACTCCTTCCTTTCTCTGCAGTAAAAAGAATGAAATGACTGCTTTCTACAGCAGCTGAGATAGGAATAACTGAACTGGAGAAAAGATTAGCTGTCTGTCTGCTGCTGCTGCATGATACAAAGTACACATCACTCTAGTATCTGTCCAGTGAAAACATACAAAATACCAGCATCTGTCGGCAAAGGTCGCTGCTGTGGTGCAGGTGGTCCTTGTTGGTGGGATCAGAATGGAGCTGTCCACGCAGTTCATTAAAATTGCCACTGTTAGTATCTACCCACTCTCAAGACACAAACCTTCTTAACAAGACTGCCCCACATCCTTTTAGTACAAGGGGGAGATTTCTTCTGTTTCTGCATGTACTGGAGCCATTTCGGCAATCTGGTCGGTAAAAGGCCTAGGAAGTGGGCGCTGTTGATATAACGTGAAATTACATGTCCTGGGCAGCTTCAAATTTGGAAATCGGAAAATAAGACAGTTCTGGAGACTGGTGATGGGACACAAAGCCTTTTTTCTTTTAAGTGGCTATTGACATTCTAATCTGAGCTGAGACAGAAAAGGAACAAAGCAAAACCACATTTATCCATGGTGGGTACATTCTTGGATGCCTTAGTTTCATGGGAACTTTAGGTCACGTGGACTTGTAATCCCAAATCAGAGCCATCTAAGATGTGACTGGGAGATGCTTTGGGTGCATTCACTGTATGCTGGCATCAGATATTTTCTCATCCTTTGCTATAGATTCAATTATATCCCCAACTCCTCGCCAAAATTGAAAGTGTCAAAGTCCCGGTCCCCCAGTCCCTCAGAATGTGACTTCATTTGGAAACAGGGCCATCACATGGTAGTTACCCATCCCATGGGTAATCAACAGCTACTATGAGGTCATACTGAAGTATGGTATGCTCTGTTTCTAATACAATTGAAATCCCCCCACTGAAAAGATGGCCATATGAAGAATATCTCTCTCTCTCTCTCTCTCTCTCTCTTTCTCTCTCTCTCTCTCTCTCTCTCTCTCTCTCTCATCTCTCTCTCTCTCTCACACACACACACACACACACACACACACACACAAACACACACACAAACACATACACATACACACACACACACACACACACACACACACACACACACACACACACCACAGAGGCCACCATTTAAAAACATGAGTGACTGAAATGACCGGACTATAGACCAAGGGATTACTGGATGTTACAGAAGCTAGGAGAGGAAATAAGGAACAGTGATACCTCCAACGGAACCCAGCATTGCACTTCTGATCTTGAGAATGGTAAGAGCACACACTTTTGTTTTTGATGCTACCTTGTGTATGGTACTTTACTACCATATCCCTATCTATATATACTGTGCCTGCCTTATAAGGGCCACCACATTTCCATTCTTTATGTCAGGTCAGAGCCCTCAGATATGGGAATAAATATGGATGCAAGAAAATAAATGGGCTTGAAAATGGAAAACATTTCCAGCTCCAAATCGACTTTAGACAGGGCCAATGTTTTGCTGGAAACGTGTCATTTTTTTTTTTTAAACATACAGGAGACCTTGGGGTCTCCTTGACTGCCTATCTGGTGCCTGTCAAGCATAATGCAAAGCACATTTGGAAATGGGAAATTTTGACTGCACCTCCTTCAAGCATTCACCGTTCTTTGATTCATTCAATGAATATTTATCTTCTGCCCAGGGACAGGACACTGGCATGTTGAGAACTTAAAAATAGCTGGTCTTATCTCCCTTTGCCTTCCCACAAGCATTTATATTCACAGTATCAGTGTCAAAAATCTATAGTTGATTGATTTGGAAGTTGTGTGTTTCTCTAAGCCTTCCTTATACCTGCTTATGAACCGAAAATCTGACAACACTTCTGCTCAGAGTCTTTCCACAGAACTGTACCTTGGCAGTAGTGTGTTCTGGAACATAGCTTTCACTCAGCATGGCACATTGGAACAAATGCTTTCAATGTTAAATAAGAACACCTCTGGGCCCACCCATCCCATTCCTAGAGTACCAAAAGGCGGGATTGAAATGTTTGGCAAATCACCTATCATCAATAGATGGATTGATTACACTCCTCTGGTTATAAGACACCCATAACACCCCTAGTATCATCCAGGTAGACTATAAGGGCCACCCAGACCATAGCCTGTGCGCACATGGTGTTGGAGGGACAATCCATCATGAGCCTGTGAACAGGGAAGAGTCCTCTGATTGGAATCAGCATAATAGGGAAGGGTTGCATGTTGATCAACAACTAAAAATCAGAGCTACATCAAGGTCCTGATCTCCCTGAATTCAGGCCTTCAGTTTTATTATACCTCTATGTGTCTTCTAAAGTTTCTTGTATGGCCTCTGAAAATAGCAGTCTTCTGATAAATGTTGTTCAAAGAGACATCATTAAGCAAACAATACTTCTCCGTATCTCCCCATCTCATCTTCCTGATCACCATTGATGTGAGGACAGAAGAGGGTCCCTGTAAAAGTGCAAGTGACTCCAGGCTTCCAGTGTGCACAACGTTAACTGATGGGCAGCTGCCTCTGTGCAGAATGGAGTTTCCAGGGCGGGGTTGGGGGGGGGGGGGGGGGGGGTTGGGGGGTGGGAATCAAACAGTCCACGACTCTCTACAGTGACCTCCGTTTGAGATGTCCATCACATGGAGGGAAAATCTTAAGGCTGGTTTGAAGAACCTTCTCCTTAGAGAAGGGCAGAACCAGACTGTGCCCCGTGACAAAGGAGCAGACGTGAGGAGCCACGGTCAGTTGCCGCCGTTCTCAGGCATCACTGTGCGTTTTTCAACCCGGGTTCACAATCATTAGGCTCACGGTAAATCTCAGTTTTCTTTAGAAAGAAGACGACTTTAATTCAACTTCCAAATCTCTTCTGTGGGAGCCTCATCACTCAAGGCCTTTCTGCAGACACACAGGCCCTCGGGTTGTTTACAATAATCTGATTTGGGAAGCATACACAGTATCATCCAGCCAGGCTTCTTAGAATGCGCTGCCCCCTGCTGGACACCTTCCTCTCTTCTGGAAGCCGCTGAGCTGAAGTCAGGCTCTCCCTTGAGGTAGATGGAAGCAGAACGGTGGCTTCTGAGCTGGGATGGCCTGCTGGCCTCTTGTCCGTGGAGAAAAAGACTTGCATTCATGTCAAGTTCAAATGCAAAGGCCCTCAGGGTGCAGGCAGGAGCGCCAGGCAGAGCAGTTCTGCCCTGGAGGCTGGAACTGGAGACCTTGGTCAAGCTTCTGCATTGCTATGTTGTATTTTTTTTTTCTTTCATAAAGGCACAACAACGTAAGTCTGGACTTGAAATCAGAGCCTGAAGCTTACCCTGGTCTCTGGTTCCCAGGACTGGGAGTTGCTGCATGAGAGGGTCTGTGTTGGCTTGGGGCAAATTGTGGAGGAAGGAAAGGCAGCTCTGTATTCGTTCTCCGCTTTTCCTGCTTAACCGTTGGTTGCCGTCTGCAGTTCCTCCTGCTTTCGGGGTAGTACACTGCTATTAATAGACTGGGATGAAGCAGTAGATAGGATTGATTGCATCCTGGAGAAACTGCATTTTGAAAAAGAACCTCAGGTGAGATTTATGCTAAAATCCAGTGAATTGACCCTAGTAGTGCCGTTTTTTAATCCCGAGAACAGGCTTATGGGGAAGCTGCTTCAGAAAGGTGGCTTCTAAGCCCTCTTAGACAATAACGTGCAGAGAAAGCTTTTGTATGGAGCAAGTTGGTTATTGTTGCCATCTTACCCAAGAATTTGCCTTTCATGGGAGCCATCTGCCAGACAACTTATGCCCGGCTTCCTCTCTTCTCATTTCTAGGAAAGAGGTGCTGTGTGACCACAGCTGCTCTGTGGCTCCTGGCAGTCCTGAATCTGCTGCTCAGCGTCCCATGTCTATACCACCCATCCTGTCGGGAGTCACATCAAAGGCCTGAATCCCATCCCAATATCCCTCCCAGGGAGCCCTGCTAAGGTCAGTAGAAAGTGTTTTGGGGAGGCAGCTACAGAGGCCATCCCTCACTACAGCCAGTGCTGAGAAAAGAAGACCTGACTGGGATGGATGAACTGTACTCCTCCATACAGGCCAGGACACAGCCTGCCCAGGCCACCCTTAGATGGAGATCACCTTCATTTCAGGCAAGAACTACCAACCTCACAGTCCCCATCACCAACACCCCTGGGCCCCCTTCCCTTCTCCACAATGCTTCAGGCCAGAATGTAGGGAGAGCGCTGAAATTTAAGTTCTAATCGCCAGACGTTGCCTCCACTTGCTGTTCTAAATGACCTCTGGCCTGCCGGAGGTGATTATACAATGGGCTTTATGGGCTTAGGGACTGGGAGGTTGACACCAGCAAACACCAAAAAGAATGTGCTATTTCCCTTAAAAGCCTGTTAGGAACGGAACCTGCAGCGATGAGAAAGGTCAGGAAAGTGCTATAGCACACTCACCCCTGCGCTAACTCCTGCTCTCTCTGTGGCTCTTCCTAAAGCAATGTGTGCTGCAGGTCCAATATAGAGGGCACTGCTGACAGCAACTTGAAACTGGGTGAGAATTCTCTTCACTAACCTAGAGTTCAAAGATTCTGGAATCTGGCCTTCATGTGATCTCTAATCCCCTTAAGCCCCTTCTAATTGTACCCCTCTCTTCCCAGGCATGCTTGTTCTAGTACAGTTCCTTGTTCACAGGGATCCCACAGCCCCGACTGCAGCCCAAGAGTCATGCTGTCTGCCAATCTTCGTCTCAGCCCTGCTTGGCTCCAGCCATGTCCCACCTGCTGAGGAAGCCTCTCTCCTCTGCTGTCCCTTTCCCCAGGGACTTCTCTCAGCACCTCTCCTATTCAGTGCCATGTATCTCCTTAAATTGTTGCTTATATTTTTATATCCTTTCTTGAAAAGGAAGCATCTTCATCCACCACAGAATTCTAATTTTAAGGAAGTCAAAATGGGGCAAGTGATGGAGCTTAGTGCTGGAGCATTTGCTGGAATGCCCAAGACTCTAGGCTAGATCCCCAGCACCAGAAAACTTTAAAAGTAAAAACAGAGCCAGAGAGATGGCTTGGTGGGGAAGGGGACCTGCCATCAAACCTGACTACCTGGAGTTCATTCCCAGGGCCTACATGGCGGAAGGAGAGACCCTACTCTGGCAAGTTGTCCTCTGACCTCCACATGCACACCATCATACTCGTGCACGTGTGTATACACACACACACACACACACACACACACACACACACACACACACACATAAAGAAAGCAAAATGATCCAATCTTATGTCTCTTTTCTTCTGGGGGAAGGTAGGACCCTCAGTGGTCAGCACTCTCTCATGTACCTGTTAGTATCAAAGTCACAGCTGTGTATGCTGGCATCCGGTGGAGACTCCCAGGTGACCTTCCTGAATGTTCCTCACTCAGACCTCCCATAAACACCCCTGTCACTCCCTCCCAGCCAACTCCAACACTGATTGACTCTGTATTCTGTTCATTCCTTTTCCCTCTCTACTAAGGCAAATACGCAGCTCTTGGGTTTGAAATTAGCATTGTCTTTTCCCAGCCGTATTCCGCATCACTACAGTTTCTGTGTTGGCACTTTGCCAGCAGTGCTTCTCCTGGGCACTGTGTGGCTTCCAGTGTCGTTCTTAAGAAGTGGTGGTGCACGCCTTTAATCCCACCATTTGGGAGGCAGAGGCAGATGGATCTCTGAGTTCCAGGCCAGCGTGGTCTACAGAGTGAGTTCCAGAACTGCACACAAAATGCGGCTGTGAGCAGGTATGTCTAGAGAGTGGCAGCTTTGGCTGGTATAGCTGGGGTTGGAGCAAATTCTACAAATAAGAGTCCATGTAAATGATCACTCAGTTGAAAATGGCACCAACCAGAAAGATCACCAGGCCAAATAGAAGAACTAAGTGTGCCAAAGCCCCAGCCTTGAGCCAGCCCTGCACAGTTCTGCAGGACCCCACTAGGAAAGAGCTGAGTCAGCCAAGGCACTCCAGCCGTCCTGGCTGCCTTCTACATCCCCGGCCTGCTCCCAGGGCCTCAGCATCTCTGGCTTGTTGTTGTTGTTTTCGTTTCTGTTTTAATGGACAAACTTAGAGGACAGAGCCTGTACGGTGAAAAGGAAGACTTCCAAGAAGAGATGCCTCCTCTTTGCGCCCCTCCACATGTCTCAAAGTGACTAGCACAAGCTCAGGGCTATGAAGGCCAGTCTCCTTTGGTTCCCTGAAGCTTTCCCTGTAGTTGAATGAGCTAATGTGAGTGAATTCCTCTCCCTGGTCCTCCAAAATCTATAAACCTATGGTCTATAGCTAAGGAAGAGGGATACTCTGGCTTCCTTGGTAAGTGAGTCTAAGAAAGTGGGCTCCCCCATCCCTCCAGACTACATTGACCTTTTGTTTCCTTTTATTGTTGGATAAAATAACACTTTTCTGTATCATTCATTTCATAAGATTTTACCATCCCTTTACTTCAGTACTGATAGTGAGAAGTCAGTCATCTTTGTAAGAAAATTCAACCAAGTCCTTCAGAAGACTGCTGGCCTCCTGTAAAGGTATGGAGCTAGTTAGCATGTGGGTGTTGTTATCCACCTCGGAAGAGTTAGTCTCTGGAGGCCAGCACAGCCATCCCTCCAGATCACTAAATGACTTGCTTTAAACATGCGCTTTGTCCTCACTCTGACTTGTGACACGATACAAGTTAGAGTCGCTTGGGAAGAGGGACTCTCAATTGAGAGACTTCTTCCATAGGATTTGCCCGGAGGCCAGTCTGTAGCATTTTCTTAATTAGTGATTGATGTGAGAGGGCCCGGCTCACTGTTTCCATCCCTGAGCTGATGGCCCTGGGTGCTATGAGAAGATGGGTTGAACAAGTCACGGGGAGCAAGCCAGTAGGCAGCATTCATTCCTCCATGGCTTCTATATCAGCTCCTGCCTCTACTTTCCACCTTGAATTCCTGCCCTGACTTCCCTGGATGATGGATTATAATCTGTAAGAGTAAATAAATCCTTTCCTCCCCACACCATTTTGGTCATAGTGTTGTAACACAACAATAGGAAAGTACCTAAAACATGCCTCGATGGTACCTCAACACCAAGTGAGACCAGGCCCTGGACCTCTGCTGAAGGCTTCATGGAGACAGAGAGAAAGGAACTGATTTGTTGTAGCCATAAAGAGACTTCTGAGTGTAAAGATCTTAGATCAGCTTGTATTGGTATCTCTTCCCACACATGGAGCATATTTACATGATATCATACTTGGGCTAGTGATAAGGAAGACCTAATTCACAGGGCTTTTACCCTTCTCTGTTGCCTGGAGTCCTGACTGACTTGCAAGCTTGACCACAAGTCAGAAGAATACCTTCATCCCAGGAACCTGCCTGGATAAGCCCAAACCTATAGAGTAATAACAACATATTCTCAGCATCTTTGTTTGGCTGCTTTAAAATTAATGTCAAAACTTCATGCCCAATGGATGACATGGAGTCCAGAGAGTTCCACCTGCGTCAATGGGATTGGACGCCCTTTTGAAATAACTTGATGAGAAATATTTGTCTTTTTGGTCCTTCTTGCAGATGAGGTCCTAGTGCTCATGTGCTCTGGAGAGCACCATATTCAAGGAACTGAAACTAGGCTTTAATGGACAACTAAACATGCTAACATATGGAGCTTGGACTTCTGAGTCCCCAAAACTGGAAGAACTAAATTCCTTTTCTTTTTAAATGACCCAGACTCAGGTATTTTGTTATAGTAACATAGATGAACTAAAACACTTGAATATAAATGATTCCCCATCAGTAGATACAAAGGAAAGTTTTAATCAACTGAGCATATAAACTGTAAGAAATATAGAAAGTCTATGCTTCTAGTATTTAATTTGTTATTGATATTTAAATCATGCATTTAACATAACAATGTTTAATTAAGAATGTTTTCTAGAATTATTTTTTTTTTCAAAACAGTCTCACTATGTACCCTTGGCTGGCCTCAAACTCACAGATCCACTTGCCTCTGCTTCATGAATGCCTCTCGTGTGCCACCATGCCCAGAATGATTATTGTTCAGCCCTTAAAATCATAGTCTCTTTATCACCATGGCCATGTTGTGAGCACAATATGTCAGAAACATAGACAAATATGCATGTGTCTTTCCACAATGTCAGAATTCATTGAATAACAGTAAAGTCATAAGGTTTAGAGGTTTCAATGACAGTGATTTGTCATAAATCCTGGCAATGTGGTTGAGGCAAATCCAAGTTCTTAATCCCAATCTAAACTACCAATATTAACTTTCATATCACACAACACAGTATATATATATATATATATATATATATATATATATATATATATAAACATATATGTTTTATCTTAGATCATATATGTTTCATTTTATATATTATATTCTATTTTTATTATGTATATATACAGCTATACATACATATGATTTAGATAATAAATGTAAGTTAAAGAGGCCATTTCAGGGTTCAAGAAGTTTCACAGACAAGCACCAGGAGGGAGCTGCTGGTGGAACTGTTGGTAGAGATACTGGAGTCAGGTTTGAGAGATAAGCTGCAAAATTTGGGTACAAGGTGAAAGGTCAAACCCAGTCTAGAGCTGTATTAGGGCAAATGTATCAGGTCTTTCTTTGGACTTCCAGCTCCTGAATGACACTGAGACTTCTTATTCATTATGAAAGCTTGGCCTTAGCTTAGGCTTGTTCCCAACTAGCTCTTAAAACTTGAATTATATTAATCTACATTCTACCACGTGGCTCATTACCTCTCCTCAGTACCATATGTCCAACTTCCTCTGTATTTGGCTGGCAAATCTCCTGTCTCAGATTTTTTTCCCAGCATTCCTCTCTCTCCCCAGAAGTCTGACCTATTCTCTCTTGCCTAGCTATTAGACATCAGCTCTTTATAAAACCAATCAGAAGGTGCCTTAGGCAGGTGAAGAAGGACAGAAACACATCTTCACACAGTATGCAAAAAGATTATCCCAACATCTCCCTCTTTTAGTTCAACAAAAGGCTCTTTCTCTAACATCAATAAACTATATACAATAAGAACAATTATTAGGTAAGAATTACATTCACAATCTCCAGTTCATTGTATCTGGAAACTTCATAGAAAGTACTCTATCCTCTTGGTGAGTCCAAAGTTTTGTACCTAAATCACTCTCTATCATAACTTATATTACCAACCTAAAAATATCTTTTTAGACATTTGCTGTGGAATAATCCTGTGAAGATTTGTCACTCGGATTAATAAAAAGCTAATTGGCCAGTAGCCAGGCAGGAATTATAGGTGGGACTACCAAACTAAGAGAATGATGGGAAGAAGGGTGGAGTCAGGGGAGATGCCAGCCAGCTGCTGAGGAAGCAGGGTGTGTAGAAAATAAGGTAACAAGTCATGGGCCACATGGAAAGCTTAGATCAGAAACAAGGCTTTATTTAAATAGAAGAGTTAGCTAGTAATCCTGAGCTATCAGCTGAGCATTTATAAATAATATTAAGTTTCAGTATTGGTTATTTGAGAGCTGGTGGATGGGCCAGAAACTTCCGTCTATAGACCTAAAAACGTTTTCTTTGATAAACAGCTTAAGCTTTTATGTATCTCAGCCTTTATAAACTTTACATCTCTTTTGTGAGTTCCTTCTCTGAGTTTGGTAAGAAACTATAAAACTGTAACTATCTAGTCTTCAATCCCATCAGAGACCCAAGAAGGATATATTACCTGAGTAAATAGGAAGTGGAGAACAAGCAACTTCCAAAACTATAGATATAACAGAAGCAATTAGCTGCCTGGACACTCACCCAAGTTTCCTCTGCAACATTGGAGCATCCATCTTCAGCCTATAGGCCCAGAATATCTGACAGACTTTTCTGTGAAGCAGGATTTTGAAGGACTATACTACTTTGTCTTGGCAAGGTTCAGCAGTCACTTTCTTTTATGTCCTTCTTGTTCAATTTGTACACTATACTGTCAGCAGTTGAGGCAAGGGCAGTTTCGCTACCAGTGGCTAGCTTTGTCACATTTGAAGCAAATTCCATGTGGAGATTCTTTGATACTCATCATCTTCTTTGAAGTGATTGGTGTTGCTAGGAGCAGATGTGTCTCACTGTTGTAAGAAGCCTTATGAACATCGGAAATGCCATATTCTATATCTCTCTGAAGTGTTTGAATCTAAAATGTATCTTGAAAACATACCTAACATGACTATAAGTTTGATTGTTACAGGTGATTAACTACTAACCCGAATTTCTTAATTATCCTAAACAGTTTGCAATAGTATCTTTCAAGGACTACAACTTTATATTACATTTTTTAATGAATTGCATAGGTACAATATCTTAAACAAGAGTAGAAACATATATACACTACGGTTGTAACAAAAATAACCCCAAAGGGGCTGCAGAGATGGCTCAGCAGTTAAGAGCACTGATTGTTCTTCCAGAGGACCTGTATTCAATTTCCAGCACCAACATGGCAGCTCACAACTGTCTGTAACTCCAGTTCCAGGAGACTTGACACCCTCACACAGACATATATGCAGGAAAAACATTAATGCTCATAAAATAAAATAAATACATTTGAAAAGCCTTAAATCCATATCAATATACAAAAGTCCTTACCAATATAAAATATTTGAGACTAGTAGTTGCTTTTTAGTTTAAAAGTAGATTAAATAATCTACCTTTTAACCTATCATTCCTATATCACCCCCTTTTTTTCTTTGCATCTCTTATCTCCTCTTTTTCCTCCAACACTAGATGGGATAGAAAGATGGTAGAGGAAAGAAAGAAAGAAATCTCTTCTGCCTTAATGCAAGTATGGAATGTGCACTGTGCATAAGTCAGCTAAAGAAAATTTTCTGTTTTGTGTATGAGGAGGTAAAAGGTATGTGTCAACTATATAAGTCCGTTTGGACTGCATAACCAAACTGTCTGGAGAACTCTGTAGCCAACGAGATTTATCAGTCTCAGGGCTGTTCCCATGTAGAGGAATCAGCATATGTATTACCCTTCTTGTAGTTTTTCTTGGTTTCTTTCTTCATGTCTGCAGCCAAGATTTTCAGGAGGTCTCCCCTGGTCCAAGATGATCTTTATTACTTTTGAAGAAATCCATAGCCTTTCATTTCCTGTGGAAACAAAGGCATAACCTCTCCCCAATGCAACACATTTCTTGACTTCCATTCTGAAGTTAAGACATCCTTAAGATATATAGGATGGTTCAATTCAGAAGGGTTTTTTTTTTCCCCACAGTCCAAAGTCTCTCAGCAGCTGTTGCTTTTTGCTCATTAGCATTTTAAAAATTTAAGTTAATAAAACACTATCTAGGGTCCAAACACCCTGTGTTATGGTATTTTCCATCCTTATTTGGCTTATTCTTTTTATATTACTTTACTCTTTCTCTAAAGGCTTCATGTTATTATTGTCAAACTGTTTTTTCTATGACTCTCTATACCCATTTTCTTTTCTTTCTTCGTCACTTAAGCATGCTTTCAAGCATACTATAGCTGTTCAGAGGTTTTCTCCATCCGGACCCGACTTTCTGCATACCTGCAACTGTTCTCTCAACCCATGAGCCAAGCCTTAGAGGGCGGTCTCATGCAGCAAGCATTCATAAGCCTGCCAGACAGTCTGCAGCATCTGCCCACTGTGGCTCTGGGAAAATGTTCCTTTTGCCCTTCTGTGCATCTGTAGAATCCTTCCACGGCTCTGATTAGCACGTGACACTGGCAGCTGGCTCTGCCCCCTTCAGGTAGGTCCAGCAGGCTACCCTACTTGTTCTGGGCTGCAGCTGCTGCTTGCTCTTCCATGAAAGCCAAGCCTAAAGCCCACAGGGACCTGCCAAGAGCTGTGCCTACCTATCCCAGTTCTGGGAAGTTGCTGGACCTGTGCTGTGGCAGGTGTTTATACCTAGTGTCCCAGTCAGTAGCACGCTGGCTGTTCACAGGCCCCACATAAATGCTTGGCTGCATAGCAAGGCCTCTTAAAAGAGTCATGCCTCTGTACACCACAAGCACCAGGACTGCCTAAGAGACTGTGGTTGCTAGGAATCCACATCTGGCTCCATGTCTGGAAATTTTCTCAGCTTTCTCAGGCCCTATGCTTGAATATATGTGCCTCCATATTGGGCATTTATATTAATCTATGCTCTGCCACATGGCTCGTTACCTGTCCTCAGCACAATATGTCAGACTTCTCTGTGTTTGGCTGGCAAATCTCCCACCTCAGATTTTTTTCCCAGCATTCCTCTCTCTCTCCAGAAGTCTCAGCTATCCTCTCCTGTCTAGCTATTGGCTATTTAGCTCTTTATTAAACCAATCAGAAGGTGCCTTAGGCAGGTGAGGAAGGACAGAAACACATCTTCACACAATGTACAAAATGATTCTCCCAACATAGGTAAGGATATGGTGGGTCAGGCCCAAGTCCAGATGCATTAACAGGTACATGGCAAACAGTTGAGTAAGCAGTATCAGCAGGAGGGAACAGAGCTGTATCAAGTAGTCCTTGGTCCTTGACACACATCATGTTGGTGTGGGACCATGCCACTGCCATGTTAGGTGTCTGCCACTTTACAGGGTCCAGAAGAGGGAGTCACACCCTTTCCCGCTTCTGATCTGTATGTTAAAATCTTGGGCCTGTTTTTCCTGATACAATTGCAAATGCCCATGTTCCCCACAGTTTCATTTCTTCCCAATAGACTTATAATCTGCCTGGCATTCTATTCATGAGACAAAGTCATTTATCAGTCTGTGTCGGACGTGTGGTACCCAAGGGATGCTGCAGTTTCTGGGTCCAGCCAGGGGCTGAAGTCACCCTTCTCCCTCAAAATCAAGTCAATTTTATTTTTAGTGAAATGGAGTTTCCCAGGGCAATGCACAGCCTGAAAACCCACTGTCTGATACAAAGCAGAGTTAACTTGTAATAGGTATAACCTGATCTCAACAGGCCACCTGCGACTATTGCCAAGTCGCCCAGACCACATCTTCCCTCTTCAGTGGCTTGACAGACACACTGTTGACCTCACATACTATAATGTATGAGGTTTTAACTCCAAATCATATGTTTCCAGAGCAAATGGAACAAATGTTCAGTGATGTCCTTTAGGTTGAGAATGTGACCACTTATTTTCTCCTTTGGTCTGTGTTTTCTAGTTCAGATTTAACAATTTGAGGCACCACTCTCAGGAATAATTACTAAATCTGTACCAAATTTCTCTACCTCTTTAAAAACTTGGTTCTGGGCTGGAGAGATGGCTCAGTGATGAAAAGCACTGGCTGCTTTTCCAGAAGTCCCACATACTGGCTCACAGCCCTCTGTAATTCCAATACCAGTGGGTCTGATGCCCTCTTCTGGCCTCTGTGGGCCCTGCACACAGCACACAGACAAACACAGGCAAAACACCAATACACATTAAAATAAATACATAAAAATTAAAATCTCAGTTCTGTGGGCGACTCCATAAAAATGTAAAACTATCAGTATGTGACTAATTCAAGGGTAATAAATCTTCTCTAAACAGTATTTTGAAGTTTGAACGTTTTTTTTCTTTGTTGAGATTGTTTTGTCTTTTGAGGTGGGGTCTCATGTAACACAGGCTGGCCACCGACTCTACATCTTGCCAAATAACCCTGAACTGCTGATGCCCCTGCTCCCACCTCTCAAGTACAGAGATTAGAGGTTTCCATTGCCACACATGGTTCTGTAGGGATTTTCTTTTCTCTTAAAAACAAACAAACAAAACAAATGGGATGACCTAGAATCCTTAGTAAGGTAACTCCGATCCAAAAAAAGACAAATATTGCATGTTTTCTCTTATATGCAGATGTTAGCTTTTAAGCTTCAATGTGTGTTACAATCTGAATAATCACAGGGTTAAATACCTAATAAGGGAGCAAGGTGGGAGAGAGTAGCTCCCAAGGAAGGGAAGTACAGTGCTGTGGAGAGATAAAGGGGAGCTAGAATAGGGGAATTAAATAAGGAGGGCGTGGGAGAGTAGGGTAAATGAAGGAATACAGGGGAGGGACAACCAGCGCTAAAGGCCATTGGGAAAGCCTCACGGAAATCTACTACTGCAGAAGCTTCCTAAAATAGATACACATATGAAGGAAATCCAATGGAGTCACCAAATAATAGGGGATACAACACCTCAAGTAGACATCTTAAGCCACCAAATAAAATCTCCAGTGCCTTATTGAATTGTTGGCCAAAGGTGTCCTATGGAACTCCCTGAACATCACAGGCTATTGCCAAGACTGTTGGTTGTTCCCTACAACCTGATGGTAAGACCCTCTTGCTGAAGATATCACCTAACTTGTGTCAATGAAAATGGAGAAGCTGAGCTGCTGCCCAAATAGAAGCTTCACCCCTACTGACTAGTGTTCATGATGCCGAAAGATGCGTGATACAGAGCCTGTAGGAGCCAGAATGATGGATAGCTCCAAGGGAACGGTGTCTTCCAGACACAAGGCTGTTGTACATATGAACTTATGTAGACAGTAGCAGCATACACAAGACTTCCACAGGTTCAAGCCAGATGGGGTCAGCACTGAGAGGGGGAAATGGACATGGGTCTGGGTCTCACTTGCAACCAAAAAAGATACTGTAATTGATACACACTGGCAAAGAGAAATCAGTTTACTCTGGTGGAGTTTCACTGGGTATAGCTACTACACTCCAGGGCAGGCCCAGGAGTACACAAAATGAACTCAGTGGTATTTTTGTGGTGTTTTGCTTCATTCTGTTTGTTTTGAATTTTTTGTCTTATTGGTCATTTGTCAGTTTGTTTTGATCTTCATTTTTGTATTATTGTGGGGTTTTTATTGTTGTTGTTTCTTCTTGTTTTTGTTTCATGTTTTGGGTTTGTTTTTTTTGAGAGAGAGAGAGAACAAAGTTTGGAGGATCTGGGAAGAGTTAGGGGGAGGGGAGATGATCATAATATATTATATGAAATTTTTTAATTAAACAAATATTTTTTTAATCTTGGAATGATCTAGAGTATGACAAACTTCCTGAGGACTTAAATAATATCGATATTCATGACAATGTCTATTTTTACATCTATGTTACTTTCCCTTCTGGGAAAAGACTTTGAGGGAAAAGCCTGTCTAGTGAGTAAGTAGGTCCTAGCTCACACACACACTTTCTGCAGTAATTGTCAGCCTTTAAAGTACTTCCTTTCATTCTCAGCGGTAAAACCATTTGGACAGTATGCCCTGGTCACTCGATGATGTGCTTGAGTCTCTGGCTTGCTCAGACGGTGTTCAGCATGTCGTCTTGTGAGTCTAGTGTCTACACGGTAGCCAGACAGGACTCCGGTCTGGAAGCTGGAGATCAAAGCGGTGCAGCCAGGCATGCAAAGCGGCATTAAATGTCCAGGAGGTGCTGGAGCGATGGTTCCTGGTTAAGAGCACTGGCTGCTTTGCCAGAGGACTTGGGTTCAATTGCCAGCACCCACACGGGAGCTCGCTCCAGTTTCAGGAGAGCCAATAACCTCGGGGGCGGTGCACACACATGGTGCACAGATACATGCAGGCAAAATGCCCATACACATCAAATAAATTCAAATTAAATGACAAAGATTCTGAAAGTTTGACTGCCTATCCACACCGTATCTTCTTCAAAGGAAGCATTACTATAAAAAAAAAAATCACTGTTGCTTGGAAGTCTAAATGTAAGAAAATTAGTTGTGCTTGATCTGCAAATGGTGGGCTTAGTCTAAATTAGGTATTTAATTTAATGTTTCTAAACACTAGTTATTACTTGTTTTATGGCCGAACTCCTCTTCTTTAAGGCAGAATTGCATCTGATGACTGAAGATAAGATTTCCGGCCCACAGAAAAGGGAATTTCCTCGTGGAGGGGTGGTCCTGGGAGAGTACACACATTCATGCAAAGAATCAAAGCAACAATAACTTCCTTATTTTTACAATTAATTAACTAATTAATTAACTTTTTGAGGTAGGGTCTCATAGTCCAGGCTGACCTCAGCTCACTATGTAGCTGTGATTGGCCTTAATGTCCAAGTGGTCCTGGGTCCACCTCTTCAGTGCTGGGATTACAGGATATGCTACCATGCTGTCTTAGTTAGGATTTCTATTGCTGTGAAGAGACACCATTGTAGATAAATTTTAAAAGGTCTTATTAAATAAAAACAAACCTAGGAGCCAGATATTGGGGTGAATGCTGAAAGATCAGATAAACAGAACAAGCCACAGCCAACCTCACCCCATTAATTCCTCAGCTGATCTCATTTCCTCAGACTGGAAGCCTCTGGATCCTCATCTGAATGGATCTCAGCTGAACTGCTGCTAACAGCCTAAAAGCTTAACAAAGGCTCTAATTCCTGGTCCTCATGCCTTATATACCTCTCTGCTTTCTGCCATCACTTCCTGGGATTAAAGGCATGAGTCACCATGCCTGGCTGTTTCCAGTATAGCTTTGAACTCACAGAGATCCAGATGGATCTCTGCCTCCAGAATGCTAGGATTAAAGGTGTGCATGCCACCATTTTCTGGCCTCTATGTCTGTCCAGTGGCTGTTCTGTTCTCTGACCCCAGATAAGTTTATTAGAGTGCACAATATATTGGGGAACACAATATCACCACACACCATGACCACAGCAACTCTTATAAGGGAAACATTTAATTGGAGCTGGCTTACACTTTCAGAGATTCAGTCCATTATCATGACAGGGTGCATGGCGGCACACAGGCAGATGTGGTGCTGGCTACTTCTTGATCGGAAGGCACTAGCAGGTGCACTCAGACACTGGGTGGTGTCTTGAGCATAGGAGACCTCAGAGCCCACCCCCACAGTGACACACTTCCTCCAACAAGGCCATACCCACTCCAACAAAGCCACACCTCCTAATAGTGCCACTCCCTGTGAGCTTATGGGGGCCAATTACATTCAAACTGTCACACATGCCACACTGGGATTGTGGAATGTGCTGCCGTGCTGAGCTCAAAACAGTTGCTTTAAACGCACCAAGCCATCTCTCTGTGTTTCTCCATTCCTGGCCCCGAGAGTCAATTGACCCAAGTCTGAGAGACAAGCCGGTGAAGAAAAGGCTTCTGTCCCACTCAGTGTGAGATATGGTTTTCATTTAGAAGTCATTAAATAAACCTCTTGCTTTTATGTGACCTGCTGCATTTGCATTAAGCGTGGCTCAGCAGTGGCATGGCCGTTGGCAAGGTGTGAAACCTCTGTGCGTCCATGTGGATGAAGCCCACATCCCCAGAGCTGTGGGTGAAACAATGAAAACGGTCTTGTCCATGGGCTGCCTATTGAGTATCCCCGTTCCTCACAGTGGAAGTATCTCCTCCGATCACGTAACAGCACAGGGAAGGCTCTCACAGGACTGGGCTCAGAGAGACCTGCTGCACAGGGAACCCCAGCACTGTTTACTGCCCGTGTTCTCCTCTGTGTTTCCCTAGTGAAATGGAGTGACAGTCGGCCCTCAAAATGACCAGGACCCTCAGGGGGTTCCCAGGCTCCACACTGTGCTATATCTCTGTCAAAGCCAAAGGCATCTTCTAGAAAGAAGGCACGCTGCATGCCAAGGGCAACGCCCCAAGAGCATGAGCCAAAATGCTGTTTTGTGGTGGTGATTAAAAAAAAAAAAAAAGGAAGAAAGAGCAAAGAGCGTCCCAGGAACCTATGTAAACTCCCTACCTCTCCTAGAGACACTTCTCCCATCATTCCTCCCACCCTGCAGAATTACCACTTTCAGACAGAGAGCATGATGGGAAAAGAAGAGAAGGATAAAGATGAAGGCTTCAGTCCCCGAGGCCTCATGACCATCTTCACCACCTTCTGTAGTGGGTAGCCGGTCCAGCTTTGGTCTGGAAGTTCCAACCCCCACTGAGGCTTCGGTAACTGTCACGCCTACAAGGCGGGGCCGAGAGAGGATCCTGAAGACCCGAGATCCGGATGTGCCGGTTCTCTTGGTTCCTGGACCCTGGACGCTGGAGGTAGACCGAGCAGAGTTCTCCAGAGAACACCACCGGACTGTGACCTTTCCCAGACCCTGCAACCTACCTATCCCTTCACTTGTAAGTTACCCCACAAAATAAACCTCCCTTTTAACTACTGAGAGCGCAGACTATAAGCCAGCTTCCCATGTGCCCCAGGATAGTGAGGACGGATTTCCATCTCTCTGCCTCCCTTCCTACTGCCCTCTCCAGGCACTCTTGTCTGACATTTCCAGCCTTTCCATGGGTGATAGTGCCCTTGGCCTTACTGTCATCCCCAACTGCATTAGTCACGCTTTCCAGCACTGTGACAAATACCTTAGAGAAACAGTTTACAGCTGGGAAGGGTTATTTCAGCTCACTGTTTCAAAGGCTTCCACCCACCATGGTGGGGAGGACAAGGTGGGGAGGAGGGGCTTAGCTCTTGGCAGCTAGGAAGCAGAGGAAGAAGGCCTGGGTGGGTGGGCTAAGGCCTGGGAGGGTGGGCTAAGATCCGTGAGGGAGAGCGAAGGCCTGGGAGGGAGAGCTAAGGCCTGTGAGGGTGGACAAAGGCCTGTGCAGACGGGCTTTCTCCTTTTCCAATCAGTCAGGGCCCCAGCCTATGGACTGGGGCCACCCACACTCAGCACTAGCTCTTTCTCCCTAAGGCCCCTGGAAACACCTTCACAGCCACCTCAGAGGTGTGCCTCTTCAAAATCCAATCAGGTTAAGACCTGGCTGATTTCTCAGCCTCCCAGAGGCACAAAGCTGTGAGGACACCCTATGATGTCTCAAGGCTCCCCCTCGCCCTGTTCCCAGCCTGCTTGGCCTCCCTCTCCTGTCACTGCCCCCCAGGACAACAGGGAGTCCATGGACTCCGGCCACAGCCTCACAGTCCTCGGTGGTCATTCAGGACTTTGACCTTCATTTTCTTCTTCATTGTCTGGTCCTGAGCACAGACCAAAAGAAAAAGAAATTTTACCAGGTGCAACTGATTGGAGTTAAATGACCAGATCACACCTGCTGGTTCTCCAGAAAGTCAGACTTTTGGAATGCTTTTACAATACTGCCTTTGAGTGACATTTTATTTTACAAAGGCCTCTTCTCAAATTTTTATCTTTTCTCTGAATCTACTGTAGATATCTCGCTAAATTCCTCCATCTAGACTATGACATTTGATGGAAATTTAAGTTTGAAGTTTCTCCTATAATTTCCTTTCCCATCCTCTTAAAATTAACGCATACTTTTAAAACTGACATTTATAGTGAGTCGCTACACTGATGGGATCTGCGCAGTGCTTCAATTTTATGCAGAAGGGCGCCACCTCGTGGCCACTGTGGAAACTGCCACTAAGACCTTTGCTTTTTTTTCCCCATAGGTTTTGGGACTCCTGCTTATTAAATTAAACGAACTCTAATATCATCTTTTCCCCCCATGTACTTCACATCCCCTCCCCTCCCCTCCACAGGTAAACTTGTATAGATTTCCTGGAAGTTTCAGTAAAGGGACCTGAGTGGCCTCAGTGGTTACTCAAAGCTAGTCACAAAGGTCAGTTGTGTTCCCCTCAACCCTAGATTCCTCTTCTCCCCTAAAATTTTACAGCATGAATAGATAGAATGCCTCTATTAGCATTTCTGAGGAGTTGTAGGTTTCCAGGGTCCCCTCCAAGACTTAGGAAATTGAATGTCTGAAGAGAGACCCTGAGGTCGGCATTTTGAACAACTCCTAAGGTGATTTATCACTCACATTAACATGCTAACAGTGTTGTGTTCCCAGCTACCAGTGGAGAAATTAGAGTCCTAACATGCTAAATGGGTTGGACCCTGAGCCGTTTCCCTCCAGATCCTAGGGGGGAGAGTCCGAACTGAAGAAGCCAGTCTTTTTTTTTTTTTTTTTTTTTTTTTGGTTTTTCGAGACAGGGTTTCTCTGTGTAGCTTTGCGCCTTTTCCTGGAACTCACTTGGTAGTCCAGGCTGGCCTCGAACTCACAGAGATCTGCCATTTGTGCTTCAACAAAGGGGGCAGACACCACAACAGGCCATGGCGACCCACTGCCTTTGGCTAAACCCTGTAAACAACAAGTCACCCTGTACCAAGAGGATGACCACCCATGAGTGACACTTCTGTCCCACACAGAAAGCAGAAAAGAGAAATCAGAGCCAGAAGAGCAGGCAGCCCCCTCCCCACCACCGCCCACCACCTTCCAATGCCCTGCCCTGGATACTGAAGTCCTATAGGCATGGCTGTGGGAGCCCGTTTGCAGGTTCCTCGTGGCTTGACCCAGCAGGTCCGCATGGAGAGGATGATTAGGACCCCGGGCCTGAGTGCAGGTGTCTGAGATGGTCTGCACTTGGCTGTGCTTTTGCTCAGCCTACTTTGGAGGTCTTTTGCTCCACCCCTTGGCGTCTCTATAAATACCCTGAGGCAGAGACAGTCAGGGCTCGTCGGAATAGGTTCTAGGCCCTTTTGAGGCTGTCCTGTATTTCCTATCTGTATTTCCTATCTCCACATTCTAAATCCTTCTATCTAATATTTCCTGTGTTCACACTCAAGAAAACTCTGGGGAGCTATGGGGTTGGTGGGTAAATGCCCCTCACATGGGCTAGTGCCAAGGCCTATGCAGCCTGGCTCCCTGTTGACCAGCCTTGTGGATGTGTTCATAATGTCAGGGACGCACAATGACCCACACTTAGCGTTTCCCCAGGTCTAAAGCTCTGCAATTTCAATGTGAGCTCCAGCTAGAGAAAAGGTCGGGACCTCATGAATCCTGTGTTCTAAGCTTAAGACTCTGCCCTTGACATTTGTCAAGTCTTGAATGTCACAAGAAGAAATGAGATCCTTTGCCTCATATTTGGACAGAATAAAATCCAACTGGGCTGAGAGACCTCCAGTCCCCCTTCAACAGTCCCACAACCTCCCCCACCTCCCCCATCCTACCCCA
Source organism: Peromyscus californicus insignis (assembly GCF_007827085.1). NCBI lineage: Eukaryota > Metazoa > Chordata > Mammalia > Rodentia > Cricetidae > Peromyscus > Peromyscus californicus. Next base: position 35,968,742 of record NW_026294595.1, on the reverse strand, counting down.
CTGTTCTCCAAAGACTCCAGCTCAGCCATCATCACTGACTCCCAAACCCACCCTTCGCATAACCAGGCCCCTGACTTCCTGATCTTTTCTGTTCAAGTACCTGTTCTAGAGAGTACTGAGGCGGTCACAAGAGCTTATCTAGACTGAGTCTTCACCCAGAACATTCCTGCTCCTCTAAGGTCACAGCCCCAAAGTGTGATTCCTCTGTGACTCCATCATTCCCTGCGCACAATGTGCTCAGTTCCTAACGAGCGGCATTAGAATTGTCTTGCTTTGTCTGCATAGCCTTAGATATAACACCCGTGTCTGCCACTTAATGAATAGTCCATCCATGATTCCTTGAGTGAATGACACCCGCAGTGAATAAACTGAGTGGCTGCATTGGCATGACCTCTAGAACATGACTCTTGTGAAAGCTAGTACTATCTCTGGAAACTTTTGTCTAGAAAGCTGTAATACCAAATACATTTCAAACACACACACACACACACACACACACACACACACACACGCACGCACGCACGCGCACACACACACAATTCTTTACTGCACATAGCAGGCAAACCATTTTGAAGCCACTTATGTAAGAAAAGTCATCCCTGGACCCTTCATTGATTCCATTCAAAACAATAAGTAACTCTCGTTATGGTCTGACTTCCATTCGCTGGAATGTGGAGAGCGACCATGTGCGAGCAGACAGTATGGCTGTTTCTTGAGATCAGTATGTTGTTTAGTCGTTTGAAATGGTAAGTATTGGATCTTATCTGCTTTAATTATGCTCAGCACAGGTGAAACCCTCCACAGAGATGTATAGCTTAGAAATGTTGATTCCCAGGGGACCTCTGTCTGTCCCCCTGTTGTCCCTGACTGGTACACACATCCTCTGACACTGTCCCTTCTCTTCTATCAAGCTGAGGAAGCCATTTGCTAAGAGTTAGTAGGAAGCCGGGCGGTGGTGGCGCACGCCTTTAATCCCAGCACTCGGGAGGCAGAGCCAGGTGGATCTCTGTGAGTTCGAGGCCAGCCTGGACTACCAAGTGAGTTCCAGGAAAGGCGCAAAGCTACACAGAGAAACCCTGTCTCGAAAAACCAAAAAAAAAAAAAAAAAAAAAAAAAAAGAGTTAGTAGGAAATACATGATAAAAGCGAATTGAAACTCTGGAGTTTCCAAAGGCCAAGGTTAACAAGTGTACCGAAATATCTCTATAAATAAACACGTAAATATATAAATCACAAGGGTGAGTGGGAAGATAATCCTTAAACACCAAAGGAAAGAAAATGACAATACCGCTCCAAGCGCATGGGATGCGTGAGCACATGTGTCTCCTCTGTCCTCTTCTGCTCAGACGAGAGTGGCATGTTAGACCCCCTGGCTTGGCCATGGTGGTGGCCCCAGTCTGTTGACAGCATCTGAGAATGAGTCACTTCCTGTTTGGCAAGGGTCCCCTGCAGTCTGTATTACTGGATTCCAAACCTGCTCAGGATGGGTCAGTGTTTACATAAACTTGATGTTGATGCTTAAAAATTAGGAAACTTGTTTTTGAGTGGCTGCATTTTCTTGGAAAATCAAAATGCTTAACAGTGCAAACCTGTTGACTTTTTTTTTTTTAACTTTTGCTGCCTTTTAAGCCACAGCTGTCCTGATCAGCAACTGCAACCCCACAGATACCAGCATTGGTTTGGCTGCAAAGGCCACAGCCTGAGGGAATTCTGTTCCCTCAGGCACCGACTCTTTCAAAGCTACCAAGGGAACTTATCTAAATCTCTGTCCCTCTAAAGAACTCCAGATTCAAAGGTTGAGGTGGAATTCTGCTCCTCAGGGAGGTGGAATAGCAAGTAGTTCACCTCCTCTCCTTACTCAAGCCCTCCAAAAAGCCCTCATCCTTCTCCTCACCCCGACTTAAACGCCCCTCTCCACCTGGCTTCTCCCTACCACTTCCTGTCAACTAGTTGCTGACTCAGCCTCCTGACCACAGGTGAATTTTATTTAATCAAACAAATGTAACACACCTTTGTATCATTAAACAAAAAATAACACATCTTAAAATAATATTCTACAACACAAACCCCATGTTGTTTCACAAAGACCACTGTTATAGCCTAGACCTAGGGGTGCCTGTATTTTTTTATATAAGTGGCTTCCCTTATAGACCTATTCATTTAAAACCTCTTACAGAGAAGTGTTTCAAAGGTTTGACTAGACTACTAAAGATGTCCATAGCCCTTCCTAGTTAAGAATGCTTTGTCTTATTTCTCCTATCATTTATTGTTGACATTTGTGCTGGTTTGAAAGAAAACGGCCCCCAAAGGGAGTGGCACTACTAGGAGGTGTGGCCAGGTTGGAGGAAGTGTGTCACTGTGGGGGCGGGCTTTGAGGTCTCTTTTGCTCAAGCTTCCCTCAGTGTGATAGTCGACTTCCTGTTGCCTGCAAAATGTAGCACTCTCAGCTCCAGCACTACAAGTGCCTGCATGCTGCCATGCTCCCTGTCATGATGATAATGGGCTAAACCTCTGAAACTGTAATTGAGCTACCCCAATTACATGTTTTCTTTTATAAGAGTTGCTGTGGTCATGGTGTCTCTTTACAGCAATAAAAACCCCAAGAGAACATTCTTCACTTTTTTTTCTCACGTAGCCCAGACTATCCTTGAACTTGCTCTGCAGCTGAGGCTAGCCTTGAACTTGTGAATTTTCTACCTCTGTTTTCACGATGCAGGGATGACTTGCAGATGCCACCGTGGCAGCTATGCTTTAGTTTTTTGAAGCTATGTGTGCACTCCCATTTTCCATTTTGCTCCCGACTTTCCCAGAGTTAAGAACCATTTTCCTGCCAGGCAGTGGTGGCGCACACCTTTAATCCCAGCACTCTGGAGGCAGAGGCAGGCAGCTCTCTGTGAGTTCAAAGCCAGCCTGGTCTACGGAGTGAATCCCAGGACATCTGGGGTTATACAGAGAAAGCCTGCCTTGAAGACAAACAAAGAATCACTTCCCTGTAATCACATATCTACCAAAAATGAAGAAAAGATGGACAGGGTTTAGCCATGAAACTTTCCTCTAGTATCCTCAGGGTTGCAGACTCAACATAGGTTGAATAGAAAAAAAATGTGGAAAAGGAAAAAGCAAAGCCAAAAAATCTTGGAATCCTACAAGAGCTGATTGATGCGCTTACCCACACTGTATCATTGGTGTCTAGCCCCTCAGGGGCTGTGTCCAGCTTCCTGACCATTAATATAGCCTGGCCGTGGACCAACTGAAGTGATTGCCTACTAACTATTCCTAGGCCCGAGCATGAGTGTCTGTACCTGGAGCCTGACGTCCCAGCTCCAAAAAACTTCCCCAGCTAGCTAATGTCAGTCCCCAGGTAGAAAGAGCAGAGGTGGCAGGTGCTAGACTCTTCAGAGTCTTAGAGGCTCTTGGCTCTTAAACTATCCCAAGGAAGCCAGACTTGGTAGTGTACTTTTAATCCCAGCACTCAGGAGAGAAAAGCAGGCAGATCTCTGTGAGGTCAAGCCAACCTGGTCTACAGAGTGAGTCCCAAGCCAGAATAGAGCTATACAGTGAGATGATGTCTGAATAATGCATCTTGAGGAACTAGAGGAAGATCCATAGCTCCCCTTCTGTTCTTCCTCTTCAGCAAGGAAGCCAGGGGTCAGGCAACATGCTGCTGGCTAGGATGTGAACCAACAGAGTTGGTCAGGATAGTGCCCATCCTTGAAGGGAGTGGTATTCTTCACAGAGGCCTCGGACCCTGCTCAGAGGTCCTCGCAGTAGCCCTTCTGAGAAAAGAGTGATGAGTCTAATTCTGCAAAGGAAGCAGGAGACCTGACTGGAGTTCCTCCAGACTCTCCGAAGTCCCTTACTCTTCAACAGAGGGGAATTTCTGGGAGTTCTCCAGCAAGTACTTAACAAGTTTGAGCTAACAAGTGTTGGTTAATGCACCAGTGTTTTAATAGAGCAAGCCCAGGCCTTTGAAGTAACTACGATTTCTAATCAGCGGTCTCCCTGCCCTTCATGCTAACAGGAGGGAGCACGTTCATGCATGCACTTGGGTATTATACAGAAGCTGGGTATTTTGTGGTAACAAATGCTTTATTTTAAGTCATTTTTAAAAAATTATAATGGTGCAAAAATTAACTTCTTTCTTTGGTAGCTAGTTCTATGAATTCTAACACATGTATGATTTGTATAACCTCCTTTAGGGATCAGATCCATCACTCCAAAAAGCTCCTTCATGCCCTTTGAAATGGTCTCAGAAATAATTAGAGTGGTGTACACATAAATTGAAAGCCACAGGGATATTTACAAAATGAATTATGCATTTTATTCACAGGGCATTTGGATGGAATTTCTCTGTGCCTGTTACAGGATTGTTCCGTTCCACTTTGGAGGATATAAATTGTCACGAAATAACATTCAAGTTCAACCCCACGTACTGTGTGTGTTAAACCACAGGCTAATCTTTCTGGTCTTATTTTTTATTTATTTAAGATGTGTACATTTAATGCAAATGTTTTCAGAGTACGTACGTTTAGGAAGAAGAAACAGAGAGAGTCAGACAGCGACTTGTTGGTGCTTCCTCGAGAAATGTGCAGGAACTTGACAAAATCAGAGAATTGCAAGTCTTGGATGAAATTTGCTAAGACACTACAAGCACCTCCCTATCTTAATTAGCTTCCTTTTGTGAGCATTTAGTTCTCCATCTGTGGGAATGGCTCCCCGACAGGTCTAGGTCAGCTTGCACAGTCATATGGATGGATATAGGAAGGGGGCCACATTTCTCTGTGCAATAGATGGTGTTCCCTTTCAAGGCCTTCTTTCAGTCTAACTCTGCCTACCGACGTTAGACTCAGTTACTTCTTGAGTCAGAAATTGTTGAGTTTGGGGGAAACAGCCAATACCGATTCCTCTCTGTCCCTATCTCCACAAAGGAGAGATGTATGGATCAGGAAGACTTAGGTGTTGTCCAAAGAGGTAAATTTAATAGCTTAAATATGTTGTCCTATTATTCACAAGGTAGTTCTGAGTCACCTTTGCCATAAAAATGGAGCATATTTTTTACAGTAAAGTTAGGGCACACTCCATAAAAGTTTTATGACTCACTTAGCAGGGAAGAGCCTTATATTTCAAGATGAAGTAAGTTCTGGTTATTTAGCATGAGAGGCAGGAATCCCTGTATCGACCGACGTTGTATTCTATATTTCATTACTGCCTTTATGCTTTTTTAAATACCAAGAGAATAAAGTTTATTCAAAATGTCGCACTTTGCAAGCCACACATTACCTACAGAGAACATCCCAAGAGCACAGTCATCGCTCTCATTTACTGCCCTAGGTTAGTTATAGACCCTCTGCCGCAGAATCTCGACTCATTAACATGCTGAAAAGCATAACAGACAGCCACTCAATGGGCAGTTCCAGAGTCTCGTCACTCAGTCCTTCTGGACTCTTCTCTGTGTTCAGAGGGAACCATGGGAGAGGATCGCCCTCAGAAAGAGGGCGAGCTCGCTTTGGTTATCGGAAATCCCCCATTGCCTGAAGGAATTCTGTGTTCAGGACTGATGGAAGAGGGGAAAGCAGGCTGACCAAGACCCCAGGCCCCAATATTTGTTTTCTGAACTCAGGTTTTTAAAACAAAATGGCAGAAGCACACCAGACTGCTTGAAGTTTGCAAGCGTGTTCTTGTCAAGGTGAATCACCAGGAAACTTTTGCACATGACGAAATATTTAAAAGACAACTTAATCCCTGATGAATATTCAATAAAACCCAAAGATGCTATCAGAGAACTTTAGATGAAGGATTGACTTAAAAAAATCTTTTTCTCAATTGGAATCAACAAAAACAAGTATTTGTTGTTTTTAAATCTTTTTTTTAAACAAAGCAAAACACAAGTGTTAGTGAAGATGTGAGAAAAAGCTAGAATCCTTGCACACTGATGATAGGATGGCAAAACTGTAAAACTGCTACAAGAAGTGGGTAGTCACACCTCAGAGCGTCGGAAAGAGAATTGCCACAGCATCAGAAGTGACTGAAAGTAATCTCTCTCTTGTTCATAGCAACACTAGTCACTGTAGACAAGGGATGAGAGCAACACAATCCAGAAATGAATGAGTGACCACAAGGTGGAGTGTGTGGGTATGTGGGTGTGCACGTGGGTATGTATGTGTGTGTATGTGTCTAGTGTACATGTGTATGTGTGTATATGTTTGTGTATGTATGTGTGTGTCTATATGTGTGTGTATGTATGTATGTGTGTATGTGTTTGTGTGTATTAGGTATGTGTATGTGGGTATGTATGTGTGTGTATGTGTTTGTGTGTGTATGTGTTTATGTATATGTGTGTATGTGTTTCTGTGTGTATGTGTGTGTATAAAAAGTATTCAGTCTTGAAAAAGAAGGAAATTCTATCACGTACTGCAGCACAAATAAGTCTTGAAGATACCATGTTAAGTGAAATAAATCCACCATGAAAAAACAAATGTTGTATGATTAGTTACATAAATACCTAAAGGGGTTAAATTCATAGAAATGCAAAGTAGAATGAGTTTTGCCAAGAGCTGGGACTGCTGTGGAGAGGCTAATGGAGAATTGTTTAATGGGTATAGAATTGTAGTTTTATAAAATAAAAATTTATGGACAACAACATGAATACACTTAACAAAACTCTACCCTTTAAGATGGTGTCTTAGTTAGGGTTTCTATTGCTGTGAAGAGACACCATGACCACAGCAACTCTTATAAAGGGAAATACTTAACTGAAGTGGCGGCTTGCAATTCAGAGTTTCAGTCCATTATCACCATGGTGGGGAGCATGGTGACATGCAGGCAAACATGGTGCTGGCTACATTTTGATCAGAAGGCAACAGGAAGTGGACTGTAGCACTGGGCATGGCTTGGGCATAGATGAGACCTCAAAGCCACAGTGACACACCTACTCCAACAAAGCCACACCTCCTAATAGTGCCACTCCCTGTGAGCTTATGGGGGCCAATTGCATTCAAACTACCCCAGATAGAATTTTATAAAAATGTTATGTGTGTGAGTGCTTTGACTGCATGCATATATGTGTGTCATGCACACGAAGTGTCCTCAGAGGTCAGAAGAGGGTGCAGAGCCCCTGGAACTAGTTCTGGATGACTGTGAGCCACCATGTGGGTACCGAGAACAGAACCTAGGTCCTCTGCAAGAGCAGCAAGTGTTCTTAGCTGCTGAGACATCTCTCTAGTCCCAAGATGCTTAAAATTTATATTGTTTTTGTTAATCAAGTTTTTAATGACTATAATGAAAATTAATCAAACCATGCTCAGAATATTCCTAAGGAGTGTGAGTGCAGGTAATTTTAATATCCACAGTGTCATTGGGCCATGTTTTCTACCCCTACAAGTCAACATGGATGAGTATTCAAAGATAAGGTATCAACATAAAACCCAAGAATTCATTTGGAATGTAAATATCATGTCTAAAAGTAACTGGTGACTGAAGGATTACCTGGAGCCAGCTCGTCCTAAAAAACTTAATGGTTTGGGTGTGTGGGGTTGGGGTGTGGTGTGGTAGAAGATGGTGAGATCTGATGTGTGTGGGGAGAGCTGGTCTGGGTTTTCAATGATGGAGAACACTGGTATTACTCAGTAGCAAATTAGAGAGGATTCATGTCTTCTGTCTCATTTCCTGGTTTTATGCTGTGCAGCAGCAATTTGCTCACCATGGTCGTGATGAGGCATAACTGTGTAGCAAAAAGGAATGTTATTATCAAAAACACATTTCTCGAGTGTCGTGGAAAGGTTCAGATTTAGCCGTAGTTTCTAATGAGCGAGGGAGCTGTTGGGAACGAAGTAGCAAAGCTGTGGCTTTAGCTTGAATTCCAGCAAAGCCCTACCAAATGTCCACCCTTCCAGGCTGCCCCCAGGGCAAGGCCCCTTCTGCAGACTCGTGGCTGAGGCGACTCTGCGGGCTGTGGTAGGTAGATGCGGCTGCAGTAGGGAAGCTCCCCTGGTTAACATCCCCAGTGGATTCTGCCAGCCCTACCTTGGTTTGCTCTTGTCTGGCTCTAAGGAAGGCAGAGAGTCTTTGGAGACCACTTGCCAGCCTAGAACTGGGCCTTGGAGCTGCGAGGCAGATGTGTGGTAAATACCACTGTCACCACAGCCAAGTGCACAGCACATTTTCCAGTGGAAATACCATGCTGGAGACAGAACATTACTTAGCAGTGGGTGGGCAACTCATTCCTAACAGCTCAGTCCCTCCCGGGGAGGAACCCTGAGGAAGCTGGATTCTGCTGCTGCAGCTGTGGGAGGAAGCAGCTTTCTGGTAGCTGCTGGGAGTAGACAGTGGGGGAAGCAAAGACAGTCTCTTGGGAAGCCACTGTTTGTGATTTTACAGTGTAAACAACAGAAAACAAACCCCCTGGGTCCGTGTGTACAGACAAGCTGTATAAGGCTTTCTCGTCTGCCTGGGCTAGCTCGTTCATCGTTCAGGCTTTACCAAATGCTTAAAGGTGGCTTCATCTGTATATGTAATGACATCAGGGCTTCTCCCTCTCAGGAAAAACAAGGAATGTTTGTCAAGTAAGTGCCTCTCGCCATCTGGGAGCCCTCCATCTCTTCCTGGTGGGTTCTTCAAATGATACCAGTAGTGACGCATCTGGGGGGGGGGTATTTTTCCAAAGTGTGTGTGTGTGTGTGTGTGTGTGTGTGTGTGTGTGTGTGTGAGAGAGAGAGAGAGAGAGAGAGAGAGAGAGAGAGAGAGAGAGAGAGAGAGAGAGACCCAATGATATGCCACCTTCTTGCCTCACAGTCCCCTTTCCCGCTTTCAGCTTGGCCTGTCCCTGTTCGTATCTGTCACACAATATAGCATCTGTATTTCCTCATCCAAACAGGCCTCAAACATCAGGGAACCCAGGAAAAAGCCCAACTGCATGTCACACATCATAAGCCAATCTACATAAACGTTATAGTACCCCCTGAAACATGGGTACCGTGTGTCCATGTCAGATTCCCGAGCCAAGATTTTTGCATAAAAATCCATTAAAATCATATAGGCATGTCTGTAGTTTTGGACATACTTTAAAAACAGTCTTCATTTCTAACTGTAGTGACTTAAATGAGAAATGTCTACCATGAACTCTGTCAAGTATTTGAACACCTGATCCCCAGTTGGCGGAGCTGTTTGGGTTATGATACTTCAAGACAGGAGCCTTTCCAGTAGTACATCCCTGATGGCAGGCTTTGAGAATGTATTGCCCTGACCTGCTCCTAACCCTGTAGCAGGAATCTTAAATGGGTCTTATTAATGAAATCAAACCTGAGGCCAGTTACTGGGGTGAAATGCTGGATGGTCAGAGAAGCAGAACAAGCCACAGCTAACCTCACCTGGCCAACTTCTCAGCTGGTCTTGTTTCCTCAGACTGGAAGCTTCTGTGTCCTCATCCCAATGGCTCTCAGCTGAACTGCTGCTCGAAAGCCTGAAGCTTAACCAGCTAAAAGCTTAACCAGCCAAATGCTTAACCAGGCCCAATGCTGCTAGTTTCTGGTCCTCACGCCTTATATACCTTTTTGCTTTCTACCACCACTCCCTGGGATTAAAGGCTTGCTTTCTGGGATTAAAGGCGTGAGTCACCATGCTTGGCTGTATCCTTGAACACATGGATTTCTGCCTCTGGAATGCTAGGATTAAAGGTGTGAGTGCCACCATTTTCTAGCCTTTGTATCTAGTGGCTGTTCTATCTTTGACCCCAGATAAGTTTATTAGGGTGCACAATATTTCGGGGAACACAATACCACCACACAACCTCACTCATCTATGGCCTTTTGTGGAAAGTTGTGAGCCTGTTCTTCACTCCTGCACGATTCTGTTCAGCCTATGGAGAAAATTAGAATAGGGAGTCCTGTTTGTGCCTATCACTGTAAAAACGCAAGGGATGGAACATGGAAAAAGGACAACCAACCACAAGATGGCGCTGTTATGCAGACGAAGTCCAAGTTAATGTGGGCTGGGAGAAGATGCTGTGTTCCAACATCGAGGGCAGAAAGCTGACATCTCGCTCAAAGATAAAGAAAATATTTTAGGAGTATGTATGCTCCAAACTTCATAAAGTCAAAGTGGTGTTCATAACAGATTCCAAAATTACTCTTTAACAATCTAGCAATTCCCTTCTGGGAAAATAACACAAAACTATGACATGAGAAATTTCCCTCTCAGAGACTCTGCCCACACTGAAGTAGCTTCTTTGTCTTTTTCTTTGGCTTTAAAACGTTCATTTTTCCGTATTTTCAGTGAAATGCCATGATATAAAAGAGAAGTGCATTTATTTATTTACTTACAGACTTCTCTGTTCGCTGTGTTCCATTTCAAACACAAATGAATGGCACTAGGTATTTTCCATCAGTGTGCCTTTGTTGCCTGGTGGCTTCTCTCTCAATCTAAACTAAATCACTTTCGCTGCCCTGTTGGACCCCTCGGGGGCATCACTGGAAGATCTTGGCAATGCACGACTAATAGATAACCTAAGGTGGCCAAGCTCTTAGGAAATCCGGACAAGGCAACTAGTCCAAATGTGTCTTGTCTTCTCCAAGACTACAGTGTAGGCTAGGGCCAGGTGATCGCAGCTCCCGTGAGGTGGAGAGCGCCAATCTCCTGGAGATGCACAGAGCAGCCCGTCTGCTCTTTCCACCACACTATGCAGCCTGCATGTCACTAACTCAAAACCCAGAGCATCCTGTTGAGAAATGGAAACCTAAAAATAGACCTGCAAAGAGTACAGTACAGCACTGTGCCCTTGGCTTGAAAATCAGCCCGGCACTGTGACAAGAAAGGCCTTTTCTATGAAGATTGTGTTCGTAAAAGCCATATTTCATCTTCATACTGACTCCAAGGAAAAGCATGCTCGGAAAATGTGCATCTTGGCCGTCCTTCAATTGTAAGATCATTGTGTTTGGCTCTGGTTGTTCCGGACGTTAGATATCTGTGTAAAGTTTCTTCCTGAAATCCCTCGAACAAAATGTTAAAGGTTAAAGATTAGATTAATAGCGACATTTAAGCAAATCTGCTATTACAGTATGTATCTGATGTTCGATGATATTTGGCAAGAATTCAAGGACAAGGTGGGAAAATGCTGCATTCACTATTTTCTTGAGAATGTATGTGCTTTCAAATTTACTATAATAAATGATGACATTTCTAAGGAATTTTGGCCCATAGGGCCAACCAAATAATATATATTTTTAATTTTTAGCAATTAAATCCAAATTTAATTGTCCATGATTTCATGAATATATTGGTTATAATATTTAGTGTTTGTAATAGCAAAGAATATTGTAGGAACTTCATATTATGTATTTTGTGCGTATTGCAAGGCTAGATCCTATACTGGTAAAAAGCTATTTTAAAGACCTTATGAACCTTGGTAACTTTTTAAGAACAGCTGCCTCCAATTAAATAACAAATACTTTTCAAAGACTCCTTCAGGTTCAATGTTCCTTCAGTGGACTGCAAAGTCTGGAAAAATGGACTTCATTACGAAGCACAGAGTCCCTGAAAGGATGCTTGAAATGGTATTTAATACCTGTAAAGAGAGGAACAATCATCGGTTTAAAATTTCACCATAAAGATTGGTAAATAACACTAATTACAGGTCTCATTCAGACAGAAAATAATGGACACAGAATGAAGGGAGAATAATGATCCAAATTGCTCTTGATCTCTCCGAGTTGTGCCTATTGACTGGCCTGGAAGTAACAGTGCTAATCATAGGTAAGACGTCCAAATGCTGTAGAAAGTCATTAGCCCCGCGCCGCGAGTGCAGGATACCCATTCCTTTGTCCTTGTACAGTACTTTATTGAGGAAACTCTGCAAAGAACTGGGCATTTAAGATAAATTCCAGGCTTGACCTGAGTCAAATAAGATTCCCTTTCAGCTCTTCCTGGTAACTCATAAAAAGCCATTTATGTCCTCCTTCTGATGCAGCGAATGTGTTTTGAACGCTTACTGTAGGCCTGGCACACACAAGAACAAATAGAATTCAGCCTTCTCCGAGGTAATTATTGACCTCGCATTGGCTTTTTTCTAATAAGCTCAAAAGTAATGGTTTTTGCAAAATGGTAAATTTACACTTTGACTTTTCCAGAACATTCTGGCAATGTTTCAAGAACAAAGTCGTAAGGAAGAAATACATTAAAAGCACACAAAGTCACTTCAAAAGCCGTAAGGAAAGCTTTTGACAGAATCTGAATTGTGAGTGTTTTCACTTCCCATTAACTTCTGTTGAGACCCAAGTAGAGCTTACGGTCTTTTAAATTCATTTTGAGGCTGCAAGTAAATTCTTAGAAGTTGATTGCTCCTATTTTAATTCCAACAGCCGCACATAAACATCTTACGAATGAAAATAAAAGAGTGGAAAACTCACACGCTAATCAATGTATTGACTAAGAAATGAGCCCGTGTTATAGTTTGCCAGGCGGGGGCAGCAGAGAGCGCTTGCGATGACAGCTGAGGACCTCAGTGGACTAGGTGGTTGCCAGGAAACCTTCAGGGCACCTGAGAACTGAGGATGCTCCATCTGTCCAGGGAAAGTTTCCTGAATGGAAAGGCTGGCAGTAGAAAACACAAGCCAGAAGAAACAAGCAGAGGAGACGAGAAAAATAAACACAATGAGGAGAGAAGTCACAAACCCTGACTGTAAATAGGTCACCTCAAAGAAAGGACTTAATTGCTCACACTTTGTGCTTTTCAAGTGTAAAGTGAATATAGTGATGTTAGCGCCTCACAGAATCATCATCACGAGGCTATGACGTGATGAGTGTGAAGGGCTCAGTGCATTGCCCATCCGTTCAGAAAGGGCGGAACAAACCCAATGGTATTGCTTCCTGATACTGCAGAGAGGTTGATAAAGGGGGCCCAAAGTGCCAGCCTCAGAGAAGAAAGCAAACAAGAACCCATGACCCTCGTACACCCCTGTAGTGAAGACAAGACAGCCAGACAAAGGGAGCCGCACTGAGGAGCAATCTGATGGTTCTCGGTAGCTCAGAGTCTGTCTCCTGGGAGTATCCATCTACCGTCCTATGTCTAAAAGATAAGCTTCCATGAATCCCGTCACTTGGAAGGCGGAGGTGGAAAGCAGCTCTTGTGTTCTTTCCAAATAAGACCCAGTGGTCTGACCGTCTTGATTTCGGAGCAAGAGTGGGAATCTTGAAAGGGGGCCTCTTCAGCTGCAGAGTAGTGTACCCCCTCGAGGTTGTTATCTTGTTGGCTGAAAGAACCAGTTCTTGAGAGGTTTTTGTTGCTGTGCATTTTTGTTTGTTTGTTTGCTTGCTTGTTGGGTTGGTTGGGTTTTTTGTTTGTTTGTTTTTTGGCTTTGGACCCTTTTGTTTGTAAAGCTGTGGAGTAAATATCTCCTATTCTTGGAGAAGATGGTAATGTTCCCATAGGTCTAAATACAGGCTTCCTTCTGCAAGGGGTTACGTGCTCGGCTTTACAGTGGGCACTTCAGACTTCAAGACAGACTAAGCTCTCAAAGAATTCAAGGTGGGGGACTGGGGAAGTGTAAACTGTTGTTTGTAAACTGAGCACACACACACACACACACACACACACACACACACACACACACACACACACACTACCGCTGAAGAGCCTCGACACTAGGGAGAACTCTTTGGAGTGTGTGCTAACAGCTTTTGCTGGCCACTGTGGTGGCTGTCGTTCCCTGGGTGGAGTCTTCCTGGAGTAGAAGATGAGCCCACTGTAGGAGCTGGGAGGTATGAGGCTCTTTGCATCATGAAAACTCATGGATTATGACTGAGCTAGAGGCTTGCAAGGAACTAGGAGTCTGGGATAGAACCTGAGGTGCTTCTGGCCCTGTAGAGGCTTTCAGGGGCCCTGCTGCCAACCTAAAGCTGTTCAGAGCCACCTGAGAGTATGCCAACATCACTGTAGCATCAAACACTCAAGTTGATTCCTTTGGCCCTTGGTAGAGTTTTTATTACGTAGCATGGCTACCCATTTCTAATAAATGGCACCACTACCTAAATTCACAGAAATATTCATCCTGAAAGGTCACCCATTCATTTTACTCATTCTTTGACTCCATCAAGTGCTATCAATTCTGCTTCCAAACAGGCCAAGCTGGCTTCTCCAAACCTTGAGTGACAGTTGGACCTGTCCTTCAGACTTGCTCCTGATACTCCACTCCTTACAGAGAAGTCTGAGAATCCTCCTTAAAATATCAACTAAGCCTAGTGATTCTCCTGTCTGCAACTTTTCAGTGTCCTCAGGATAAAGACTGAAGTAGAAATATTAGCCAGGCATAGTGGCTCATAACTATAATCCCAGAACTCTGGGAGGCAGAAGCAGGAAGATTGACTGCCTGGGCTATGTAGTAGGATCAGTTAGCAGATAGAGGCACTTGCTACCAAGTGTAAGGACTTGAGTTGGATCTCTGGAGCCACATGATGGAAGAAGAGAACCAATTCCACACATATGCCATGGTGCCCCTCTCAGCTCCAGTTAATAAATAAATGTAATAAAAAGTCTTCCTGAAATATTCAACAACCTACACAGCCAAGTCTGTACTTAGTGGGCTGTGGAGAACTCAGTGAGAGCCTGACCCCTGGAAAGAGCAATCTAGAAAATCCCATGAGAGGGCTGAGTGCTCATTCACGTCGTGAGCTTCTGAGTAGAGGAAAAACAACAACAGAGTAAGTCAGGCACGGGACACACACCTATAATCCCTTCCCCAGGATGCTGAGGCAGGAGGATCACAAGTTAGAGGCTAGTCTGAGCTGTATAGTAAGGTACTAGAAGCAGGGAGGAAGAGAGAGAAGAGGATGGAGAAAGAGCGAGTGTGACAGATTTTGGGGGGGGGGGTCACCCTGAGGAAATCCAGTAGAAGTAGGAACTTCCTGTTCCTTCAGGCAAGATGACACCAAAGGACAGGTAACTTGGGTGTGAGAGCCTGGTGATAAGGTGGCACCAGGGACATCCCCACCCTACCAATGAAGCAGCTTCGTATAAACCAAAGCAACCCCACTTCTCTTCCCTTTAAAATCAAGAAGAAGTGAGAAGTGTACTGCTGACATAGGACAGTGGTTTCTCTTTCTCAAGCACCTGCTAAGGGGCTGCTTTACACCAGCCACCTCACGAGCTTCATTACAATCACCTTGTAATTATGACCTTATTTTTGATATTTGAAAAGCAGGTCTCAAGGTTACAGAAAGTCAAATGGCTAATAAGGCAACATTTCCATTCTTTATAGAGAAAAGGGATAGATATGGTACGTGGTTCATCATCAGGTCAGGCAGCATATAAAGCGAGGAATTTGTTTATTTTCTGTCCCACACCATTCGGATGACAGAGCTCCCTACAGGGAGGGACTGTTTTGTTCACAACCACCTCAGTAGCATAGCAAGTAGTGTCTGGCCATGGCAGACTTTAAGCAGGGATTTTTTTTTTTTTACATAAATGGAAAAAAATAAAGGTTGACAACTATTTTATTACTCAGTATTTTGATTCAGAGATTTACAAAAGTTGGAAAGATCAGTGTGGATCCCCTTATGTCCATAGATTTGGTGTTGGATAGATTTTCTTATTCTATCCACTTCCAAGTGCTGCTACTAAAATACAACTATGCCTTATTCAACCAGAGGTTTCCATTAGCAACAAGAATTAATTAAATTATGAGTCATCAGCAGATGACACTAATGCAGATTATCCCCCTACGATTCTTTTTTTCTAATTTTAAAAGTGATATAGTAAAAGACACATGCTAGATTTATTAATTTTGAAAAGCAAAGTGTGTACTGTTGTGAAAAGGCTTGTTTTGGTCAAAACAAGATGTAGGATAGAACTTGGTATGTTTTCTCCCAAAGGATAGTAATGCTATGCAGAGTTTATGTGTACCTTATACCTGCCATGTGTATTGTCTCATTTAATTATTTTAACAATACCATATGGTTATATTATACCCTCAATTAAATAGTATTATTTCTCCCATATTCTCTTTTGAGACAATCTGGAACGTAGAGAAATGTTACAACATGCAAATGCGCACACACACCCACACACACGTGTGTGTATGGTCTACATTTACTTCTGTATCTGTATATGTTGAAAGCCTGTGTTGCACCAATACCCACAATGCCAATCCTATACCACTGACTTTCAGCCGTCTCTCTTTACATGGATGACTTCCTCACCAGTTCCTGGCTCCAGCTGTCCTCATATCTTTCCTTATGGGGTTGGCCCCTGTAGTAACAGTCTCCAGTTGTCTCCACCTCCTCCTCCCAGTAGAGATGTCCTTCTCCTCCCTCTAGTCCCAACAGTTCCCATCAGATACTTCTGTCTCCCTGGCACGCTCTGATGCGAGATGCCAGGACAGAGCCCCTCCTTCCACTGCACCAAGACCTTTCTGCAGCCCTTAGGATAAGACCCTCCATCAACACATGCCAACCCTCTCACAGGACCATTCTCCTGTCATTCGGTAATACCAGAAGCAGCTCTTAGCTGGGCCTGGTGGCACAGGCATGTGGTGCCAGCTAAGTTCAAGGTCCACTTGGGTTACAGACTGAGTCCAAAGTCAGCCCAGAGCATATCTCAAAGTCAAAAGTCAAAAGAACACTAGGGGTGTAACTCAGTGGTGGGGTGCCTGTCTAGCATGCAGAAGACCCTAAGTTGAATGCCGAGTACAGAGAAGGAGAAAGGAAGGGGTGGCAGAGTTTAAATCCACATCAAAGCCAGTAGGTTAGCCCCTTTGGATATCCATGAAAAATGACTAGCCGGTTAGATCAAAGGCACTGATAGCCTTGTAGCCTGTCATTCGCCTAAGAAGGAAGAATAAAAGATGAAAGAAAAAAAATTGGAATAGGCTGTTTGTTCAAGGAGCTTGGTAGGAGGGTGAAGAGGGGGTTCCGGGGGCGGGGTAACAAACTTGTAGCCTAAGGACTTGAATTCTATCCCCAGGACTCACATTGCAGAAGGAGAGAATCAGCTCCTGAAAGTTGTTGTTCTCTCTCTCTCTCTCTCTCTCTCTCTCTCTCTCTCTCTCTCTCTCTCACACACACACACACACACACACACACACACACACACACACACACGAATAAATGAACAATTGAAAATTTTGTAAAAACAAAAAAGAGATCGCACTGGGAGGAAGCTGTTTCTGAGCTGAACCCCAAGCTACAAAGTCACCACTGATGTCCCAACAGTGCTCCCAGCTAATAACCGGCTGCCCCGGAACTGTCGGGAAGTGCAAACAGCTCAGTGTTTCAATGCTTCTATTTTTTCCATCATCTCAAAGCGGCAGAGCGGAGAGTGCTGCTCTCCAAAGACAAAAGCCTTGGAGAGACGAGCTCACTGCAGCCCAGGCTGGGGGCCGAGGCACACACTGGCGCGGTGATTTTCCTTCTGCAATATGAGCAAATAGATCCAAAATACCAAAACCTCTGCCCCCATCACTTGTGTGAAACCCCTCACCAGTCTCCAGCCCCCCCCCCCCCCCCCCCCCCCCCCCCCCCCGTTTTCCTCATTTACCTTGGCTATGCGGCTTCCAAATGAAAACAAAAGGCGGATTTAAAGAAACTTGTTTTCCTCCAAATGTGTTGTGAATCAGCCACGTGGCCCTGGTTCATCCACCTTGCCAAAGGTGGACCAAGGCCTGCTCTCTCTCCCCTGGGAAGGTTTGCCGAAGGCTCCCAGGTTCAGTTTATCTAGTACCCCTCATGTTCCATTTTCTAATTACTGCACTCTTCCTTTATTCTCACGTTTTTCTTTCTTTTCGAGACAGGGTTGCTGCCTTGGCTGTTCTGGAATTTGCTCTGTAGACCAGGCTGGCCTTGAACTCACAGAGATCTCTACCTGCCTCTGCCTCGAGAGTGCTGGGATTAAAGGGGCATGAGCCACCACCGGCTAGCTTGCTCTCACTTTTTATCAGTCTATTTTTCTTTAACCCAGCAGTCCTCAATCTGTAGGTCACAACCCCTTTAGAGGGTTGAACGACCCTTTCACAGAGGTCACATATCAGATATCATGCATATCAGATATTTATATTACATTTCATAACAGTA
Source organism: Peromyscus californicus insignis (assembly GCF_007827085.1). Lineage (NCBI taxonomy): Eukaryota > Metazoa > Chordata > Mammalia > Rodentia > Cricetidae > Peromyscus > Peromyscus californicus. Next base: position 35,950,689 of record NW_026294595.1, on the reverse strand, counting down.
GCAAAATTACAGTTGTGAAGTAGCAACGAAAATAATTCCATGGTTAGGGCTCACCAGAACATGAGGAACTGTACTAAAGGATCACAGCATTAGGAAGGTTGAGAACCACTGCCTTAACCTCTTTTTACTTCATCATCTTCTTTTATTACTTGCTGTCCATCTTCGCCATCCTCACTCCTTCTTTCAGCTTTCCTCCTAAGCACTTTGCCAAAAGAGGTGCAGTTTTGTATCTCTGGATCGTGCTGAATGGATAGTCACTGCAGGTCTCAGATGCCTCCTGTCCTTTCTACAGGAGAGAAGAGTTCCCTTTTCTTACTGCAGATCTCGCCAAGCAACCAATAGTAAAGCTGTCCCCTTCAGAATCCCACTAGATTTAGGACCCACTCAAGGGGCACAATGAAAAACCCAAACTCCCTAGAACAAGGCTGCAAATGCCTAGGCACAGCCAGGATGTTCTTTCTTAAACACAACACTGGAGTGGTCATCTTTCTGCCTTTCCACATAGAGAAGTTTAGAGTTTCCACCTCCAAGAGTGGGGAGTCCTGAACACACACAGGCTGTGTGAGCCCAGGGATCAGCTCTCAGGCTCTAGGAAGAGCATCTAGGAAAAGACTAAAGAGGGCTTTAGTCTACCAGTACTTTGCATTTGTCCTCAGAGTCCACTCTCTTCCTTTCCATGCCCTTCTCTGTCCCCAGATAAGACGCTGACTTATTGCATAGTCTTGTAGATTAAGGCTTGCTTACAGAAATTCTTCACCTGAGCAGCAACCAGCACACATATGGAGAAGACTACACAAGTTTTAGGGACAGAACCACTGTGAAAATGGATGTGTTCATTTGGTCTCCACCCCTTTCTCATTCAACTCCTGAAATCCTGGGACTCTGCAAAGGGACAAGCAGGGATTGACTAAATGACTGGCAGCCCTATATAACTTCAGATCAGGATCTAGTCACAGGAAAGACAAAGGCAGGATTAGGGGGTTGAAACTTTCCACTACCTCTTAGCTTCTGGGAGAGTAAAAGAGCTAAAGTTTAAGTAGATTGTCAATGCCAATGATTTAAAAAGCATGCCCAGCTAATGAAGTTTTCAATAAAGTTAAAAAAAAGAAAAAGACAGATTTTGGAAGCTGAACACTGGGGCATCTTACAGAATGAGGGCCCAGAAAGGGCTAGATGTGCCATAATCCTGACATACCAACCTAAATGTTTGCAAAACTCTTTTTTACTGTTTTATTTTACAAGTATGAGTGTTTGGCTTGCATGTATGTGAGCATATGCAGTAACCTCGGAGGCCAGAAGAGGCCTAGAGTTGGAGTTATGGTTCATTGTGAGCCATCCTGTGGGTACTGGGAACTGAACTCTGATCCTCTGCAAGATAAATGTGTTCTATTGAGGTTTAGTAGCTACTTTAGCAAATTACTTGTCCTGAGGAGTGACCCTTGTAAAAATCTTGAGTTTAGGGAGCAGTGTGAGAGTACAGAGCATTCAACTTGTGAGAGCTAATATTGGGAAGATATTGTGGGAATTGAGTTGACCTGGAGTGTATCCAGTTGGTGTCCATTGCGGAACTGCTTGCTTGGTAGGCAGGAGAGAAAATCTCCACATTTGTTGGTATAAGTGATGTGTGTTGTAAGAATGCTGGGGGGAAATTGGGGTTATTTTTCCCACTTAATCACTGGAAAGCAGCTTCTAGGGCCTCTTCCCTCACAGAGATCCACAGGCTGTCGGCAATCCCACTGACAAGAGTGAAAACTTCTTGTAATTCTTGAAACGTTGGGAAGAGTCCTCAGAAATGCACTACTACATTAGAAGCAGGGGAGTGGAGGGCTGAATCAGTCTTATGCTTTGTAACCCTGAACAACAACATCACAAAAACCAAACCCTGAAATAATCAAAATGTTTCCAAGGGAATGAACTATGTGACAAGAACAAGTTCATGTATATGTATAGAAATGCAAAAATATGCAGCACCTAAAAATGTGAAGTTCGGAACTGTTGGTATTTAATGAAAAATTACTAAGCATGCGTAAGGTCAGAAAATAAGTTCTATAGTGATGTATGAAAAAAACGCATTAAAAGTGACCTAGAATGGTACAATAGGGGAGCCAGCAGGCATGCTGATTAAAACACATGTCCAAGGGCTAGGAAGACAGCTCAGTTGATTCAAGCCTGGCACCCAAGTGTGAGGACCTAAAGTGAGATTCAGCACTCATGAGAAAAGTTGGTGTGATGACACGTATTTGTAACCCCAGTGTTGAAGAAGCAGAAACAGGTGTACTGGAATTTGCTGGCCAAACTGACAAAACCCAGGTCCCAATCCCAAAATAATAAGTTAGATATTTTCTGAGGAAGAAAACCTAAGGTTAGCCTCGGACCTCCAAATGCATGTACACACATATGTGTGAGTCCTCATACAGGTGAACATGTCTGCACACACACACACACACACACACACACACACACACACACACACACACACATTATATTCAAGAAAATACAGAAAACTGTAAGCATGTTAGAGACAGACAAAATTGACCACAATCAAACTTAGGAAGTCAGAAAGTGCAATATGTGCCATTAAAAGATATACTGGATCGGTTTAAGAGCAGATTAGAGGGGGGGGGGATGGAGAGATAGCTCAGTGGTAAAGAGCATTGGTTGGCCTTGCAGAGGACCTGAATTCTGTTCTCATCACTTACATGGCAGCTTACAATCATGCTTAATTTCAAGTTTAGGGGCTTCAATGTCATCTTCTGGCCTTCACAGGCACTAGGTACTTATGTGATACCCATCCATGTAAGCAAACACTCATACACATACAATAAAAACAAGGGAATCTTCTTTGTAAAACACTCTCTTCATTAGCACCTATACTGGAAGTATAAGAGTACAGAGAGGGTTAGTGTGCTCTTGCAAAGGATGACATGCAAGTTCAAGAAGCAGTCTATATTTTGATACATTTGTGATACAACCCCTACACCTGAGATTCAGAAAACATCTCAAAAGAGGGGACAGAAAGGTTGTAAGAGCCAGAGTACCAAGACATCTGCTGGGAGACGGTGTCTTCTACACACAGCAGGGAAGCTGCATCTATGAAAACTCAGCGATGTGCACAATGACCTACACAAGACAGTTTCTGCACAGTGGCAGCACGAGTTGACATCCTAACGTGAGTGGGGAAATCCCACAAGGCCCCACTCTTTCATGGAGAACTACAAGCAATTATGACTGCTGAGCAAAGGAGCATCAGTTGTAGCTAGAAGTTTCTCTGGTCCCATCTGCGGGGGCAGTCCTGCAGCCGCTTATAAAATAATCACTCAGAGGATTAATATTAATTACAAACTGTATGGCCTATGGCTCAAGCTTTTTGCTAGCTAGCTCTTATAACTTAATTCAACCCGTTTCTATTAATCTATGTATTGCCACACGTTCCATGGCTTTACCTGTGTCCCATTACATGTTGCTCCTTGGACAGTGGGCTGGCGTCTCCCTGACTCTGCCCTTCTTCTCTCTGTATCTCTCCTTGGATTTCCTGCTTGTCTCTAAGCTGCCTTGTCATAGACCAAAGCTGTTTTATTTATTGGCCAATGAGAGCAACACATATATTCACAGCATACAGAAAGATATCCCATAGCATTTCTCTTTTTTTGTCTAATCAAAAAAGAAGGCTTTAGGCCGGGCGCTGGTGGCACACGCCTTTAATCCCAGCACTTGGGAGGCAGAGCCAGGCAGATCTCTGTGAGTTCAAGGCCAGCCTGGGCTACCAAGTGAGTTCCAGGAAAGGCGCAGAGCTACACAGAGAAACCCTGTCTCGAAAAACCAAAAAAAAAAAAAAAAAAAAAAAAAGAAGGCTTTAATTTTAACATAGTAAAATTATATATAACAAAACAGTTATAAGCAAGAATTACATTTATAATATCTAGTCTATTTGTATTTAGCAAAATTAAAGAAAATATTATCTATCCTATTTTTGTGAGTCTAAAGTTTTATATCTAATTTACCTCTTATCATGACTAAGGAAAACTATAACTATCTAGTCTTTAACTCCATCAAAGACCCCAGAGGGATATAATATCTGAGTAACAGGAAATGCATGGCAAACAACTTCCATAATTCTAGAAATGACAAAGACATCTGGCTACCTGGACAGTCATCCAAAGTTCCTCTGTAATGTTGAGACATGTATCTTCAGCCTATAGGTCTAGAGTCTCTGGCATAGCTTTTAGTGAAGCAGGAAATTTTAGGGATTGTTCCACCCATTCTAGAAAAGTTCATCAGTCATTTCTCCCCATGTTCCTGTAGAATCAGGAACCTGAAGGACCATCTCGCCTTGGAAGTTCAGTGGTCATCTTCCTATGGGCCCTGCATGTCCAGTTTATACATCATCCTGTCAAGCAGTTGAGGCAAGAGCACTTTTTTTGCCCAGTGGCTAATTTTTGCCATAAGGAAAGCAAATTCCATAGTGACTTTCTTTGGTGCTCATCATCCTCTTTGAAGTAGATTGGTGCTGCCAGGAACAGACGTGTCTTATTGTCCAGAAAAATCTAAGTTTTTAAAACATTTTAAATGCCATATTCTGCAGGTCTTTGAAGTATTTGAAGATATCTAATTGAAGTAAATCTTTGTATATCTAAAAACTTTATTTAACAAGACTATAAGTTTGATTTTCATAGATGACTATTAATCTGTATTTCTTAATGATACATTACAATTTTAAATGAGTTGCATAAACATAATACCTTAAATAAGAGTAGAAATATACATAGAGTATAACAAAATTGACCTTAAATTCGTATTAATAAATCAAAATCCATATCAATGTAAAGTATTTTGAGATTAACAGTTGTTTTTTGGATTAAAGTAGATTAAATAATCTACCTTTTTCTCATCATTTTTATATCCTATCTCCCTTTCTTCTTTTAGAAAGTGATTGATCATGACCAATAACAACTTGTAACCAAACCCCTAAGCAATGACAAACATCTATAATCCATTTTTGGGGGGGAATGTGGGAGTAGTTTTCTAGGCTATTTCCTGCTGATTGTGGTGCTATTAATCTGTCCTGACTGGAGTAGTCTGTGAGGCTGGATCATCTCAACCAGTTGTCTTGAAGCTGTTCTGGATGTTTGATCATCTGGAGACCTCTCAGGGATCTTCCTTGATGAAACCATATTAACCTGGAAGGAATCCATAGCTTCTCATCTTTTGTGGAAACAAAAGTAGAACCTCTTTTCCAAAGCAACATACCCTTAGACCCAAATTTTGAAGTCAAGATACCTTTAAAATACATATATTGGTTTAACTCAACAATGTTTTAATCAAATGTCTCTTTCTAGTTAAAAATCCCAAAGACAGCATAATCCAGATTCTCTGTGTAATTTCAATCTTTATGTGGCTTATTATATTTTTATATATTATTTTATTTTTTAAAGACTTTATTTTATGTTTATGATTATCTATAGCCTTTCTCTTCTCTCTGTCTCTCAAGCCTATGTATCTTTTTATATATAATATAAACTGTTTAGAGTTTCATTCCATCTGAATCTGTCTTATTGTGTATCTATAATCCTTTTTTAGCCAGGAGAGATTTTAAACTGTTAAGCTGCATGGCTAGGATGTAAGTGGCAGCCCTGGCTGCTTATTCCTCCCCAATTCAGCTTCCCAATATGGTGGAGGTACATTTACCACCAGCTCTGGGAGCCATGCTCATCACCAACTCTGGGAAGCAGTCTATGCCTCCATGAAGCAGTGTATAGCCTAGAAATTTTTCTGTCTGTATTAGCAAAATCCAAACTCACCATGCAGTGCACTGCACAGCTTGGAGACATCTCTGTGTACTGCAGCAAGAATCCTCCATGCTGTGCTCAAGCTCAAGTGCTGCAGCATCTCTGTACCATGGCATTCATGAGAGACATGAACTAGGAAGCTGCTCTTATCTACATTTATAATCTCTTCCTAAGCTCTCTTAGGTTTTATGTGGAAACTCTTGCCCCATCTTGGGTGCCAATTGTAGCCGGTAGTTTCTCCAGTCCTACCCGGCCCCAAGGTCCTGCAACTGCTTATAAAATAATCACTCAGATTTATATAATTACAAATTGTATGGCCTATGGCTCAAACTTCTTGCTATCTAGCTCTTATAACTTAACTCAACTCATTTCTATTAATCTATGTATTGCCACATGTTCTGTGGCTTTACCTGTGTCCCATTACATGTTGCTCCTTGGACAGTGGGCTGGTGTCTCCCTGACTCTGCCCTTCTTCTCTCTGTTTCTTTGCTTGGATTTCCCACCTGCTTCTAAGATGCCTTGCCATAGGCCAAAGCTGCTTTATTTATTAGCCAATGTGAGCAACATATATATTCCTGGCATACAGAAAGACATCCCATAACAATCAGTCTTCCTCAAGGACAAGCCCCTGATAGGTTATCCTATCCCAAGTAGCTGAAATAAACACACATACATATGAGCAACATCACGAGAAAGCCAGGTATAGTGGTACACACCTTTAGTCCCAGCACTGAGAAGGCAGAATCAGGCAGATTTCTGTGAGCTCCAGGTCAGCCTGGTCTACATAGCAAGTTCCAGGAAAGCCAAGGCTCATATAGAGACCCTATCTCAAAAAAACTGAAGTAGATAATAAATAAAAGAAAGTAGATTAGGTACTACAGAAAAAGGGAGACATCCAACAAACAAAATATTAGTGAATTGGAAGGCATGTCATTAGAAACTGTCCAAAATGAAAGAGAAAATTAACAGACAAACAAAACACAATAGAGCATTAATGAACTGTCAGCAGCCTTGAGTAGCCCAACTATATATGCTGTTGTCACTGTAAAGAGAGAAAACAGAAGATAGGAAATAATATAAAGAATCAACAACTGAAAATTTTCTAAATGAGTTGAAGAACATAAACAGAGATTTGGGAAACTCAATAAACCCTCAACAATTTAAATGAGCAAACCACACCAAGCACATGGTAATCAGTCTGGGGTGGGGCTCCTCTCACTGGGCAGCATTGTAATGGTCACACAACCTTCAAAGAAGAGGGAACATGGAGCAGTTTAAGGATGCAAGTATGCCCTTCATGATGCTCCCCAAAATCTCAGTTATCTTCTGCACCTATTAGTAGAGTGTTCGGGAGAGGAACAGGAAGTAGGCTGCATATGATAAACCCAGTAGAACATCATTATTTCTCTAAACCTATAAATTGTGTCTCTATACAAAACCAGAGGAACTCTAGTATACATTCTTCATGAAATGTAGGCCATCTTTAAATCCAAGTTTTAGTGAAGGATTGGTACCAAATTTAAACATACAATCCAGAATTTCTAGTGAGTACCCCATAACAATGAATTCAGTCAAGTCTACAATGTCCACGTTGGACACATAGCCTTAGAATGTACTCCCAAATGTGTTCTCTATGTCTCTGTTGCTGTGTATCATTATCAATGTCTTTAAATTCTTGTGACATGTGTGTTATTTCATACCAGGTCATGGTGTGTGTTTATCCATCAGGAAGATTGGAAGCTTTGATTCAATCCAAGTGGCAAGGGGCAAAAAAAAAAAGTGTGATTGTGGTGGTCTTAAGGCCAAAAGATATGACTTTCAAGGTCCCCCCCCCCCCCCAGGTGAGGATTGCTAACAAGGAATGAAATTGCCATGAAGTACATGTCATATCACATGACCAATGGCTGGGCTAAAGACTCAGTATCAAGCCGGAAACAACAGCCTAAATGAGTGGAGTTCTGTCTTGCAACATGTTATATGTGCTTTGAATTAGAGGCCATTACATGGTGTCATCCTCTCTATTACCAAAATATATGGGTTTGTGAATAAAAGAGTGGGAGAAAAACTATCTTTAAAAACAAGTTCAGGGCTGGGCGTTAGTGGCACACAGTGGCGCACGCCTTTAATCCCACCACTCGGGAGGCAGAGGCAGGCTGATCTGTGAGTTCGAGGCCAGCCTAGGCTACAGAGTGAGTTCCAGGACAGGCTCCAAAGCTACACAAAGAAAGCCTGTCTTGAAAAAAACAAAAACAACAACAACAAAAAAAATAAGTTCAGAACTAGCTACATGGCTCAATGAGTGAAGGCACTTGCCTCTAAGCCTCATAGCCTGGGTTCAATCCCCAGAATCCACACTGTAGAAGGAGAGAAAAAAATGTACAAACTGTCCTCTGACTTCCACAGGTTCACTGTGATAACCATACCCCCTACATACAAAACTGACCAATAAATGTATAAAAAGATTTAAGTTAATTAAAAATTTTACCCAGAAAAAGGGTCTTACAATCTAGAAATAGCTATTCCCAGCCCTTAGTCTAATTTCCTCCCCACTTTTATTAGGCAATAGAGCAGTTAAAACTATGGATATTCAGTTTTAGGTAACTAAAATGTTAGAACTTTTACACAATGTTCTACAGCATCTTATAAAATGATAACCTCATGACAAAAGGAATGAGCAAAGGCTACCCAAATGAGCAGCAGAGTGTCACACGCACACATCAACACAAGACCACATATACAAAAAAAATTATATAAACAAATGTAAAAAAAATTTAACAAAATAAGGAGTGCTAGAGAGATGGTTCAGCAGTTAAGAGTACTTGCTGCTCTTTCAGAGGGCCCAAGTTCAATTTCAGTACCAATGTTGGGTGGCTCACAATCACCTGTAATTCCCTTTCCAGAGGTTCCGAGGGCACCTGCACACATCTAGCATACACTCACACAGACATATACACATAAATTAATGTGGGGGTGTCATTTAAGCGAATACTTCAATTTAGCTTAAGAAAACAATCAGATTTTTAAGTAACAGTGTAGCTTATAGAAAAATTGCTAAAAAGAAAAACAAAACAAAAAACCCAAACCAACAAAAAAGAAACTACTAAACTTCTTTTTCAAAACTATTAATGCTCAGTGTAAGCAGGAAGTTTCAGACTGAAAGCAGGACGCCCATCATCCAGTTGTTTCCATATTATAGCCTTGCATGTATGCTATGGAAAGTGGGGACAAATTTAGGGCTCTCTCTTTGCGTGTTTTCCTTTGTCTTCCCTCTACTTTTTAACAGTTTTCTTCTATTGTGAGACGGGCTGGTCTTCAGCTAGTCATCATTCCCCCTCTCCCTCCCAAGAGTTGGGATTACAGGCATGCATCACCCCACCCAGACATGCACACACACACACACACACACACACACACACACACACACACACACACACACACACACACACGTACACATGCATGCATGCACAGACATCCTTCTTAGGGGAACAGAGTATTGAACTACCCTTAAGATTATGGATTCATGGTTAAATAAGGTGACTGACAGGTCCCTTGTTGAGCTGTGCACACAGCATGCGCTACACTGCTGTCCTTAATAGTCTAGAGCAGCTGTTGGCCTGTCAGTGGATATACGGCTGCAAAAAAGTTGGGATATTGAACCAATATGTGTTCCATTACCCCTTACTTATTTGTGCCAATTGATGGGAGTTGAAATATGGAAAACATCAGCAAGATAATAGTAGATTAATTTATGCTTGGACTTGGAATAGAATCAGACACATGTGCTTGGATGCGAATGTACCCATCCCCCATAAGCCTCTGGGCTTTATCCTCACCACTTCTTGGCTTAGATCCTCTATGCAGTCCGAGGCCATCAAGGCAGTACTGGAGAAGTCCCTGGAAACCAAAGACCATGTGAGGCAAAAGTTTTCAGTGACAGAAACTTGGCTCTGTATCATGGATATGTACACATACAAATATAGAACCACCTGTAAATAATTAGCCATATACTAGTATTCAACCCAGAGAAGTCAATTTTCCATGGCTCTTTGGCTAAAGCTAGATTTTTATTTGCGTGGAATCCTTCAGAGTTGGTAGAAAACAGTGACTGAGCTCATGGAAAGAAAATATGTCTTGCTCAACTGGCTACATGGTTTAAAGGACATGGGGCAAAGTGAGACTGCGGGCCTTTTGTTTACAAATTATTGCTGGTATGGTAACACATGCCTGGAATCCTAGCACTCGAAAGGAGGAGGCCGGGAGAACAGGTCATTCTTTGCTACATTACAAGTTCAGGGCCAGCCTGGACTAGATGAGAACCGACCTCATAAAAACAAAATAAAACCACCATAACAAAGAATGTATTTCAGGATTGTGACAACAGAACATTAAGTTCGGGGCTCTGTAAATACCAGGTCAACTGCACATGAAGCCAGCCTGGGGCTAGGTTGGGTACACACAGTACCAAATCCTGTTTTTCATTTACAAGCTGGCTGTCTTGGAAAAGCCATGTAAACTCCAAGTTTCACTTTTGTTAGCCATGAAAGTGTGGTAGCTTGGTGTGGCGGTGCATGTTGGTAATCCTAGCACTTAGAAGCTGAGGCAGAAGGGTCACTGCAAGTTCAATGCTGGCCTGAGCCACAAAGTGATTTTAAGGCTAGCGTGGGACATACAGTCAAGCTCTGTGAGTAACCATATTTAAAATATAGTAGGAGCGTGATCATAGTGAAGCCCTCCAAAAGGTCTTCCAGGTTAGAGAGAGCATACTAGGGGGTGCCTACACGGTACCGAGCTTCTGAGATGGTGTTTCTTCTCTCTGCTACATATTGCAGTTAGAGTTCATGGCCAAAAATGCAGACTTGGAGGTCTTTCCCTAATTTAAGCTATCTTTCTCCAAAAACCAAAGTTAAAAAGCATATTTGAGATACGAGGACCTTTGGTATCGAGGTTTTTATCGGCCTGTTGAAGGCTTGCCACACCTCTCTCTCCGTCATCAAAATTCAAATGATAATGTATGCTTGTTTTCTCTTTTCCTTAAGGAGTAGAGATTATATTAGGGGGCTGGAGAGATGGCTCAGAGGTTAAGAGCATTGGCTGCCCTTCCAGGGGTCCTGAGTTCAATTCCCAACCACCACATGGTGGCTCACAACCATCTATAATGAGATCTGGTGCCGTCTTCTGGCGTGCAGGTAAACATGCAAGTAGAACACTGTATACAAAATAAATAAATAAATCTTTTAAATAAAACAGTGTGTTTTAAAAGAGAGAGAGAGAGATTATACTAGGCACAGGTGACACATAAAAATGCGGTGGTGGCACACGCCTTTAATCCCAGTACTCGGGAGGCAGAGGCAGGCGGATCTCTGTGAGTTCAAGGCCAGCCTGGTCTACAGAGAGAGAGAGATCCAGGAAAGGCGCAAAGCTACACAGAGAAACCCTGTCTCGAAAAAAAAAATGCCTTTTTGTGCTGGACACTGTGCTAAATAGCCTGTTGGAATACTCCTGTTACGAGAACACACTCCTGGTGTTTCATACCCCTGAGGGGGTGTGTAAGACTACTGGGTATTTTCTAACACTACTGGATACCTCAACCTCCTCGCCTTCCTTCACTGGGGAGGAGTGGTGTCTCTCTTATCGGCAAGTTTCAAAGCAACAGTATTTGCAGTGCAAACTCTTTATAAAACAAGTCTTCTTCCAAGATGTTAGGTATGCTATAAGCTTAGTATCAAGGGCTTTGGCTATGAGGGGATGGATTACTCAGGACTATCTGTGCTTTGGGTATTCGGCTTCAGGAGGCTGAAGCCAGCCGATGTCCATATCATGAATGCCAAGAGTCTCCAGTGGGCCTTACCCTTGTCTGTTTCTTAATTGGTTCAGAACTTGGGTGTGGAGAGCGTATGTTAATCGTGAGGTTGCCCAAGGGTCCCTGTATGGTCTGCAGAGTCATCCTCCTTTAAAGTATGTAACCACGATGTGACCTTAACATTTTTATTACCCTGTTTGTACAGATAAGGAAGTGGCACAATCCAGATCCAAATGGATTTCCGTGCTGCCAAAGATGGTGCCCTGAAAGGCTCCCATTTTGCTTCCACATGAAAGTTTAATAGTAAATGGATAAGAACATTCAAAATTTGGGTTGATGTTGAAAAGAAAGTTAACACAGTATTATATCCACTATACTTACATTCTGTTTGGCAGAGAAGTAAGCCAGGCTAAACTTAAATTCAACACATGCTGAATTTTATTTTAGGGAGAACAGGCTGCAACCACAATAAAGAACTGTATTTGCAGCTGACAGCAGTACCCATGTGACTCCATAGATCTCACACTACAATCTGAAGAGTACATTTTGTGATCTGCAAGATCTGAGACATAAGCAATGGAGAGGGTGTTTCTAGAGGTTTCCAATCAACCACCACAGAAGCAGCAAGTTTTATTGTTCTTACAATGGGGTGTTACTCTGTAGCTTTGACTGACCTAGAACTCACTGGGTAGTACAGGCTGACTTTAATCTTGAGGCAATCCCCCTGCTTCATCCTCCTGAGTGCTGGGATTACAGGCATGAGCTGCCACAAGTAGCTAAAAACCCACAATTTCTTAAGATTGTTTTTTCATCGTCTCTCTGCAGGTATAAGAGATCTCATTCAAAGTAAGTTTGCTCTGCTTTGAGCACCTGAATATTTTCAACCTTCTGTGATGTCCTCTATGCTCTTTCTTGGGAAGGGTTGACTTCCTCATCCCTTTGTAGGAAAGGAACTGAGACATCTAAGAAATCTGACTGCTTATTCATGACCATGTGAAGGATGAATTCTGCCTACTCTTGTGCTTTCATGTGAGTATGCAAATGAGATATCAAAATTTAAAAAATAGCCACCAAGCATGTATAATCTTAGCATTCAGGAGGCTGAGGGAGGAGGATCATGAGTTTGAAGGCAGCCCTGGCCAGTCTTAAAAAAAATAAGTTGTTGAGGCTGGAGAAATGGCTCCGTGGTTAAGAGCACTGGCTGCTCTTGTAGAAGACCCAGATTTGATTCCCAGCACCCACATGGCCTCTCACAACCATCTGTAACTCCAGTTCCAGGGTATTCAATTTCTTCTTTCAGCCTTCATGGGCACTAGGCACACAAGTGCTGCACAGACATTCCTACAGACAAAACACCCAGACATACATAAAATAAATTTCTTTATGTTGCTGAATCTTACATCCATGACTCAAATACTTCCCCCAGTGTCCCCAGTATTACCATTCTTACCTTTTATTAAAACTCCTCCCACAACCTGATCCAATTGCACCCACTCTCCTGGTCACAAAAATGTCAACATTGCACTATGTCCTTTCTGTCATATCCAGATATGTCTGTCATGTTTGTCTAAACCTGATTCAGTACACCATGTCTCCACAAAGAAAAATACACACAAAATCATCACAAGCATACAACTACTGTTTGTGACAGATTTACCATCTTTCCCAGCCACATTGCCTGGCTTGTTTCAATATGATGCTAAACATTCCTGGTTATTGACTTTTGAACATCCTATCAAAAAACTGCCATTGGAACCCCAAGGAAACAGGATGAAAAATATGACTGTACTTCATGTCACTGCTTTCCAAATATACATTTTTAAACCCACCCTAGTAGCACTTCAAGACATGCCTCATAGCAACTGTTGGCTCCTTTGTAGACTGGCAAGCTAGAGCCATCTTGGTATGGGAAAAACAATTGATATGACTTTGACATCACTGTCTACCAGAGGGCTTGTGTTTTCTTTTACTGGTAGCAACCCACAAGAAGTTCTAGAAAATGGTTATAAATTCTAACCATGGAGTTTAGTCAACGTGATGGCGTATCTCGGTTGTCAGCTTAGCTGCATCTGGAATGAACTAGAAACACAAGCTGCTAGGCATCCCTGTGAGGGATGCTCAAGATCAGGTTATTTGAAGTGGGAAGACCCACCCTAAATGTGAGTGGTACCTTCTAGTGGCAGCCCAGATACAAGGCACAGAAGAAGAAACCTTTGCTTTCTGTCTGCTTGCCCTTACCCTCAGTAGCAAGTCTGTCTAGCCTGCTGCTTTGACAGTCCTTCACCGATATTAGAACCAACTCCTTTGGGATTCCAATAAAGACCGAAGACAAGCAGCTTTCCACAAATTCTCCAGGCATTCAACATTAGATGGAGACTAATAGAACAACCAGCCTCATGGACTAAACAATTGCCAGATTCTTGCCCTCTCCAGTGTGAGAAGCCATTGTTGGGCTACCTAGACTACAATATCCTGAAAGCCAATCTAATAAATCCCCCTTTAATATAGATCCATTCTATCAGTTATGCTCTTTGGGAGATGTCTGGCCAATGTCATCAGCATGCTTACAGAAAAAAAAAACCAGTTTCTACACAACCTGGTGACAGAGAATATTTCACCCATTTTCTAAAACTATAGAAAATCAACTTGAGGTTCAGGAAGATCAGTGATTTCTTCAAGATCATGTCAAGTGCAATGGAGTCAGCTCCAAGATATGTTTTTGAGCCCAATTTCCTCTTGGCAATTTGATAGTAAAAGGTGTTTAATTTCTAAATTTTCTAGAACATGTGATATAAAGAATCCAGAAGGATGGGCACCAAATGCTTGCCTTGGGTCAGAGACTCCCATCTGGCTCCAGGCTGACTCCCACAGCACATTCCAAGCTGGTTACCCTGTCCAGAGGACTTCCTGCCTTCACCCCATCCCCACTCCCCAACATACACCCATGGCGCCCTTCACTTGCTGCTTAGAAAGTTAGAGGTAGACAGGGATGGTTGTGGTGATGACAGACACTTCTAAGTCATCTTCAAATGCCCTTTTAATGAATGCAATCTCAAGCATACTTGTGATTTAAAAAAAAAAATGGATCACAGACTTAACTCTGGGGGCCTTTTGTTTTAGAAAAATGTGTTTTAGAAAATGTGAAAGGAATGAGCAGCTCATGCAAGCGGGGAAGTGGGGCCAGATCCAAAGGGGCAAAGGGAAGGGGATCTGGGGCCTGACTGCACACCACAAGTCCAATCAGAACCAACATAAACCAGAGCTTTGAGATTCCAACAGCTCTAACGCCATACCTGGGACTTGGATTCCTGGGGAGGAGGAAGAGCACTGAGAGGTGTTTGGGAACAGGTGAGCACAAGCAGAACTGGTGTGTCAAAGAGCCTGTGGCTCCGAGTTTATCTCTGAGGTGGTTCGATGCCTGCAGTGAGCTCTCTTTTATTCTTCATTTCCGAAACCAACAAATACTGCCACTTAGAGAGAACACAGGGAACGTGCCACAATCGAATTTCATGGCAACCTTGGTTATCAACATACCCCAAGGGCGCGCAACATACATGTCCGGGTTAGGCTTCAGGAGCAACATCAATGTCCCAGTTAGGCTTCAGGATTCTGTTAATACTCTCTTACTTGTGTCATCCATTCAAAATTTCACTGAAGGATAAGTGGAATTAAATACACGGCTAAACTATTACCTGGAAACAAACACCTCATAATTATCCAGAGAAAGACATGTCAGCCATCCTTGTTAAGTCTTATAACAGCATGCCTCCTCTACGGGATAGCAAGAGTTTATAGTCAGTTGAAGGCCAGAACGTAGTGCTAAGGGCTTCCAGGTACCCTATAGGTGTCCTGCCAGGCTCCTCGGGGTCCTACAGGAACTTCTCACTGGTGCTCACGGGAAGCACCAGGGAACAGATGCACTCCAGTTTGTGACAGGAGAACAGCCTGCGGATTCCGCCTACTCCCTCCAGTCCATCTGGGAGGTGGGTGAGACCCAGAGCCCACAGAGAGGGGGCTCTCCTGGGAATCCCTCGGGGTACCATGGCTATTGGTGCTCTATTTTCAGTAGATGGCACTATGTCTGTGGGGATAAGCCTGGGGGAGCCGAGATGGGAAGTCTAATTGTTTCTAGAGAAAGCGCATTCCCTGTGAGAACGCATGGTATTTTTGCCTCGGTAACATGATAACACAAATTCTATTCAGTATTCACGTTAGCACTCCCCTTTGGAGCACAAGGAACTCTGTGATTTATTATGCTGGCTCAGACTCGGGCTGTGGTGGCGCCCAGGGCCATCCTATGAGGGATGGAGCTGGGATAAGAATAAATCACTCTGAATGTTCACCTACTTTATCACCAGCACACACATCAGCACCTGTACTCCATCTGTGCCCTGAATCCCCACCTGGAGCAATGGTGCTCCCTCTCTTCTGCACCCAGAAGTCCAGACTCTAGTCACGTGGCAGACAGAGCAGCCCTGGTATAGTGTTGGTTCTGTGGAACAGATATTGTCAGCTGCCTGCATCCCCTATCCTTGCTGAGAGACACCTTAATGCTTTTTTCCTTTTCTGAGTATTTGCAGAAAAATAAACGCCAGTCACAGAACACATCTATTTTATTTTAAACCACTGGTAAGCTTTTAATTGGGATGAGAAAGTCTTGCTATTCAGAAAATGACCTATAGACACAGCATAGAAACCAGAGTAGGTGTGAACCAAGCAGGATGCTGTGGAACACATATTCATTTCTGTACCCTGAAGATGGAGATGATGCTCCCACTTCAGGTTTATGTTTTACCCACTCTGAAATAGGCCTTCTGTTACCTGTAGCCAAAAATCGCCCAGAAAGTACAATCTACATATCCCCTAGCCATGGATGACTAGAAAAAGATGAAAGTTGGTGACTGCCATTAACATCCTCACCATCACTACCATTGCCCCATGACACCTATATTAGATCATGTCTGTGATGCCAGAGTCTTCCCGGTTGTCTGAGTAAGACACCACTTTCTCAGAAACCACATTGCACCGTTTCTCTTCTGTTTCTTCAATATTTTCTATGGAAATGGAAAGTTTCTATTACACCAGTTAAGCACTAAGTCTTTCCTGTAAAAGTTAACAAAGCGTCCTTTGTCAGCTCCAGTCTGCTCTGGCTTGGATGCTACTTCATTGTTTGTGAAGCAGGTTTGTGGGAGGTCCTGCGGTCAACAGAAAGGAGCTCTTGAGATTGAACTTGGAAAAGCTGGAGGAGATTTGACAGCAGCTGGAGGAGCTGGATATCCTAGTGGACCCAACATAACAAACTATCAGTTCAGTGACAGTGTGTGCAAGACAACCTTCCACACATCTTTAGGACAGAAAGACAGGCAGACAGACAGACTGATACATACATGTATGTATACATACATACATACATACATACATACATGGCTGCCCCCTTATTTGCCCCCTTTCAAACACCACACAAAATAGCCCTTATGGCCAACACTAACTACAAAACCATTACACTATCTCTGTTTGGTTCATGAATAAAAACAAAAAACAATATAAATGAGTTCCTGGGACATACTTATGGGAAATAGGCTACTAGAAGAAAGATATCTATATGTATTGAGATAAGATTGGATGTTTCCAGAACCTAACAAGAAAGATGGATACCAGGTAGATACAAGAATAAATATAAGTTAAGACCATGAACTTTAATAAACTAAAATTTATATTTTTGTGAGGTAGATCTGGGGAAGGATCGCTTTTACAGCTCTTCAGAAGCACAACCTACAACCAAAAATGATGATGAAAGTAGGTCTGTTTCATTCCATGTAGATTGAGGATTTCTCCTGAGTAAAACATACTTTGAAAAAGTTAGCAGATGGGTGTGGTGGTTTAAATGAGAATTTAGTGGGTATCTGTTCTATGACCCTGAAGCACAGCCCTAGAGATGTAGCAGGTAATTGCTCTACCTGCCTATGACCTTGAAGTATATGCCCATGGGGTGTGGCCCCTCGGCTACCCTTAAGACCTGAGATGTACATGCACAGCTCTCTTCTCTCCCTCTTGGGCTTGGATGAGGGACTGACTGAGACAGCCGGAACCACATGAGACTGTGCCCCAGCATTCTAGAACCTGCAACAATTCTGTTCTGTACAATAAGTTTTTCTCCCCTGATAAATTCCTTTGCCCTTCAAGCAGACTCCGTGGATTTCTCACATTAGAGAATGGCTCCCATAAACTCATGTTTGAATACTTGGTCCCCAGTTGGTGGAATTCTTCGGGAAGGATTGGGAGGTGTGGCCTTGATAGAGTGGGTGTGGAGTGTTTATGTGCTACTGTGGAGGAAAGGGTCCAACCTCATGGGAAGAGGGCACCAGTGGTGTGAGATGACCAGTGGACCCAACGGCCTCAGGTCTACTGCTGTCCCTCTTTTGCAGTCCCACTTGGACACAGTTATTCAAAATTCTTCCTCACAGTGAAACAGGATGTGAGTCCCCTGGATAGCAGTGGTGCTGAGGCCATGTAGATAGGAAAAGCAAAGTTGACCCAGCATATGTGTCCATTCTTGAGGCCTCTGCCTTTTCCAGGTAAGAAATGACTCAAGGTCATTAACTTGCCACTAAACCATTTTCTCGAGGACAGTACAATATCAGGTCTTCAGCACTGTATCAGTTGCTGGCAGGTTTTGTTTTTGCTGGCAGCTGCAGCTAAATCAACCTTATTTGGTAGAGCCCATGGTACTTGGGCCGATGGACAGTACTGTCTCTCCTTCTGTGGCCACCTGCTCATTTACCCTCTGAGCAGGGCTGAGTTAGCAAATGACGCAGACTTGGTGGGACAGAGGGGGAGACAGGATCTGAAGGGCTCATTGTTATTCATGGGCTGGATCTTATGTAGTCTATTGCCACATTGTATGCCTGGTCATGGATCTCTCTAGCGGTGCAGGACTGCATTCTGCCTAGGCAGCTGAGCTATGTACACTGCCACTTACAAGGGGGGCTTCCTCTGTGATTAATGCTCTGTGCTTCCATGCCACGTATTCACACTTAAGATAACAAAGATTTTACTCACTTCCTTCCCATTCTCATTTGTTTAGCTGCCTCCTTGTTTCATTCTTCCAGTCTTCTTCTTCTGTGACCTTTGCCCCTGAGGCTGGATTTCTTCTACTATCAAGTATCTTATTTTAAAATTTTATTTATTTTACATACCTACCACAGTTTCCTCTCCTTCCTCTACTCTCATTCCTCCCCCTACACCTCCCCTCTGTTCCCCCAATCCACTCCTCCTCTGTTTCTGATCAGAATGGGGTAGACCTCCCATGGGCATCTACAAAGCATGGTATATCAATTGCAGTAAGACTAAACACCTCCCCTTATATTAAGATTAAGACTGAGCAAGGCAACCCAGTATGAGTACTGGATTCCCAAAAGCCAGCCGAAGAGTTCGAGACAGCCCATGCTCCCACTGTTAGGAGTCCCACAAGTAGACCAAGCCATACAACTATCACATATATGCAGAGGGCCTAGGTCAGTCCCATGTGGGCTCCCTGGTTGTTGGTTCAGTCTCTGTGAGCGTCTATGAGCCCAGGTTAGTTGTTTCTGTGGGTTTTCTTGTGGTGTCCTTGACCTCTGTGGTGTCCTCTGGTTTGTACAATCCTTCCTCCCTGTCTTCAGCAGGATTCCCAAACTCGGCCTAATGTTTGGCTGTGGGTCTCTGCATCTGTTTCCAGTGGTTGTTGGATGAAGCCTCTCTGACGACTATTGGGCTAGCACCAATCTATGGATATAGTGGAATATTGTTACACATCTTTACATTGACATTTTTTTTTCTCCAGACATGTTTGGTTCTATCCTAGGTCTCTGGGCCATCCAGCCTCTGAGTTCTGGTACTCCAGGCAGTGTCAGGGGTGGGTTCATTCTTGTAGTATGAGTCTCAGACTGGACCAAACATTGATTGGCTACTCCCACAATCTCTGTGCCACCCTGACCCCAGCACATCCCATAGGCAGAAAAGATTGTAGGTCAAAGATTATGTGGCTGAGTTAGCGTCCCAATCCCTCCAACGAAAGTCTTACCTGGACACAGGAGATGACTAGTTCAGGCCATGTATCCTCTATTGGTAGGAGTCTAAGCTGGGGTCACCGTTGTGGATTACTGGGAGTTTTCCTTGTACTGAGTTTTTACCTGACCCATAAATCCACCTCCCCTTCAGTCATCTCTTTCAGTAACCTTCTCCTCCAGTTCCTCTAACCTGATTCCTCCTATTCCCAAGAGCCCCCAGTCCACCTGCAAAATCTTATCCCATTCCCAGGAAGATCTATGTGTCCTTTCCTTGTTACATAGCTTCGCTAAGTCTGTGGATTGTAGCATAATTATCCTTTCCTTAATAGCTAATATTCACTTGTAGGTGAGTACATACCATGTTTGTCTTTCTGAGTCTGAGTTACCTCACTAAGGATGATTTTTTTTCTAGTTCCATCCATTTGCCTGCAAATTTCATGATGTCACTGTTTTTAACAGTTGAGTAATACTCCATTGTGTAAATGTACCACATTTTCTTTACCCATTCTTCAGTTGAGGGACATCTAGGTTGTTTCCAGGTTCTGGCTATTACAAATAAAGCTGATATGAACATAGCTGAGCAACTGTCCTTGTGATCTGGTAGAGTGTCCTTTGGGTATATGCTCAAGAGTGGTATAGCTGGGTCTTGAGGTAGATCAGTTCCCAATTTCCTGAGAAACCACCATATTGATTTCCAAAGTGGAACTCTGCACTCCCACCAGCAATGGAGGGGTGTTCCCCTTGCTCCATATCCTCTCCAGCATAAGCTGTCACTTGTATTTTTGATCTTAGCCATTCTGACAGGTGTAAGATGAAATCTCAGAGTCTTTTGATTTGCATTTTCCTGATGGCTAAAGTTGTTGAACATTTCTTTAAGATTCTTCTATTGAGAATTCTCTGTTTAGATCAGTATCCCATTTTTTTCATTGGATTATTTTGTTTTTCAATATCTAGTTTCTTAAGTTCTTTATATAATTTGGAGATCAGCCCTTTGTTGAATGTGGGGTTGGTGAAGATCTTTCCCCATTCTGTAGGCTGCTGTTTTGTCCTATTGATAGTGTCCTTTGACTTACAGAAGCTTTTCAGTTTCATGAGGTCCCATTTATTAACTGTCTGTCTTAGTGTCTGCACTGTTAGTATTCCATTCAGGAAGTTGCCTCCTATGCCAACGCATTCAAGACTATTCTTCATTTTCTCTTCTATCAGGTTCAGTGTATCTAGATTTATGTTGAGTTCTTTTATTCACTTTGACCGGAGTTTTGTACAGGGTGATGCATATCTGTCTCTTTGCATTCTTCTACATGTGGACATACAGTTAGACCAGCAACATTTGTTGAAGACGCTTTTTTTTCCATCTATAAATCTGGCTTCTTTGTAAAAAATCTAGTGCCTATAGGTGTGTGGATTTACATCTGAGTCTTCAGTTTGATTCCATTGATTCACTTGTCTGTTTTTATGCTAATATCATGCAGTTTTAATTACTATAGCTCTGTAGTAGAGCTTGAAATCAGGGATAGTGATACCTCCAGGAGTTCTTTTATTGTACAGGATTGTTTTAGCTATCCTGGGTTTTTTGCTTTTCCATATGAAGTTGAGTATTGTTTTTTCAAGGTCTGTAAAGAATTATGTTGGGATATTAATGGGGATTGCACTGAATCTGCAGATTGCTTTTGGTAAGATGGCCATTTTTACTATGTTAATCCTACTGATACATGAGCATGGGAGATATTTCCATTTTCTGATGTCTTCTCCAATTTTTTTCTTCAAAGACTTGAAGTTATGGTCATACAGGTCTTTCACTTGCTTGGTTAGAGTTACAACAAGATAGTTTATATTATTTATGGCTATTGTGAAGGGTGTTGTTTTCCTGATTTTTTTCTCAGTCCATTTATTATTTGGAAATAGAAAGGCTATTGATTTTTATTTTTAGTTAATCTTGTATCTAGCCACTTCACTAATGGTGTTTATCAGCTCTTGTAGCACGGATCGAAACAGGTCTTATTAATAAAATCAAACCTGAGGCCAGTTATTGGGGTGAATGCTGAAAGATCAGAGAAGCAGAATAAGCCACAGCTACCTCACCTCACCAGTTCCTTATCTGATCCTGTTTCCTCAGACTGGAAGCCTCTAAGTCCTTATCCAAATGAATCTCAGCTGAACTGCTTCTCAAAAGCCTGAAATCTTAACCAGTTCTAGTTCCTGGTTTTCACACCTTATATACCTTTCTGCTTTCTGCCCTCACTTCCTGGGATTAAAGGTGTGTGTCACCATCCCTGGCTGTTTCCAATGTGGCCTTGAACTCACAGAGATCCAGATGGATTTCTGCCTCTGGAATGCTAGGGTTAAAGGCGTGAGTGCCACCATTTTCTAGCCTCTATATCTAGTGGCTGTTCTGTTCTCTGACCCCAGATAAGTTTATTAGGGTGCACAATATTTTGGGGAACAAATTACCACCACAAGCTGTAGGAGTTCCCTGGTAGAATTTTTTTGGGTCACTTATGTATACTATCATTTCATCTGTGAATAATGATACTTTGACTTCTTCCTTTCCAATTTGTATCCCCTTGATCACCTTTAGTTGCCTTATTGCTCTAGCTAGAACTTCAAGTACTATATTGAATAGAAATGGAGAGAGTGGAACCTTATCTTGTTTCTGATTTTAGTGGAATTGCTTTAAGTTTCTCTTGGTATTGGCTTGCTGCATATTGCTTTTATTTTTATTAGATTTATATATATTAGTGTTCAGTTCACATACATGCCTACATGACAGAAGAGGCACCAGATTTCATTATAGATAGTTGTGAGCCACCATGTGGTTGCTGGGAATTGAACTGAGGACCTCTGCAAGAGCAGTCAATGCTCTTAACCTCTGAGCCATCTCTCCAGTCCCATATATTGCTTTTGTTATGTTTAGTTATGTTCCTTGTATACCTGATCTCTCCAAGACTTTAATCATGAAGAGGTGTTGTATTTTGTCAAGGGCTTTTTCAGCAGCTGAGGAGATGCTCATGTGTTTTTTTTTCTTTCAGTTTGTTTATATAGTGGATTGCATTGACAGATTTTCAAATTTTGAACCATTCTTGCATCTCTGGGATGAAGCCTAATCTATCATGGTGTATGATCTTTTTGATATGTCCTTGGATTCAGTTTGCAAGTATTTTATTGAGTGTTTTTGCATCAGTGTTCATGAGGGGAATTAGCCTGTAATTCTTTGTTGAGTCTTTCTGTGGTTTAGATATCAGAGTGACTGTGGCCTCCTAAAAAGAATTTGGCTATGTTCCTTCTGTTTCTATTTTGTGGAATAATTTAAAGAATATTGGTATTGGCTCTTCTTTGAAAGTCTGGTAGAAGTCTGTGCTGAAACCATCTGGTCCTGGTTTTGTTATTGTTGTTGTTTGGTTGGTTGGTTTTGTTTGTTTGTTTTTGGTTGGAAGCCTTTTAATGACTACTATTTCCTTGGGGGCATTAGGTGTATTTAAGTTGTTTATCCGGTCTTGATTTAATTTTGGTATGTGGTACCTATTCAGAAATTTGTCCATTTCTTTTAGATTTTCCAATTCTGTGGAGTACAGGTTTTTCAAGTATGACCTAATGATTCTCTGGATTTCCTCAATGTCTGTTGTTATGTCTCCCTTTTCATTTCTGATTTTGTTAATTTGGATATTCTCTCTCTGACTTTTGGTTAGTTTGGATAAGGGCTTGTCTATCTTTTTGATTTTCTCAAAGAACCAACTCTTTGTTTCACTGGTTCTTTGTACTGTTCTCTTTGTTTCTATTTTACTGATTTCAGCTCTCAATTTGATTATTTTCTCCCATCTACTCCTCTTGGGTGAGTTTGCTTCTTCTTGTCCTAGAACTTTCAGGTGTGCAGTTAAGTTGCTAGTGTGAGATTTCTCCAAATTCTTTAAGCACTTAAAGCTATGAGCTTTCCTCTTAACACTGCTTTCATTGTGTCCTACAAGTTTGGGGATGTTGTGCCTTCATTTTCATTGATTCTTTGTTTCTTCCTTGACCTAGTGGTAATTCAGTAGAGAGTTGTTCAGTTTCCGTGAGTTTGTAAACTTTCTATTATTTCTGTTGTTGTTGAACTCCAGTTTTAATCCATGATAATCTGATAAGATACAGGGAGGTTGTCTTAGGGTTTTCATTGCTGTGAAGAGACACCATGACCACAGCAAATCTTTTTTCTTTTTTTTAATTTTATACAAGAGAATTTTTTAGTCATGTTACATATCAGCCACAGATTTCCATCTCCTCCCTCCTCCCACCCCTCAGCCTTCCCCCCCCCCATCCACTCTCCATTCCCACCTCCACCAAGGCAGAGGTTCAGTCCATTATCATCATGGTGGGGACCATGGCAGTGTTCAGGTAGATGTGGTGCCAGTTAAATCTTGATATGAAGGCCACAGGAAGTCAAACTGAGACACTGGGCAGTATCCTCAGCATAGGAAACCTTAAAGCCCATCCCCACAATGACATACTTCTGCCAACAAGGCCATACCCACTCCCACAAAGTCACACCTCTTAATAGTGCCACTCCCTATGAGATTATGAGAGCCAATTACATTCAAACTACCACAGGGTTATTCCAAATTTTTTTTTTTATCTATTGAGATTTGCTTTGTGGCCAAGTGTGTGGTCAATTTTGGAGAAGATTCCATGAAGTGCTGAGAATTAGGTATATCTTTTGTGTTTGGGTGAAATCTTCAATAGATATCTGTTAGGTTCATTTGAGTCATAATGTCTGTTAGTTCCATTATTTCTCTGTTTAGTTTCTGTCTGGACAACCTGTCCATTGGTGAGATTTGGGTAGTCTCCCACTATTAATGTGTAGGACTCAATGTGTGATTCAAACTTTAGTAATGTTTCCTTTATGAATGTGGACGCCCTTGTATTTGGGGCATAGATGTTCAGAATTGAGACATAATCTTAGTGGAGTTTTCCTTTGATGAGTATAAAATGTCCTTCTCCATCTCTTTTGATTAATTTTGAAGTTTGAAGTCTATTTTTCTAGATACTAGGATAGTTATACCAGCTTGCTTCTTAGGATTAGAAAATCTTTTTCCAACCCTTTACTTTGAGGTAATGCCCATCTTTGATGTTGAGGTGTGTTTCTTGTATGCAGCAGAAGGGTGGGTCCTCTTTCCATATCCATTTTGTTACCTTGTGTCTTTTTATTGGCAAATTGTGTCCATTGATATTGAGAGATGTTAGTGACCAGTGATTGTTAATTCCTGTTATTTTGTTGTTGTTGTTGTTGGTGGTGGTGGTGGTTGTGTGTGTGTGTGTGTGTGTGTGTGTGTGTGTGTGTGTGTGTGTATTTCTCTTCTTTAGATTCTGTACCTTTATAGACATTTTCTTCTTTCAGTTGGAAAAATTTTCTTCTATGATTTTGTTGCATACATTTTCTGGCTTTTTGAACTGAGATTCTTCTCCTACTATTCCTATTATTCTTAGTTTGGTCTTTTCATGGTGTCCCAGGTTTTCTGAATGTTTTGTGTTAAGAATTTTTTAGATTTAACATTTTCTTTGGCCTATGAATCTATTTCCCATATCGAGTCTTCAACATCTGAGAGTCTTCCATCTCTTATATTCTCTTCTTGATGCTTGCATCTGTAGTTCCAGTTCACTTACTCAGATTTTACATTTCCAGAATTCCCTCAGTTTGTGTTTTCTTTATTGCTTCTAGTTCTGGTTTCAGGTCTTGAACAATTTCCTTCACCTGCTTGTTTTTTCTTGGCTTTCTTGGTATTCTTTAAGGGATTTATTAATTTCCTCTAATTTTTTGTTTGTCTTTCCCTCAACTTCTTTAAAGGATTTTTTTCATTCCTTCTTTAAGGACCTCTACCATCTTCATAAAGTTATTTTTAAGGCCATTTTCTTGTGCTTCAGCAGTGTTGGAATGTTCAGGTCTTGCTGTCAGAATAGCTGGGTTCTGGTGGTGCCATATTGTACTTTCTGTTATTAATTGTGTTCTTACACTGGCATTTAGGCTTCTGGATTTGGGGTGATTAGGTATACGTGTTGATTGCTGCATTTCTCTTTGTTGGATGGATGTTTTGTTCTTCGGTTTCTGTTTCCTCTCTGGTCTTCTGGCCTAAGTGGCCAAGGTTCTGGTGACTGGCAAGTCTTCAGGTCCAATATGATGTCTCCATTGGGTTTTTTGGGGAGAAGGGGGGCAAGGGTCCCTAGATCTGGCCTGGCCTCAGGTAAAGCCAACATCTTTTTCCAAAGTTGTAGAATATGGAGCCCAGGGGAGGGGGTGCTGTCTGAAGTTATTGGACAGGCTTTAAGGAGTGTTAGTAGGCACTAGGCAGTATCTTATCTGGGGTCCCTAGGACCAGCCTGGCCTCTGGTAAAGCTGCTAGGGCTATGGGCTAGGGTATGGATCCCAGGGGAGGGGGTTTCATTGGGGCATGTTGGGCTGGCTTTAGGGGGTGTTAGCAGGCTGTGGGTGGTGTTTCCCATGGGATTCCCTCTGTGATCCAAAGACAGAATTGCTGGTACACAATGGCCAAGCCTGGGGGTCTGGGCCACATACCATCTTGCTATGATATTTCTCTCTCGAGTTGTTTCTCTGGTAATAAACTCCTGTAGATCTCAAGCAACTCAGCCCACGAGGACAGCTCTGAAAGCAGAGTTACTTGGTATCTTGTGGCCAGGCCTTTCATGTCTACTATGGCCCAGCAGTATGCCAACAATTTAAGGCTTTTGTGTGTGTGTGTGTGTGTGTGTGTGTGTGTGTAATTCTTCTCACTTCAGAATCATAGGAGCTTGCACTGTTATTTACATACTGTGTCTTCTCCTTTGAGCCAGTGTTCCACTGTATCTCTCCCTGTCATTAATATCTCTAGTAGTCTAGGACTTCAGGGTCTTATGACCCAAGCAGCCAAGCTGTGAGCACTGTAGCCAGAGTTTTCTGCAGAGCTCTCCTGTATTGGGGACTTTGTCAATGGCAGAAACATGTCTTGGCACCTGGCACATGGGCTAGAGACTATTCCCAACACAGACAGTGCTGTCCCTAGAAGTGACACCAAGCCTAGGGCTTCCTGTGCTGAGGAGGAAGCTAGAGGTGGTGGTTTGTCTTTGACTTTCAAGGTACATCCTGGCACATTGTGACTTCAGAACTCTTAAAACAGCAAGGGAGTGTTGGAATTCTAACATCTTTAGTCCGTTAGAGTTTTGCTTCATCTCATCTGGTATGTATGTGTCTGTTTTAGGAAGCTCTCTAGTGCACTAGTCACTTTTTATTCATTAGCCCAATTACAGAATATCATTGATGTAATCGATCATTGTGAAGTCCTGTGAGACATGCAGATGGTTCAGAACTCTTTGGATTATATCATCATGGGGTGGGGGTGGGTAGGAGAGTTAGCATAGCTTTGGGATAAAAGAGTATATCATCCCATGCATGTGCAAACTCTTCCTCATCAAGTTTTCTGGTCAGAGCATGAGTGCTTTTGCCAAATTAGTAGCATGGACCATGCACTTGAGGTCATATTAATTTACTTTAATGCAGATATTAATCATATCTAGCGCTGTGGCTTCAGGTCAGGCCCTTTGACTACCTCTGTTATTCATTCAGATCATATCTAAGTTGTGGTGATATTGTGTTCCCCAAAACGTTGTGCACCCTAATAAACTTATCTGGGGTCAGAGAACAGAACAGCCACTAGATATAGAGGCCAGAAAAGGGTGACACTCACGCCTTTAATCCAGAGGCAGAGATCTGTCTGGATCTCTGTGAGTTCAAAGCCACACTGGAAACAGCCAGGCATGACGACTCACGCTTTTAATCCCAGGAAGTGATGGCAGAAAGCAGAAAGGTATATAAGGCGTGAGGACCAAGAACTAGTTGGTTAAGCTTTTAGCTGGTTAAGCTTTTAGACTTTTGAGCAGCAGTTCAGCTGAGATCCATTTGGTTGAGGACTCAGAGGCTTCCAGTCTGAGGAAACAGGATCAGCTAAAGAACTGGCAAGGTGAGGTTAGCTGTGGCCTGTTCTGCTTCTCTGATCTTTCAGCATTCACCCCAATACCTGGCTCTAGGTTTGCTTTTATGAATAAGACCTTCTAACGATTCATACCACACTAAGTGACTTCTGGCCATTCTATGCCATTACCTAGCTGATGTTGAGTCCCAACATCTTTATTGAGATTATGTCTGTAATGGTCTTGCCTACCATTAGCTTTGTCTTAAACAGGAAATCTACCCCTAAACTTTCAAGCACACCTTTCACCCAAGTGTTTAGTAACAACATATCTTTGAGTCCTTCCCGTGGGTGTCCTGGCATGTAAGCATCTGGTGACTCTTCCAGCATTACACAGGTATCCCAGTCACACTTCCCGAGACTCCTAAGCCTTTCTTCCACTCTGTACTACCAAAATTATGGCATCTCAGCTTTATTTAGTTTGGAACATCATTTATTTCTAAGCTGTGCATTCATACCACCTCTTTGAAACCTTGAAAGGATGCTGAATCTGTAGTTTGAGAGAGTATGTCAATCCAGTATATATATATATACCAATCCAGAGAGTACACCAATCCTACCCAATGTTTTTCTAGCCTACTTAATGGGACACTCACAAACTCCAGACTTAAACACTGCTTCATAGCTCCTTCTAACACATTTGAGTTAAGCTTGACAACTTCTTTGGGTCTAGAATGTCATCCCCTTCTTATCAAAGATCCAACATGTCCCCAGCTGTGTTACATTGGAAATAACACTGAGCTATAAGTCTAGTAGCTGAGAAAACACAAAGTTGCATGCACAAGGAAGAGGAGTGGATTTGGGAGGAGTTGGAAGAAGTTGAATATTATGAAAACATATTGTATGAAATTCTCAAATGACTAATTCTTTAAAATGAGAAAAAGTATACACCATACACTTCAGTGCAACTGAAGAAGTTTCTAGAAGAAAATGTCAGAGTTTTCACACTGATAAAAGACAGGAAAGGAAGAGAAATCAGGGAGTGCCCCAATAGTAACTGCTCCCAACATGGAGTGAGGAACCTGACTAAACTGTATTTGCAAATACTTTTCTGGCATTTAAAAATACTAGAAAAAGGAGAAGTGTTGTTGGGTTATCAGGAAAGAATTGGAAGGAGGAAAAGGTATCATCAGTGTCCTTGATTGTCTCTTTTGAGTCTGACCTCACTTGACCCATCCCAAGGAGAGAGAAGAAAACAATGAAGGCCACTGAGTGCTTATGCTTCCAGACCCTCGGTCACCCATGAGAAGGTGCAGGGAGGGAAGGAAGCTTTCTTATTGGTGTCAACCTCAGTAGCTCCTTTACAGCTTTGGGGACCACAACTCTTAAAGACCTATGACTCTGGGAACTTGTCCTGAGAGGGTCATATGTGCCGAGAGAGTATGGGAGCGACACCAAGAGCTGGTGATAATATACAGTAACAGCTCTTCTCAGCTCTTGAAAACATTAGTAAAGCAGGGAAGAGTTGAATAATCTATACAAATCAAATTAAGTTTCTTTCTGCTCTAGCTGCTGGTTATATAGGTTTTCAATACACTTGACAGAGTTATTCAGGATAATATGTGTATCCATTTTCTGTGGCTGCTATAACAAGTCATCGTGAACTTCACGGCTCCAAACAGTGGAAAGTTATTCACTCGGAGTTCTGAAGATCAGAGATCCAAGAATCTACTTGTGAGTAGGTCGCAGCCTCTGTGAGTATTTCAGAGAAGTGTTCCTTGACTCTGTCATTTTCTAGTGGCTGTCAGTCTCCTTGAATCATGGCCAGATCACACTAACTGTACTTTTGTCTTTGAGTTGTCTTCTCCATGTGGGAATAAAATCTTCCTTTGCCTCGTTTTTTGTTGTTGTTTTTTTTTTAATTTTTACATTTTATATAGGATCTCACTATGAACCTCAGGCCACCCTGCAGTTCGCAATCCTCCTCGTCTTTTTTCAATAAAGATACTTCTCAACTAGGCATAGTGTTGAACATCTGTAATCCCAGCACTCCAGAATCTAAGACAGTAAGATTCCAAGTTCAAGTACAGCAGGGGTTAGATAGGAAGACGTTGTCTTAAGACAGACAGATGTCATCACTATCTGATTCTTGTTCTCTCTGAAGATAGGAGTAAGCAACAGGCTGCTCCATGCAGTTGAATTCTCAGCAATAAACAGGAATTTGCTTAGCTCTGTGGGACTCGGGTAAATAGTCCAATTGCAGTAATGAGAACAGGTAACACTGACTAATAATTTATTAGTTTTACTGGAATGTGCTCGTTACTTCACGTGTACTGTCTTGTCCAATTCTCAGTGCAAGCTTTTGAGGTGGATTTATTCATTCAGGCTCCTTGGTTGCACCCTACACAAACAAACAAGAGATTTGTTGGAAGGCATCTGGGCTGACTCACCAATCAGAAGAACTGTGTAAATAGGGCTGGGGAGGGCAAGAAGTCAGCTTTGAGGAGAGCAGCCGCAGCTCTGGGTGCCTTTCTGGATCTATGGTACCATCTGTGGATAACTATGGGAACCAGCCTTATTGCACAGTTGTGCAGCCTCTTTTATTATTTTAATCACTGGACTTGCTTCAGATGTACACCTACCCTGGTACAGGGTATGGGGGGGGCGGGGGGACAGATGCAGAATACTTTAAAAAATGAGGAAGACAAATAATATGACGATTACTTCATAAATGATACTATCCTCATTTTACAGAAAGGAGGCTTGGATTTTGAAGAAATTTACAACTTAGAAAGTATTAACTTTTTATTTGAGCCCAGTCTTGCCCACCCCAAAGCCTGTACTCTTTTTTTTTTAATTTTTTTATTGATTCTTTGTGGATTTCACATTATGCATCTTGATTCCACTCATATCTAAGTCCCTTTCAATCTGCCCTCTGCCCTTGCAACCTCCCCCAACCCCAAAATAAAACAAATTAAATTTAAAAGAAAAAGAAAAGGAATATCTCATCATGGGGAAGTTGTAGTGTGACACAGTGAGTTACACAGTATAATCTTTGGTTCATACATCTTTACCTGTAAGTGCTCGTTGCAATGAATCATTGGTCTGGTTTGAGGCCTTTGGTTTCCGCTACACTATCGACACTGAACCCTCACTGGGACTCCTCTTGGATATACTGTTGTTGTCCTGTGTCATGGAGATCCTGCAACTTTGAGAGTGCAGGACCAGCCCCTTCCCACGCTCCAGCAGATCATAGATGGGGTGGATGTTGGGATGGGTCAACTCATAGCCTGGTTCTGGGCCTGGGTGATTGCTGGGTTGGTCAGCCCACTGGCTCTCCCTCATCCTCAACACCAGGGTGAGCTCTCCAGCACTGCCCAGGCTAGTTCACCCTATGCAGTAAGCAGCAAGCGGTGGGGCCAGTTCTCCTACACCTACACCACCAGGGCCAGCTCTACTATGTTGCCCAGGTGAGGTGCAGGGGCCACTCTCCTGAGGGCTGCAGCTGGTGAAAGGCAGGGACAGCTCTCTCCAGAGCCTGTATTAGTTTTTAAATAAATTTATTTATTTGTTTATTTTATTCTTAACCCAAGCTCTCACCGCTCCATCTGCTTCAATCACAAAAGAGGTTGCAAAGCAGTTCTAGCATGAAGTTACCAGGAAGAGCTGAGATGAGGGAAGAGTTGCAAGGCTGGCATATTTATTTGTATAGTGGAAGCTGTTCATGCTAAGCAGAGCTGAGTGCTAAACACGGGGTATGCAGAGTTCCACAAGAACGGTAACCTTTGTGGTCCCCATGATACCCCAAGAAGTAAACTTGAAACAAGTTCACACCTGTCTTTATTGAGTCAAAGGAGCCAACTGAGAGATAGGTTTCCCCAAACCTAGATCCAACAGCATCAAGACTTCGGTCTTTGTCTTAATCTCTACGTTCTGTATCCCTCTGTTCTAGTTCCATTCTGGGGCACACAACTTCCGCCCACCGCACAGCGGCACCAGGCTGGACTGTGCTAACTCAAAGATGGCACCTCTTTCTCCATCATCCGTGGTGAGTCTTTCCAAGGAATCTGGCTGGTTCTTCACGTTCTGAGTAACAACCCTGGTCAGTTGCTGTGACTGGGGAAAGTGTTCTCCCAATCTGCTTGTATCTCCTGCTTCTTGTGTTCAATGGGGCCACATGCTTGACAGACACACTGGGATCGCAGGGTCAACTAAGAATATCTCCCTAAAATAAGAGATCTGTTCCAGACAAAGATGGGGGAAGCCTGGCAGGTAGGAAATTTCTCAGATGACACACAGCACATTGCATGACCCAGAGAACCGAGCCTCATCCAAGCCTTGCCTTTCTCTGCCAGCCAGAAGTGCAAGCTGAGCCACCGTCTAGAGGAGAAAGTAAAAATGTACAGGAAAACACTTTCTCTAAGTCAGTCGACAAAAAGTCTGAGGCACCCATGTCCTAATCTCCCTAGCAGCCTGAACACCATCCCCCTGAAGCTTATTTGCTCTAAAATTTTGAAACTTGTTGAATAAAAATCTCTCTGCCTGATTCTTATACACATTAAGAATTTGGTCAATACTAGAATCTATAGAATGAAAGCAATCTCGGAACACTAATGCAAATAGATTTAGAAGTGGCAGAAATAAACCAGTCTTGTGGTCTGTAAATTGGTCATAAGATACCACCCCACGGTACTCTTCTGGAGCTTAAGAGGGACCATAGAAGTGAAATCTGTAGCAAGTCATTATTAGTCATGTTTGATGCCTCCCTTTTCCTTCAGCCCTGTCTGTGGAATTAGGATGAAGATCCAGAATCTAGGAAGAGACATCGTTGGGCTTCTGTGAGGAGTTTTCTAACAGCTGAAGACTCTCCACAGTCCCGTGAGTTCTCTCTGCCATGACTGAACACTTGTGTTGTCCCCCAGATTCCTATGATGGAGATCAGAACTTATGGATGTGATTAATGTTAAAGAAGAGCACACAGGGGAAAGAAGCTCTGAGGAAGAGTTTTCTTAAAGATAGAGACAGCAGCAGGCTTGCTCTCTCAGTGGGAGGACATGGGAAAGGCATCCAGCTGCTGTCCAGCAGCAGGAGAGCCCTCACCAGCAACTTACCCGTGGGAACCCTGCCCTTAAACGTTGCAGGCTTTAAAACGACAAGAGAAAACGTTTCTGTCATTGGCACGCCAGACCATGCTATTAGGTTGTGGGGGCTGCAGCAGAAAGGAGTCTTCCTCTCTGTAGTCATTAAAACAAGCTGACGGCCATCTCTCTCAGACACAGGTTTTCTGTAGGAGGAGAAAGAAAACCACCTCTCAACCAGGGCGTCCAAACTTCAAGTCACCTGAGGTGTTCCCCATGTACTGAAGCCAAAACAAAACAATAAATCTATGCCTAAACTCCCTCTCAGAACAACTGATTTGGTTTCCTGTGTGTATTCTCCTTAAAAGTTGTGTACCAGGTTTTAATTTGTGGCAGAGGTAAAGTTGAGAACTACTTCCTTGGAAGATCTGAGGCCCTTCTGGCTGTTATTAAGAATTTATGGGACTTTGTATCCGGTGACATAAGGCAACATGCCTAGTTAATCCTGGTTGTCTGACTAGATTGAGAGACACCCACAGATAGGGTGAAGCATCCTTCTGGGCGTGTCTGTGGGATGTTTCCAGAAACAATTAGCAAATGGGTGAGTGTTAAATCTTAGGGGGAAGGCCTGTCCTGAGTGTGAGCAACCTCAGACCAACCGTCTGGTGGCCAGGATGGGACAAAAAAAAAAACAAAACAAAACAGGAAAGGGGGTAAGTCTGCAAATAAGCTTGGCGCTGTCTCAGCTGTGGTTTTTGCTACCATCCTCTAAAAAAACATCAAAGTCTCTCTGTGAGTTCGAGGCCAGCCTGGGCTACCAAGTGAGTTCCAGGAGAGGCGCAAAGCTACACAGAGAAACCCTGTCTCGAAAAAAACCAAAAAAAAAAAAAAAAAACAAAAAAAAAACAAAAACAAAAACAAAAAACATCAAAGTCTAGATTCTTCAGCCTTTGACTGTAGACTCTCAGTCCTTGCTCTCCAGGAGCTCCCAGGCATTCAGCCATAAACTGGCTTGTGTAATTAGCCCCCAGGTTCTGGGGCTTCCAGCTCCTCGGAATAAGTGGCTACCGGTTTTCCCAGATCTACTGCCTACAGATGACCAATGAAGGACTCTTCAGCCTCTGTTTGTGAGAGGCAACCTAATAAATCCTCCTGTAATTATACGTGCTTTATTGTTTCTGTTTCTCTGGAGAACCCGGACTCAGACAGGGCATGTGTGTCATGAGCACACTCTTGAAAGTATGAAAGAGGTGAAGTCCACAGTGTGGAGTCAAGTTCCCACGGTGAGATAAGCAAGCTAATCATTTTAGATATAATGTCTCTTTTGAGTGTGACCTTTGGAATTATAGAATGATGTGCAATCCACATTGAGTTGTGTTTTGAACATCTGTTATATTTGCCGATCCACTGCTATGGTTTGAAACCCAAACACTTGAGGAGATGGTACTTAGAAATGGGGCCTTTGGAAGATAATTAGATTTAGAGGATGCTATCAAAATGGGGAATTTCTTGATGGGACTAGTGTCCTTATGAAAATTAGAAGAGACCCCAGAGCTCTCTTAGCCTTGAGGACACAGCTCCGTGGTGACTGTTGAAGCTAGCCTTCAGCAGAACTCAGCTGAGCTGGTGTCTTTTGAATTTTGAAGATGCACAACCATGAGGGAAATCTCTGTTTAAGCAACTCTGCCTGTGGAATATTGTTGTGGCAGCTCAAGCCAGGAAATCAGCCAGCAAATTCTCCCCTTATTTTAGGAGTAGATTTTCTTCTAGGAGACTTTCCCTTTAGATTTTAAGTAGTCTTAATAGGACTGCCAATCACATTCCCCCACCCCGTATCACCTGAACTAAGCAGATAAATTAATTATACCAGTCTCTTTAGAGAGAATAGTACTACCTGGCTTTAGTGTTTTGTTTAATTCTGTGAGCTCTAGAGTTTCCTTCCAATAAATTCCCCCTTTCTGCCCAGCTGAGTCAGAGCTTCCTTGAGCTGCTTGCAAAACTCGTTCAGAAATTGTTACCTAGAAGTGGGCACTCCAAGCTGAGGACATAGCAGAATTAGGCAGGTGCAGGGCAGCAAGAAGTGTGCATTTCAGCTGAGAAGCCTGAAGCCAGCTGAAACCAGCTGCTTTTCTAGAATGCCTGTTTTTGTTTGTTTTTTCCTCTTTTTTAAACTATATTTTACCTTTTTGCTCAACCTAGTTCTGATTAATATAAATTACTTATGCAAATACAAGGCAGTGCACAGGTAAGACATTTCTTTTCCTAGGAGGTTTTTTTTTTTTTTTTTTTTTTTTTTTTTTTTTTGATTGTTGGGCTGAGGTTCTTGCTGGGTCCTTGCCTTGGAGCACTTTTTTTTTTTTTTTAACCTATTAGAGTAGCCTCAGGGAGCCAATACCTGGCTGCAAACCAAGTCTTTTGTTTTTACAGCCTTCATGCCAATAAATGAGAATTGGAAATTTAGGGTAGAGAAAAGTAGCCAACCAAACCCCTCCTTTGCAAGACCATTGTACTAGAGTCTATAGAATTGAAAAGCGAGAGTGCAGAAGGCGGGCATAATAATAGTAATGATTACCGTTTATTAAGCCCTTACTATGTGCCAGACATTGGACTATTATGTCATTTAATCCTAGAAAAGCAATAGTATTATGTTTGGTTTTGCTTTATGTTGTTTCTAAGGTTGAGCTGCAGGCACAGAACTGAATTGATTCAATCAGTCACTCTTTTCTGTTACTGGCATGATATAATCATCTGTCTAGACATGACCCCTATTTTTTTTTAAATCTTTATCCATTATTCCCAGTGTAGCTACTGTGTCCTTCCGATCTATTTTCCATAGACTTACAGATCCATAAAAGTACGTAGTACAGTCTGCTTTGACAGCGTGTGTAAGTGGATCATACTGCACTTCTCACTGGGCAATTTGCTTTTCTTTTCCTTTCATCAGACATACTTTCTGAGGTCCATCCATGCTGCTCTAGAGAGAGCCAGTTCTTCAGTTAAGCTGCTCCCCGCACACTGCATATCAATTACTATCCTCACGTGTCTATTGTGTTTCTGATGGGTGTCTACACTGCTTCTAATTTTCTCTTATTGAAAAAGTGTTTCAGTGAATGATTGGATACAGTCTCTCGGTACATGGCTCAAGAGTTTCTGAGATTTACCTAGGATTCTTGAGTCTTAGACAATATGTATTTTCAATTTTAATAAATTCTGCCAAATTGCTCTTCAAGGTAGCTTTCCTAATTTACTGGCTTCCACCCACAGTCTACAAGAGTTCTTAAAATAGACACTATTATCTCCGTTTTGCAAATAAACTGACTCGGGAAATACATAAATGCTTGAAGTTAAATAGCACTGCTCACTGAACTCCCGCGTAAGTGACTTCAGAGCTACAATCTACAGCTCATTAGCAGCTGCGAATCCGTTAGCAGCAGGAGAAACCAGTTGCCAACAGCTTGTGCAGGTTAGGTTTCCCCATCTCACAACCCCCCCCCCACGGGCGGGGGGGGGGGGGGGGGGGGAGGAGGAGGCTTCCCAGAGCAGGCCAGCAGACTGACTGTGTCAGCAACAGTTGAACACCTTCGCTTTCTACCCAGTCACCCAAGGCAGAGACCTGCAAAGGATCGTGATGCTTTCATGCTCTTTCCATAGTATAGCTAGTTCTCCAGTGTGTCTGCTTCTCTACATCTCCGGTACAACCCTGATCAAAGACTGTTAGGCAAGTGTCTGCCTGTGGCCTTTCCTTATGGGCATCTGGGACTGTGTTCAAAATGCAGACTCGCACTCAGGCTCTGCCTACCGCCCTGCTAGCACAGAATCCACATTTTAATGGCGTCCCCAGCAACTCACAGGATTTGAGAACTTCTCGTTATGACTTTTCACAGAGCCTGTTAACTGTTTTTCCTGTATCCAACCTTGCACTCTGTCTACAACTTACTTTCCTTCTTTTGTGTGTATAAGTGCAAGTGTGTGTGTGTGGCTGTGTACATGTGGAGGTCAAAGGACAACTTCCTGGGATTTATCAAACTCAGGGATCAAGATAAGGTCATCGGGCCTGTGTGAGTGAAGGCCCAGCCCATAAGCCTCTTTCTTCTGAGAAGCAAAGACTTACAGAAAAAAATTCCTAAGTTCCCCAGCTGTCTGGCTCAGGCCCATGCTGTCCTCCCTCGCTTCAGTACAACCCCTTCTAATTCCTAGTCCAGGCCAGGCTTTCCCCAAGGGCCTTTTCTCTTGTTTCTTTCTTCTTCACAAGTAGAATTATGGAATGAGAGCAACCACTCTCTTGTTAAGCCTTTGTCAAACACGGAGCACCGTGTACCTTCTAACATCTCTCACAGCTGTCTTTAAATAATAATGTGTGTCTCCTTATTCAATATCAGTCTTTCCAATCCATCCAAAGGGTCCAGATTTTACATCTGGGCTGTGCAGTTACCCCCTTCCAGCACCCACCACAGTGCTGGATACACAGTAGTCCATCAATCTGTGTCCTTTGATTTAATGAATATCAATGTTGTCCTGGCTCAGAGTGGCCTCGCTTTCCAAGTTCAACTGGAGCCAAGAATCTGAAAATACTGCAGAGCTGCAAGGAAGTATAATGTGACCACCAGCGAGCGAATGGGGATGGAAATGTCCAGTTCTGACAGCTGCGACCCTTGTACATGCCGGAAGGAGAACAGAAGCAGTCTGAGCTCCCTGGGTGATGATAAATGTTCTGTCCTTAGGTCAGTGCCCTCCTCCTCAATACACTCCCAAATTGACCTCTGGCAGGACTCTTGTTTAGTGGGAGGTCTCTGCTAACCCCTACTGAATAAGGGTATGAGTGCTTTTGCTCTGTGCTCTTTGTTTTCTGGGCAGGAAAAATCTGGAGGCAGCAGAGTGAGGCTCAGTGATACAATTGCCTTCCCTTTCAAATGCTAAAAAGGGCTTTGCTCCTGGGTTAGTATAATCTAAGAGTTGTGGCAGCCTGGAAGTGATCCATTCCCTTTTCTTTTTGCATCCCATCTCCTACAGGCTAAGGGTAACTTTTGCAATGAATAGAAAGCCAGAGCTGTGTAAATGTCATAAACAAGTCAACATTGCCCTCCAAGCATCTCCCTAAGGTGAGCCAACATAGCTAAATGGGGGGGGGGGGGGCGGGGGAAGATAGGGGGTGCGGGGAGACACCTCCAAGTGAAACACTGGATTATAGCAAATTTCATAGACCTAAAGCTGGCCCAGAGACCCTAGAACTTTTGGCACTGGCCAGATGGGAAGCCAGATGAATCAATCCTAGAGGTTGAGTTTCTGGAGAAGGCATGCTATCAAATCAAAGACTCCCGACCGACTCTCTGCAAGTGTGGATCTTGGTTGATGAAGGAGTGATTTCTTTTCTATTTTGGATGGCTCTCCACATTAAAGAAAACATAAAACTATGAATAAAGTCAAGTATTAGACTTTTGGGAAGATCTAGTGAAATTGAAGATGTACCTTGGCTGTATGTTATGTCTGTATCTATTCACGCTTAACCGAAGGCACCAGAAAAGCAGAGGATTCAAAATCATTGGACATGTGACTTATCACCTGAAGCCTTAATTGGGCAATTTATAAAATGGGATCTTAATCCCTCCCCCACACAGATAGTTTAAAGTCAAACACATGAGTCAATGGTAGAGACAGGAGTACTGTATGGGAGGGGTTCAGTAGAAAAACTGTGCACATCTGTCCTGGGAGTTGACAGACAGACCACTCTGGGCTCACTTCTCTTTAGTGGCTAACTGTTGTGAAATATTATTTTAAGATGTGTTACATTTATTTTTGCTATGGAACATTTGTTTAATGATGCAGAGATGTGTTGCATTCTTTTGCATTGCATTTTTTAACTCTGTGAAGCTGTGTTACTTTGCCTGTCTAAAACACTTGATTAGTCTAATAAAGAGCTGAATGGCCATTAGCTAGACAGGAGAGGGATAGGCAGGGCTGGCAGGCAGAGAGAATGAGTAGGAGGGAAGATCTAGGAGCCAGAGAAAGAGGAGGACTCTAGGGGCCAGCCACCTAGCCACCCAGCCAGACATGGAATATGAAGGAAAGAAAAGATACACAGAAATAGAGATACAAGGTAAAAGCCCAGAGGCAAAAGGTAGATGGGATAATTTAAGAAAAGCTGGCAAGAAACAAGCCAAGCTAAGGCCAGGCATTTGTAAGTAAGAATTAAGTCTCTGTGTGTGATTATATGGGAGCTGGGTAACAGGCCCCCAAAAGAGCAAAGAGCCAAAGAGTCAAAAACTACCAACAACAGCTAACTTTGCTGTCCTGGGCTTCTTATAGGTGTGTCTGCAATCCTTCTGGAATATTTATTATTACTTAGAAACTTAAAGAAGAGTTCCTCATGGGTACTGGAACATGCAAGTATAGTCCCATCTACTCCATCTGGAGGCCAAGTTAGAGATCTGTTACATCCACGAGTTCAAGGTCAGCCTAGGCAATAAAGCAAAACTTATTACAAAAGAAAGGGAAGGAAGGAAGGGAGGGAGGGACGGAGGGAGGGAGGGAAGGAGGGAAGAAGTAACTGGAAGTGATATAGCTGATATCAGTATTTTAAGACAAGCTTATACATTTAAGTTTTTTTTGTTTTATTCATTTTCTTGGATTTTTCCCCGTTGACTTACTCCCCCACCCTCCATTTCCCCCCTTTTATTAAACATAGATTCTTTCTCATACAATATAACCTGAATACAGTTTCCTCTCCCTCTACTATTCCTGGTTCCTCCTTACCTCCTCTCCTATCTGCATCTACTCACTTTCTGTCTCGTTAGAAAAGAACAAACTTCTGGGAAATAACAACAAAATATGCTAAAATAAAATATAATAAAACAAAAACCATCACATCAAAGTTGGACAAGGCCAGCCAACAGAAAAAATGAAAGAGTACCAGAAGAAGACACAAGAATCAGAGACCCACTCATTTACACATTCAGGAGTCCCATGAAAGTACTAAACTAAAAGCTATAGTATGTATGCAGAAGACTTGGTGTTGTGTTCATGCTGTTTCAGTCTCTGTGAGTTCATATGAGCTTTGCTCAGTTGTTTTAGAAGCCCTGTTCTCCTGGTGTCCTCTTTCCCCTCTGTCTCCCTCACTTCTTCTGCCTCTTCTTCTTCAGGGTCCCTTGAGCTCTGAGGGGAGGGGTTTAAAGGAGATATCTCATTTAGAGTTGTGTGTCCCAAGGTCTCTCTTTCTCTCTCTGCATAATGTCTTGGTGTGGGTCTCTGTAATTGTTCTTATCTGCTGTAGGAGGAAGCCTCTCTGTGATGGCTGAATAAGGCACTGATCTATGAGTGTAGCAGAATATCATTAGGAGTCATTTTATTGTTATTTGTTTATTTTTATTTTATGTGCATTGATGTTTTGTCATGGTTGTTGGGTCCCCAGGAACTGGAGTTACAGATAGCTGTGAGCTGCCATGTGGGTGCTGGGAATTGAACCAAGGTCCTCTATAAGAGCAGTCAGTGTTCTCAACTGCTGAGCCATCTCCAGCTGTTTTGGTTTTTGTTTTTTCCTTGGTAGTACTTGGTTTTATTCTAAGTCTCTGGGCTGTCTAGACTCTGGTTCTTGGTCACCTAAGCAGTGTCAGAAATGGGTTCCTTCTCATGGAGTGAGCCTTAAGTCAACCCACCAGGTGCTGCCATTGACCTAGCACATTTTTCAGGCAAAACAGATTGTAGATCAAAAGTTTTGTGATTAGGTTGATATTTACTTTTCTCTTTTGGTTGCCAGCAGAGTACCTTTTCATGTCATAGATACTAGAACATGGGGGTAAAGGTTCTATGTAGACACCAGCTTGACCTCTCCATGTTCAATGAGTTGTGTAGGTGTTATCATTAGCAGTGAGGCCTTGCTGTCAGTTTGTGAAGGGCAATTTACTCTCTTGGAAACAGCCTGGGTTATTTGGGGATTTGTTAATTTCACAGATGCAAGGAGAAAGACCACTGACCCAAATCATGGCTAAATTAATTCAAGCAAGCTTTTTTATTTATGTACATGGGCTCTCTCTCCCTAAGGCAGGGTTCAAGAGATCAGCATTGGACATGGGAAAGATAAGGGTTTTATAGCTCAGGAGTAGGAGTTTCCCAAATGGGGGATTTGGCCGACAAAGAGGCAAGATTACAGAAGCAGAACATAAGCAAAACCAGTCAGTTATAACAACCTCCTGAAACAAAGACATGGTTGCAAGGTGGTCATAACAAGGTAGTCATAAAAGCTTCTTGAAACAAAGGTGTGGTTTTCATTTCCTGGAACTGGTAATACAGAACCATTAGTAGTTAAGGTTACAGGTGGGGCATAGCCCAATCCTTGAAACAGACTTAATCATAAGCAGGAATGAATCTAGTTTGTTTTTACAATAAGATGGCTTTCAAGCCCAAAGTGGAGGCAGGCTAGTTTATCAGTTTTAAAAGGACCCCTTTGGCTCTCAACTCAACTGGATGAAACCCTGTCCCAGCACTGGAAGCTTCATTGGTGACAAGAGGTGATGGTAAAGATTCTGTCTCCCTTGCTATTTGGAGACTTCATTAGGATTGTCTTTGTATATTATAGGAAGTTTCCACTGCACTAAGTTTCCATACCGACCCTCGAATTATTTTTATTTCTAGCTATCTCTCCCTTCATTCCCTCTCTCAATCCCATGCCCCACCCCTTCCCACTTGATCCTCCTGTTCTTGTTCCCTCACCCCCCTTCAGTCCACCCATAAAGTCTATTCTATTTCCCCTCCAGGGAGATCCATATGTCCCCCAATAGTCCATTCTTTTATGTCTAACCTCTCTGGGTCATTTATTTAATGGCTAGTATCCAGATAGAAATGAACACATACTATATTTATTTTTCTAGGTCTGGGTTACCTCACTCAGGATGTTTTTTATTTTCTAGTTCCATCCATTTGCCTTCAAATTTCATAATGTCATTTTTTTCTCAAAGAGCAGAGTTATACTCCATGGTGTAAATGTACCACATTTTCTTTATCCACTTTTCTGTTGAGGGACATCTAGGTTGTTTCCAATTTTTGGCTATTATGAATAAAGCAGCAATGAACATGGTTAAGCAAGTGTCCCTGTGGTGGGATGAAGCCTCCTTTGTGTCAATGCCCAAGTATGGTATAGCTGGAGCTTGAAGTAGGTGGATTCCCATTTTTCTGAGAAACTGCTATACTGATTTCCATGGTAGCTTTACAAGTTTGCATTCCCACCAACAATGAAGGAAAGTTTCCCTTGCTCCACATCCTAGCCAGCATGAGCTATTACTTGTATTATTGATGTTAGCCATTCTGACAGGTGTAAGATGGAATCTCAAATTAGTTTTGATTTGCATTTCCCTGATGGCTAAGATTGTTGAAAATTTCTTTAAGTCTTTCTCAGCTATTTGAGTTTCCTCTATTGAGAATTCTCTCTTTAGATCCATACCCCATTTTTTAATTGGGGTTTTTTTGATATCCAGTTTCTGAATTTTTTATATATTTCGGATATTAGCCCTCTATTGGATGTGGAGTTGGTGAAAATCTTTTCCTATTATGTAGGTTGCCACTTTGTCCTAATAATGGTGTCCTTAGCCTTCAGTTTCATGGGGTCCCATTTGTAAATTACTGATCTTAGTGCCTCATGCTATTGGTGTTCTGTTCAGGAAGTTGTCTCCTGTGCCAATGAGTTCAAGGCTATTTCCCACTTTCACTTCTATCAGGTTCAATGTACCTGGTCATATGTTGAGGTCTTTGATCCATCTGGAGTTGAGTTTTATGCAGAGTGATAGGTATGGATCTATTTGCATTCTTCTACATGTAGACATCCAGTTGATTTTCTTTTTAAACCAGTCTAAGACTGTTTTTCTATTCTCATTTGATTCATTTAGTTTGATTTGATGTGCAAAATCTGTTGATTTGATGTGCAAAAGACAGTACAAGGATCAGTTTGTGAGATGTGGAGTGTGTCCTGAGTTTACAGTAAGTCAAAATCCCACCAGTAAATTCCCACAAAAATCCCAAAGATGAGTTGGAAAGGAAGGAAGAATGGGGTGTCAGAATATAGCTCTAAGCTCAGGGGTGCTGGGCTTTGTTGGGAGACATCTTACCTTGGAATGTGGAGCTCTGTGTGGTTGTTTTTGCTCTTTTTTTTGGGGGGGGGCACCCAGCTCCCAAATAAATTACACACAAAAGCTTATTCTTAATTATGAATGCCTGGCCTTAGCTTGGCTTTTTTCTTGCCAGCTTTCCTTAACTTAAATTATCCCATCTACCTTTTGCCTCTGGGCTTTCCCATTCTCTTACTTCTTTAATCTTACTCTTATTCTGTGGCTTGCTATGTAGCTGGGTGGCTGGTCCCTGGAGTCCTCCTCCTTCTCTGGCTACTTCCTCCCCTCCTCCTCCATCTCCTTTGTTCTTCCAGATTTTTCCTTCTATTTATTCTCTCTGCCTACCAACCCCACCTATCCTTCCTCCTGCCTCACTGTTGGCCATTCAGTTCTTTATTAGACCAGTCAGGTATTTTAGACAGGCAAAGTAACACAGCTTCACAGAGTTAAACAAATGTAACATAAACAAAAGTAACACACCTTAAAATAATATTCTACTACAGTTCAATTTTGTCAGCAGCAATGTTTAGCCCACAGCTAAACATTCCCTCGAACGTCCTAAATCTCCACTTGTATCATCTATAAACTGGGATATTTATAGGACTTTCCTGAGTTTCACTGTGAGAATTAAATGAGAAGTACCTTGCAGAGTACTAGGAGCACTCAGGGAGCACGTCGAGCCATCAGGGAGCACGTAGAGCCATTGGTAAATGTTCGTTATACTAAGAGCCCCCCTCTGTGAAGTCCATAGTGAGTTTTACATAAGGCACCTCATGTTCACGAGGCTTTAAATGACCTCTCTAAGATAGGGAAATGAGAGTAGATGAAGCTAGTTTTATCGAGTCTCCACGTACTGCTTTTACCAAGGATTCGGAAGATAAGTGCCTATGTCTAGATGATAAACCATAAGGGGAGAAAGTGTCTCAGACACTCACTGTAATAGTACTCTTTTCAATGTACTAGAGCTTGCATATATCCCCAGGTTTTATTACTGTGTTATCCAGTAGTGAATGTGCCCATGTTAGCTTTGCTTGTTTATGGTGATAAGGATTGAACACAGCTGTGCACCTGTTAGGCAAGTGCTCTACCCACTGAGCTTCCTGACCCCCAAGCTGCTAGCACTGCAGTATTAGCTGGATTATATAGAGATATGAGCTATGAAGTTTTTGTTGCAGTTTCCATGGTCATCACTTAAGATGTCGTCTAGATATTTAATACATCCAGCTAAGAAGGCCACCTTGTTTCCAACTGGAGAAAACCACTTGGCAACTGCATATTGTATTTAATCCAAATTTTGAGTGGACGTACTTTGTAGAGCACCTTACAGAGAGGCTAGGAGGACCTGCTTTGGGGAATTCCCTGGTCTGAAATATAGTGAAAGTGGGTCCTTCATTTGGTGTGGAGGACCTCAGTGCAGATGCAGCTTCAGCAGGGCAGCTATTGGATGCTAGACAAATGACCCCTTTATGAAGTGGGGCCGGTATGAATACTGCCTTTATTAATGTTGCCTTGTTGCTTGGGTTTTTAAGATTTATTTTATTTTTAATTATGTGTTTATGGGGGAGATAGAGTATATGCACATGAGTCCAGGTGCTTGTGGAGGCCACAGGCATCAGAGTCTCCTGGAGCTCGAGGTACAGGTAATTGTGAGTCACACAACTTGGGTGCTGGGAACTGAACTCCTCTGCAAAAGTAGTATGTTCTCTTAGGCAATGAGCTCTCTCTCCAGACCCTTGTTATTTTGGTGGGGAATAGAAAATAGCATGGTATAAGTTGGGCAAATCACAAAAAAGTTACATGTACCTCTCTCTCTCTCTCTCTCTCTCTCTCTCTCTCTCTCTCTCTCTCTCTGTGTGTGTGTGTGTGTGTGTGTGTGTGTGTGTGTGTGTGTGTATTCTCAAAATCTAGGTGTTTGGTATTTGTTTACAAATGGTAACAGGGATTTTGTATTTACTCCCACATCTTTGAATTTTAAAAATTATTTTTAACTAAATGTATTTATTGATTTGTGTGTGAGAGAGGTGGGCAAACATGCCATGGAGTGCATGTGAATCAGAGGACAACCTCTAATAGTTGGTTCTGTCCATCATGTGGATCCCAAAGACTGAACTTAAGTTGTCGGGCTTGGTGCCAAACACCTTTATCCACGGAGGCATCTTTCTGGCCCTTTGCATTATTTTTATAATAAACATGTATTAAGTAATTTTATTTTGATAAGTTTCTATAAAAAGAAGCAAGGA
This sequence comes from Peromyscus californicus insignis, assembly GCF_007827085.1. Lineage (NCBI taxonomy): Eukaryota > Metazoa > Chordata > Mammalia > Rodentia > Cricetidae > Peromyscus > Peromyscus californicus. Next base: position 35,905,718 of record NW_026294595.1, on the reverse strand, counting down.
ATACCTGTGCTAGCGAGGGTTTTTTTGAGTTTTTCTTTTCAAAAGTTGCAGCTTTGTCAAGTTGGCTGCATTTTAAACACATCCCATCCTCAGACACCCCAGAGCTCATCTCTAATACACTGCAAGACCATTTGGAAACCCTGCAGACCTATTCCTTTTAAAAACCTGTGAGTTGAGCCCGGGATGGTGGCTCATGCTGAAATCTGGTACTTGTGGGAGCTGAATAGGTTGAGCCAGGGATGGTAGCTCATTTTGAAATCCGGTACTTGTGGGAGCTGAGGCAGGAAAATTGCTGTGAGCATGAAGTCAGTTTGGACTGCAGAGTAAGACCCTGTCTCAGAAATAAAATGACAATAACAACTGCCGTGGCCTGGACAGGAGGCAGTACTCAGAGTAGGCTATTATGCTATCCCCAGCACTAACTTCTTATTTCCAATTTAAACAAAAATCAAAATATGAACTAATTTTTAGGTTTTGTTAGTTTGGTTTTAAGAGATCTTTAACCTCACATAAGGAAGAAATACCTGATTTGATGGAAAAATAACCAGTTTCACACCATTAATTATCAAGATGTGTAATCAAAAGGGACCCAATGTGAATAGAGAACCAATGAGTTCCTCAAATCCAAAGCTTTAACACCTCAGAAATTAGCTGTTCCTCATGAAGGGTTAAGTGTCCAAAAGGAGTTACCTTTAGAAAAGCAACAATCTGTCGTTTTACCTGGGTCTCTGCCCTGCTCCCTTGGAAGCCTGCTTGTCCTCTCATCCCTGAGACCGATGACACACAGGGCTCCCTCCTAACAGCAGGTCTTCTCTAGCAGACTCCTCTTTGGAGCGCTCTGCTTCCCCAGTTCTCTCACTCTGTTAGTGCCTCTGCACGTGGTTCCTAAATGCTTTCCCTCGACTCAGCCCTGTTCCTGAATGGAAAGCTTTTCAGTGACCAATTAGTTCAGTCCTGATGGTTCGTTGTTAGTATTTCAACTCCCAACACCCAAAGCCTAATGAGCGAGCCTTCCTTTCATTTTGCTCCTGTAAAATATCATTCTTCACCGGCACTCAGAAGGCAGAGCCAGGCGGATCTCTGTGAGTTTGAGGCCAATCTCCAGCACAGGCACCAAAACTACACAGAGAAACGCTGTCTTGAAAAACAAAACAAAACAAAAAATATTCTTCCCAGTCAACCACAGCCAGGTAGCCTGCCATTTCCTAAATGCTCCCGTCTCTGACCCCACAGTCGTGCATGGTCTTACATTTCTGTTGCCTCCTTTCCTTATTTTCTTTTATTTTAGACGGGGTCTCATGAATCACAGCTGGGATGCAAACTCATGTAGGCAAGGATAACCCTGAACTTCTGATCTTCCCGCCTCTACCTCCAGAGCACTAGGATTACAGGTTCACGCCACCATGTTTGATTTGTGCCGTGGTGGAGACTGAACCCAGGGCTTCGTGCCTTCTCATCAGCACTCTACCAAACTGCGCTGCATCTCCAGCCACACCCTTTTTGTTCTTTTAAGATGTATTTATTTTATGTGTGAGTACCTGCATGAAAGTATTTGTACTGCAGATGTGCTTGGTGATGGTGGAGGCCAGAAGATGGTAACTGGTACCCTAGAACCATAGTTACAAGCTTCACAAGAGCTCCGGGGGAAGAAACTTGGGTCTTTGCTGAAGCAGGGTCCTCTGCAAGAGCAGCATGTGCTCTTAACTGCTGAGTCATCTCTCCGGCCACATTCCTTCCTTCCTTCCCAGTCTGCTTGTCCCTCCCTGGTTCAAGCTCTTGCTTTCCAGAAAAGAGAGACAAGTTAAGAGGAGGTCAAAGAGACACTCACAGGAGACACCTACGTGTCTAAAAAGATACTGTTTTCAGCAGAAAAGCAAAGGAGCAACATCCCTGACGCAGATATGCCTAATACCATAAAAGGTGAGAATTGGGGCTGGATAGATGGCTCAGTGGTTAAGAGCACTGGCTGCTCCCCCAAAGGACCCAAGTTCAATTCTTAGCACCCACATGGCAGCTCACAACTGTCTATAACTCCTGTTCCAGTGGACCCTCACACAGACATACATGCAGATAAAACACCAATGCACATAAAATAAAATAAATAAATTATACATATATATGTGAGGATTGGGTGGGGCTTGTGTGTTATATATGGGAACTCCTACTGGACTGGAAAGATTTGACAAGGGGTAAGGGTGCTTGCCACCAAGCCTGATGACCTGAGTTCTGTTCTAGAAACCATACAGGAGTTAGAAACTGGCCTGCTAGGACAGGTATTCCAAAGCAGCAATCCTGAGAGTCCTTGCTGGAGGCCAGGAATTGCTGAAGAGAGTCCCGCCTCCCAATTCTTGATTATCTCAGAAATGAGACCTCTGTCTAAAGGCTGTATGTGGCCATGTGAGGGAAAGTAGCCAAAGGCACCAGGACTAACCACCTCACTCCCTCCCCATGCCTCTGGAGGAAGTCCTTCGTAAAGGCCCAGCAGCTCAATGGTACCCTATTTCCTGGGGCCCCTCCTGATACACAGGGGCTCTTCCCCGCAACAACTATGACTCTACAATAGACTTCTTCAAACTCAGCCTCTGTGGTCCATAAATTTCATCCTTCAAATTTGAGTGACCAGAATTCAAAAGCCACTGGCTTGGGGGCTGACATCCCCCCAAAAAAGCCACTGTGACTGACTGCCACAATTATCCTCTGACCTCTGCTTGTGTACCATAAATGATCCACCCCCCCCAGGTTAGTTTTCATAGGTCTGCTCATCCCAGGATGACTTTGAATTCCATTCTCTAAGCTGGAGCAGTACACTTAAATAGAAAGAAATGGTCACAAAGCCATCATGAGGACCAAGAGAACAAATGTTAGTTTTGACAACAGAATCCATGCCCTCAGAACCCACTGCTTCAGGAACCAGTTGTCTGTGGGAGGAGAGGAGAGGGACACGAGCCACTAGAGGTGACTGAGTTCTGTAGCCCTGATATTAGGAAGCATGGAGAACCATAAAGGGAAGTGGGAGTCAGTATGTATTTGTGAATGACAGTACGCTTACACCTGAGGCGTCGGGGTGATGTGTCAACGGCATGTGTGGGTGCAGAGTCCAAAACGTGCCATCATTTCTGTGAGGAGGCTCCCCCAGGCACATAGCCCCAGGTTCTTGTTAGATAATGTGGCTTTTATTTATCAGTCACACAGCAGCATGAAGACAATTTGCCTGCCATGTGACCCCCGCCACAATCTACCTTCACTGTGTGACTGTCCCACTCCATCTGCTAATATTTTTATTTCCCAAGCCTTTGTCTGAGACATACTGATTGTTTCCAATTCTTCCTCCTCTGTGATGACTCGTCATCTCTTAGGTACTGGGCTGTCTTTACATCTGGGACTTCGACACATATTCTGCCTCCCCTGCTGGTTTCTACAGATTAGTAATAACTGTTTCCCAAAGGACATTTGTCTCCAGTCTGTCCTGTAGCAACACATTCTGTCTATCAAGTTACCCTTCTCCAAACCCAAAATTCACTGCTCCCTCCTTTCCTCATAAACCAGCATTGACCCGCTGCGGTCAACAAGAGAGTTCAAATCCTTTTGTACTCAGCACTGGGAGCCCGTTGTCCTCCGAGCCTTGTCCATTTCCTGTACCCTTAAAAGAGCGTCGGGATAGTAGGACACAGGCTCTGTGAAGGGGAGAATGGGAAAATGTGAGGGTGAGTTTATCTGGGAAGGGGGAACAGAAGGCAATATGGAGGAAGAGGAAGGAAAGAGGGGTGAAAACCTCTAAGGATATTTGAAAAAGCCATAGGGAAACATTATTTTATGTTAGCTTCAAAGTGTATATACTATATACAAGCATATATATCTAATAATATAAGTAAATTAAAATTATGCCACTCAGGATGACACTACTTCCCCGAAGAGCCATAGACTAACAAAACCTCTAGTACCAGGCATGGGAAATCTCCCTTCCAGCTGTTGACCAGGGAAATCCAAGAGACTCCCCAAATGATACAGGCCATTACCTTGCCCTTGGTTGCCTTCGGAACTTGAAGGTAAGATCCTATTACTGGAGATTCCACATACTCAGACACAGGACATGGAGACACAAGCTGGCACTGACCGGGGAGTCTCCTCCCTGAGGATTGGCTCTCACTGCACCTGAAGATGCTATGCAAGCTGCCAAGAGGAAAAAAGCAATCCCTATTCCTGCCCAACAGTAAATCCTGTGAACCACAACCATAACTAGCCTGGCAAGGTATACTCAAGGGTGCAATAGGGACACTTATAATTTGGTGATAGCCAAAAGCCATCTAATTGGACTTAAGGCCTGCCTGCTCAACAGGGAGGGAATCATGCCTGGTACTGTAAACCTAGCCAACTACCCATGGCTAGTGAGGTCATGAAGCCTAGAGGCAAACTGACCACTGCCATTTCTCTTAACCAGTGTGATTCCCAAAGGTTTTCTAAATACCTCGTCTTGCATCCACAGGTAAGTGTAGCTCTTACTCTCCAGCAAAGAAGCTTCTTTTGCAGCAGACAGAAACAGAAATCTACAACTGGTCAAAATGTGTTTGACCACGGGTCAGCCCAATTTGATACATCTCCAACACAACCCCTACACTTAAGGCTAAGAGAACATTGCAGCAAATAGCAGAAAGATCATAAGAGCCAGAGGTCCAGTGTGTTGGCTGTGAGATAGTGTCTTCTCTATGTGCCCATGAAATCTTAACAATATGGTCACCTAAGTAAGAGCTGTATAATGACAGTTGGCATCAAAACATGGGTGGGGGACACCTCACAAGGACCTGTGCCTAGATGTAGCACTAGAGGCAACTAATGGCTGTTGAGAGAGGGAGAATCCAGGGACAAGTCCCCTGATAAGTTATCTATCTGATCCCAAGTGGTCAACCTTAAGCCAGTAGACATATAAGCAACAGTAAATGGACTTGGCAAGTTGCATCTGTATATACATATGAATACATATATAACAATAATACTGAAAAAAGAAAAAGTCATGAATTCAGTAGGAGTCAGGAGGACATGGGCAGAGTTGGGAGTTGGGAGAGGATGGGGAAGATATTATGTAAATTTCATGCTTAAGTATTGTATGGAATTCTCAACATCACTATTTTAAAACAAAGAAATAAGAGTATCTGGAGAGTAGAAGATAATTTTACAGAAATTTCTTGAAATGAAAGAGGAGAGGTCCTGGGTAGTCAGACGCAGCTCTGGATAGGAGGGACTTCACAGGACACACCCACCCTGCCTCACTAGTCAGATCTAAGCACAGACCCAAAGAGTCTCTAGGTGAAATAAAACAGAACCGGAGAAAGTGGGAAGGGAAGGAAACTAAAGGGAAGTGTGTGGGATTAGCCACAAATGATGTAACTTCAGGGACCAGCCTTTATAAATGTACAAGGAATTGTCTCTGAGCTCAGGGCACAAACCTAGCTCTGGTTCCCTTTGTTTCCAAGCACCCAGTGCAAAGGCGGACACAGGAACAGTCCTAAACGAATTGCTGGCAATCTACTTTCTGTTTTTCTTAACAGAGTCTCACACTGTAGCTCTGGCTGGCCTGAACTCACTGTATCACTATGTGGTGGGTCCAGGCTGGCCTCAAACTCATGGCAGTCCTCTGCCTTAGCTTCCCAAATGGTGGGATTATGAGGGTAAGAGCCACCATGTCCTTCTTGGTCTCACTTTCTCAGATTAAGGAAAGGCATCACATTACATCTTACAGCCACCAAGATTCCTGCTTTCTCTATGCCTTTTTCTAAGATGTTGAGACCACTGAAGGACACACACACACACACACACACACACACACACACACACACACACGTCTTAAGAATATAGTATATAATGGGGGAAATAGAGTGTATCCAATGTAGTCCTATCTGTTAAAACATTTCCAGAATTCCACTTGACTCTGTCTCCTTTCCAGTGATGAACGACTCCCATTATGGCCCCTCCAGCCAGAATTATTCACTGGAGGCCATAGCCCTTACCATACCAGGGAGATCATCTTATTGGTCCTCTCTAGAAGTTATTACTCTGTGCTAGTTGCTAATGAAGTTCATTCTCTCTGCCTCCACCTCTTCTCCATCTTGCCAGACCATTTGGAATTCTAATCCTGTCCTGGATGCTCGCCTTCCGAGCTGACGATGGGTGTCATCTGCTAGCAGCATGCTATCATCTGTCAGCCCTAGCAGCTTATTTTCCGTTCTACCCATGTAAATCATTGATGAAATACCAAAGAATCTGCCCCCAGAATGGCATCCAGGGGACAGTTTCTAACAAACATGGGTGCCGTTGATAATGAACTCGCAAACCCACCCACCCCAAAGCCACCTTTCCCCAGTGTATTGCTAGTGTGGTGTGAGGAATACGATCAGAAGTCTTTGGGGGGCCAAATGGCAACGGAAAAGTTTCAGAGAAAACTCACTTTCCCATTGCCCGTTTTCCTGGCAGGCATTTGGCATATGTTAAGTAGTGGACCCTCCCGCACCTCTCGAAGGCAGCATGGTAGAGACAGAGGCTGGCCACCGGTCCTGAGGTTGGACCCACTTATGTGGAACTTCCACTCCTTCACTTTCTAACTATGAACTTGGCAAAGGACTGAGTGTCTGTGCCTTAGTTTTAGAACAAAATTCACTTCAGAGGACTGTCTGGAAGACTCCACCACATGAAAAGTCCTTACCCTGATACACACTGAAGCCTCGTCGACCTGGCTGTTAGCAGTACACATTAAAGTAAAGGAAGTTGGGGCTAGAGAGATGAAGAGTTAAGTTCTGTTCCCAGTACCCACATCCAGTTCCAGAGGATCCAATTCTCTCTTCAGACCTCCAAGGATATGCACAAAGTATTTTTAAATAGTTACTTATTTATTATTTGTTTGGGTGTTTCGCCTGCATGTACATCTGTGTACCATGTGCATGCAGCACCCACAGAGGTCAGAAGAGGGTGTTGAATCCTGTGGGACTAGTCACAGACAGCTGTGGGCCTCCATGTGGGTCCTCTGACAGAACAGCCAAGTGCTCTTAACTGCTGAGCCATTTCTCCAGTCCCCAAACACATATAATAAGGTGGAAGAAGGTGGGGCTGGTATGTGGTAGAATCTAGAGACCCAGTGATATCTGACTTGGACTGCTAAATTCTTTCCTGTTTATTATGCAGTCTTGGTGTGCACTTGTTCACGCAGGACACCCATGAACACACACAACATGAATAAGCACGAGTCCCGATGATTGAACTAGGGCCCCCAGCACTTGATCAATCACTGAGCCATGTGCCCAGCACCTGCTCCATAGATTGTTAATGTTATATTCCACATATTTTCAGAGAATCGGAAACTCTTCCCATTGCAAGTAAACATAATTGAAAGCAATGTTTCTTTGTTGAGGGATATTTATATTTTACAAGACAAAAAAAGTCAACCTGTGTTTCAAATAAAAATCATGGGGCAGGCTGTGGCAACATACACCTTTAACCCCAGAACTTGGGAGGTAGAGGCAGGCAGATCTCTGTGAATTCGAAGCTAGCCTGGTCTACTGAGTGAGTTCCAGGACAGCCAGAGCTACACAGAGAAATCCTGTCTCAAAAAACCAAAAAGAAAAAAATCATAAAATATTGGGCTTTAAAGCCCTCTGGGACTGACTGATAATGAAGGACTTTTTCAAATTTGCTTCTGGTTTTGTGGAATTCTTTTGGTTTGTTTGGGGAGGGTTTTTTGTTTGTTTTTGGTATTTTTGAGATAGGCTTGGAAGAACTCACTATGTAGAGTAGGCTAAACTCAAAGTGACAGGGATCTGCCTGCCCCTGCCTACCAACAAATGAGATTGTGGGCCTGTGCCACCTTGCCTGGGTATTTCTCCCTTTTCTCAACTTAATTTATCTTAATGAAGTAAGTCTTAAGTGCCCAAAGAGAAAACATAGACAACCCTGTAAACTGTGGAGGAGTAATGTCACCTGTCACTAAAGGCCAGGGCTGGTCCCTGTTTATTAACATTATTGTTCTCTTAGTGGAGTCTTCCCATGTCACATGGCTCCATTTATGTCTTTTCTGCAGCCTGCTTTTCTCATTTAATAGTAGTAAATGGTTAGCTTCTCCCATAACATTGTTTAATAAGTTTCTAATATCTGTAAAACCTGAAAGGAAAAAAAAAACATCAATAAGTGCCATAAATAACAAATCCCCTATTGTTGGACATTTAGGTTGATTCTATCTTTTCTGTGACTATTATAAATAAAACTGTCATGAAGAGCCTTGTATCACGCTGTTGCATAATTCTCTCGCTCTGTACATATCCTTCTTATCCCTGACAGATGGCCGGCCAGCCTCTGTTTGATCACTTCCAGTAACAGGGGGCTCACTTCTTTGCCAGACAGCTCATTCCATTTATGGACAACTCTAATTGTTAGAAAGTTCTTTATTTTTAACCCAAATCTGTTCCTCTTAACTTACACTCATTGATTCTAGTTCTGCGATCTGGAATTACCCAAAGCAATCTTTTCCTTTTTGCACTTGGCATCCCATCAAATACTTGAAGAAAACCATAATGAAACTCCCTAAATAGTCTCTTCTTGAAGATAAATATCCATGCTTATGAGCTTTAAAATTTAAAAAAAATTTGAAGAATTAGTAATGGGAGGTGGTCCCTAAGCAAGATGTAAATTTTTTTCTATTATATTTCCTTTTTGTTTTGGGCTCCTGGAAGCTTGGTCTAATGGATTACCCCATTATTATAGCATTAGAACCCTTTCCTTACATGTGTGTATTCTATCTTCTCACCTAGATCTAATTGTCTTATTTCACCTATATTTTCTCAGGCTATAATTTTTTCCTTTAAAGCTGAGTTATTTACTGAGTTATGTCTCTGTAGCCTCCTGCAAGTCATTGGTGGTACAATGTCTATTTTCAATCATATGCATTTCTCCATTTCTTTCAGCCACTCTGTATGGAATCTGCTGACCAGTGTGTCAATCTCTCTCTCCTATTAGCATGTCTGTTTGGCTTTTTGCTCTCTAAAACTGTTTTCAGTCTCCGCCCCTGTTCCCAGGTAGAGAAGCTAAAGGGAGGGAAGGTACTGAAAAATGTCTTAGCCACTTGGTGGGCAGCTGAGGCAGGAGGGTGGCGAGTTTGAGGCCAGCTTGGGCTCATAGCAAACCCTATCTCAACAATAATCAAAATGCAGCTTAGTCCTTTTGAATCAATTAGAACTTCTATCAAATGTTTGGTGTCTTCTCTGTCACTCAGAGGCCTGGTCCTCTGTCCTTTGAAGACATTAGAGCTCACATCTCCATGATGGTACCAAACCTTCCCCTCCCTGTAAGAGGCGGGTAATCCTCCCATAGCACCTGTAGATGACCTAGATCACTAGCTCCCTCCCCTGAGATGGGAGGTGAAGAGAGGAGCTACTTGAACCCCAAGACCATGGCTGTAGGACAGAGGTTCCAAAGAAGGAGCTGGACAGGAGCTGGGTGGCCCAGGCTGCTTGTTCCTGAAATAGAGGCCTGCAGAAGCTTCTGAGCCACTTTCCTCATAGAATTCTGCCTTGTCTGGGCTGTGGAACCCTTTTTTTTTTTTTCTACACCAGATCTGAGAGGGGGTTGGAAGTACACACCTGAGGCTCTCTTTAAGGGTCAGATCTCAAAATGGTAGATATGACTACAGCCATAGTTAGTGTTTCCGGGTCAGTTTTATTACTCCATGTGGATGCAAAGGTATTGGAAGGAAGTGGATGTAACAGGAAGAAAAAGTAGCCAATGTCGAAGCTTTGTCGAAGTACTGACTACTCTTAGGGCCACATTTTTTTTCTCTTCTCTTTGTTGACCATGTTGGGAAGCTCCACTCTGGCCTCCCTCTTCCCATTCCAGACCCCACCTTCAAAAGGCCCATCAAGTAGTGGCTCCTCCCCTAGAGCTGCTCAGACCATGCCTACAGGGTATTTAATGTCCAGCCCACAGACTTGCCACGTCGTTTCTCCTCTTCCCCTGGGACCTCTCGGGAATGCTTTGCTCCAATTAAAACCTGGATTTTAATTCGGCCTGATATGATTTATTGCGTCAGCAGAGAAACCCAGTATCTGGGTACGGGAACCTTTCAGATCACACATAGTCAACAGAAGCCTAGCTAGAGTCCTCTGTATCCATATAGCCAGGACTGCTGAGGTCTTGCTCATTCTGTTGAAAGGCATGGATGGCACATCAAACTCTAATTATTCTCTCAGGGGAAAATTAAGCCCCTTTTTTTTCTTTCTCTTGGGCTCACAGACTAAGTTTGCTAACAAACTCATCTTTTCACAGAAGATAAGCCAGGTCACTTCAAACTGCTTCAGGTCCAGCCAAGCAAAGAAGGGAGAAGCAGTTTGTCTTAGATGGGGTGACTACTGCGATGATGACCAAAACACCTTGGGGAAGAAAGGGTTTGTTAGGCTGACACTTCCACATCACAGTCCATCATCAAAGGAACTCAGGACAGGAACTAAACAGGACAGGAACCTGGAGGCAGGAGCTGATGCAGAGGCCATGGAGGAGTGCTGCTTACTGGCTTGCTCCTCATGGCTTGCTCAGCCTGCTTTCTTATAGAACCCAGGACCACCAGCCCAGGAATGGACCCACCCACAATAGGCTGGGCCTTCCCACACTGATCATTAATTAAGAAAATGCCCTACAGGCTTGCTACAGCCCAAACTTATGAAGGCATTTTTCTCAGTAAAGGCTCCCTCCTCTCAAATGACTCTATCCTGTGTCAAACTGACATAAAACTAGACAGCACACAATTAATATATTTAATAGAAATGCTTACTAACACACACACACACACACACACACACACACACACACACACATACACACACACACACACACACACACACAAAGTCGACAGTGCAGATCTTCAAGTCATCATGTTGCCCAAGACCATGCATTCTCTGGTCATCATGAGCATTGGACTGAAGATTGCCACAAATTAAAAGATTTGAGAATGACCTTATTTTACAATTTTTAAAATGCCTTTAGACTCCAAATCCTCGTGCTTTGCTTCCAGTTCCTATGATTACAGGTGTGTGCCACCATGCTCAGCTTTTTCAAAAAGTTTTTCCTTTTCATTGCATTAGGAGCTAACCTTTTTAGCATCGTTTTCACTGTGAGATAAACCATCCTCCCTGATGAGATCAATGCGAAGTACACAGAGCACATGGGTGAGATGGGGCTGTTAGGCTGCTCGGCTGCACTCAGTCATACCCTTTGAAGGAATAGTGGTTCAGAGTCAAATACCTCAGGAGAACGGTCAATTAATTCTTATCACATGTCCCCCAATTTCTCCCAGATAGTTGAAAATAAGCGACCAATGCCATGGTTTGTTTTTAGTTGCCAGTATTGAACAACCGTTAGGAAGCATTCATCTGGTGGTTTTTATGTCTTAGGACCCTGAGAGTCGCATGATATGAGGTTAAAGGAAAATCAAATCCCTTTTACCGCTACAGGAAGCAATCCGGGGCTGTGGTTAATTTGACCACCAACACTGAGGTGACCTCTTCTGGGAAGTGTTTCCTTAGGGTCAGCACACAGAAGAGATGGGACAGAGAGGGCCAAGGCTTTCCCTCAAGTTACAGGCTGAACTTGGTGATGTGTTAGAATCTCCCACGTGGTACTGGTTTAGCAGCATGAAAGCTATAGCATTGAATGGGTCATAGAGCCTCTGGTGAAGGAGCACCCTCAGTTGTTGTAGAAACCCCAGCAGATTGGAGATGCCAGGACCACGGGCTGACCCCCAAGAACAGCATCAGCTGTAGAGGAGAGCTGACCCGAGACTGCTGGACAAGCTGTGTGTTCTGTGGCGCGCAGAGTCAGAGGAGTGGGACCGCCTAAGAGCTGTGGAGCCCAGAGGGTCATGATCCCCAGATGATAGACAGTGAGCTGCAGGATTTGGTTTACATCTGAAGACACTGGTTTTGCTTTATTTCTTTTCTTTTCTTTTCTTTTCTTTTCTTTTCTTTTCTTTTTTCTTTTCTTTTCTTTTTTCTTTTCTTTTCTTTTCTTTTCTTTTCTTTTCTTTTCTTTTTTCTTTTCTTTTCTTGTCTTGTGTGTGTGTGTGTGTGTGTGTGTGTGTGTGTGTGTGTGTGTGTGTGACTATGCCCTGGTTCTTCCCTCTTGGAATAAGGAAGTATGTAACTTTTTTTTTTTTATTTTCCAGAAGCCCAGAGTTAAAAGACTTGAGACTTTTAAAGAGAGATGGAACTTTTAAGTGTTGAAAATTTTAGACTGTGGTACTTCTAAAGTTACATGATATATATTTAATATTGTGATACTAGCATGAGGTCTTGGGGATAAACAAGAAAAGAAAGACAATAGTTAATAGTTATTTTGTTTGCTTGATTGTTTTTTGTTTTTGAGTCAGGGTTTCTCTATGTAGTCTTGGCTGTCTTAGAACTTTCTCTGTAGACTTGGCTGACTGAGCACACAGAGCTCTGTCTGCCTCTGCCTCCTGAGTGCTGGGATTAAAACTATGTACCACCACCACCTGGCCTAATAGTGATATCTTTGTGTGTCATATTAACAAGGGGTCAGTTGTATTGGTTGGTTTTTGTCGATTTGACACAAACTAGAGTCATCTGTGAAGAGGGAGCCTCATTTGAGGGATCGCCTCTATCAGTTGTCCTGTATGCATGTCTGTGGGGCATTTTATTAATTACTAATTAATTATTGATATAAGAGGGCAAAGTCCTCTGTGGGTGATGCTACCCCTGGGCAGGCAGTCCTGGGTTGTGTAAGAAAACAAACTGAGCAAGCCATGGATAGTAATCCAGTAAATAGCATTCCTCCACGGTCTCTACTGGAGTTCTGGCCCTGGCTTCCCTTTGTGACAGACTATAACCTGTGAGCCACATAAATCCTTTCCTCTCCGTGTTGATGGTGTTTATCACAGCAACAGAAAGCAAAGCAGAGCACTAAGAAAAATTGGGGCTCAGAGGAGTGTCTTCAAAGGAGTGGGGAAGGGGCCTAACGATCTAAGTTGATCCCCCAACCTACATAAAAGCCAGATGTGGTCTGTAATCATAGACCCAGCACTCCTATGCAGAAAGGGAAGCAGAGATGGGCGAATGGGCTGGAATGATGCAAATACAGTACAGTTGCAGAAACAGCTGGAGAGATCTTGCTTCACAAGCAAAGTGAAAGAAAACCGACTCCGAAGCGTTGTCGCTGGACCTCCACACACCTGCTGTGGTTCAAGTGCACACACACACACACACTCACATGCACACACACACACAGACACACGCACACACACACACATGCACACACACACATTCACGAGTCCTTTATTTTGTTTTTAAATGGAACAGAATCAGATTTATAAAAAGGATGGGAAATAAGTGGGAATAAAGGAAACTACCAACATGTAACTCAGACATCAATTCTTTGCAGTACTCATCTAGATTTTTCTAATCAACAGAAAACATAACTTTCTAAAAAAAAAAAACATAACAACCATTTCATAGTATGAAGAATTTGCTCAAAATAAGCCATACTTAGGCTGGAGAGATGACTCAGAAGTTAAGAACACTGGCTGTTCTTCCAGAGGTCCTGAGTTCAATTCCCAGCACCCACATGGTGGCTCACAACCATCTGTAATGAGATCTGGCTCCCTCTTCTGGCCTGCAGGGGTACATGCAAACAGAACACTGTATACATAATAAATATATAAATCTTAAAAAAAAAAAAAAGCCATACTTTTTTTTTGAGCCAAACGAGTCAAGCTCCTTTCCTGTCTTTCTTTCCTTAGATCATTAAACTGGCACATGAGAGAACTGTCATACACCTGCCTTTTCTGGAATATACTGAAGGTCTCAATAATAACATATTTTGATAGAGTGGAAGCTGTTGAACAATCAGACTTAGCATGTTGATTGTGATGGTGCCTTGGGAAGTGTCAATTAATGACAAACTGCTCTTCATGTCTAACTTCTGATGTCAGGGATAAATAAACACAGTGTGAGCTGAAGAGAGAAAAATCCCTCCTCCTTGTTTTGACAAAACTGATAGGACACTTTAGCTTGTTCTGTGCCCACAGTCTGGCTCCTAGTATTTGCTAATATTCTAACCCTCACAGCATTAGGCTCTGTCTCCTGTCACAGGCACAGTGGGTCACCAATGACCTCCGTCTCAGGGGCAGCCTGGTGCCTGGTAGAGGAGAATGTCTGTCTGAGTCTCACACAGAGAAAATTGCAGAGAAGAATGCTATGAGAACTTGCGGGGGCATTTTTAGTTCCTGCTCCAAAATTCACTAGTCATCAAGCAGTTTCCAGGTGGAAGGAGTGTCTTAGAAGTGGCAGAAGTTACGATCCTGACATTTTTGGAAAGGTGCAAGTTATTATGGGTCAAATTTGAAATACACAGAGGTGGATGCTAGGATTGCTTCTAGCAGTGATATAACCTGGAGTCTTCTATTCTTGGTGTTCTTTGGTCAAATTTTGGTATTTGGTGCAGCATAGAAAATATGGAAGGAATATGCATGCATGCGTGCGTACGTGCGTGCGTGCATATTTCTTTGTGGTTGATACAAAAATGAAAATGACAACTGGCACAATAAATGATGGAACAAAATCTTAGCAGATTCCAACTAAACTAAGCATGAGGACAAGTGCCTGTACTCCTAGCACTTAAGTTGCAGAGGCAGGAGGATTAGGAGTTCACAGTCATCCTCAGCTACATAGGAAACTAGAAACCCACATGAGTTACACGACCCCCTATCCTAAAAATTCAAAGTGAGCATAGGGATATAGCTTAGTGGCAGAGTCTTACCTGGCTTGTGCAAGGCCATGAGTTCAAGCACTAGCACCACAAAGAGGAAAATACACGAACAAAACAAAACATTTAAACTCAGGGCAACCTAAGGCTAGTATCTCCTAGATACACTTGAACGACATTAACTATTACCTTATTTAGGTTAAAAAGAACAACTCTATATACCACACAATTGCAGGGATACAGAGTGGAGAAAATCAGCCATGGCAACAATGTACATGAAAGTGTAGTGGGTAGCCATTCCAGCTTTGATCTGGAAGTTCCAACCCCCATTGAGACTTCGGCAACTGTCACGCCTACAAGGCGGGGCCAAGGGAGGCGCCAGGGGACCCGAGATCTGGATCGGCGGGCGCTCTCTGTTGCGGGACCCTGGACTGGAGAGGTGGACTGAGCAGAGCTCCAGAGAACACCGCTGGACTGTGATACACCTTCCCCAGACTCCGCGACCTACCTATTCCTTAATTTGTAAGTTACGCCATTAAATAAATCTCCTTTTAACTACGTGGAGTGGCCTTAATAATTTCACCAATATCTGGCGCCCAACGTGGGGCACGAACCCACGACCCTGAGATTAAGAGTCTCAGAACTTGGTGGAAGTCAACTGTTATACATCATCTGCTAAAAATATTAATGCAGTGCCTGGCTGCATGTGCTCAACTATTGTTTAGCATGCACTTCCTGGCAGGTCCTGTGCTGGGTCCTGCAGTTAATGGTGGACAATGGTGGCTGGTGTAATCTGCCCAGTTGAAGGCACATACTTTAGGAGGAACATTGACTTGACATGGTGAAACATACCTGTAATGGCAGTACTCGGTGGGCTGAGGCCGAAAGACTGATGTGAGGCCAAGGCATGCAAAAGCTATATTCTGAGTCTCAAAAAATATATTCAAAATTAAAGTAAGAACAATCTTATTAAACTAGAGAAGTGGCAACTGGGGGCCAAGTCCAGTTTTCTTGGGGTCGTAAGACAGCTTATCTTCACCAGTAAGAACAGTATTTGACCGTTTTATTAGTAAAGATTATTTTATTTGGATTTGAAAGATGCATGCAAAACTAACAAACAACAGGAAAATTAGGATCTTATATGGCATTAAGGAGAAAAGACAGTGAGGCTAGGACAGTTGGGGCCAGGAGGCCATCTCTCTGCTCTCTTTGTGTCCTTCTTCCGTCTGGAACCTAGAGGGAAACTATTCCTTCAGTCTGGTTCCTTTGTGCTTATGAGGTGACTTCTACCAACACTGGAGACATCAACCTTCCTTATTAGGAAATCTTTCCTCCATGGTACATAATTGTAATCCCAACACTTGGAAGGCTGAGGAAAGAGGATTGGGGCTTGTGGGACAGCCCAAACTTCACAGCAAGACCATCTTCCCTTCGACCTTTGAACAATAGGGTTGACATCACGCTGATGAGGTTGGTTCTTAGCTGTAAAGTAATGCAGGCACAGATTGGCTGAAACCCAGTTGGTGCAACCAGTTGCTTGCAAGGGGGTTGCCATTACCAGGATTGCCTTGAGTTGAGGATTTGGTTGGCTTCCTGAGGCATTTGGGCAGTGTGGAAGAGCAGATGACTTCTGTATGTAACATTTGGGTTCTGTTTGAAGGTAAGAAAACAGTGAGGATGGATGCTTAGCAGACAACTCTGAGAGAAGGAAGGGCCTCCTTTGTAAGTGACTGTGAGGGAAGAGACACTGGGGACATTCCCTTTCACCTCTCTCAGTGGGAGAGCCTTCCTTTTCTAAGTGACAGATAAAATTCATACCCTGACACCTTGTACAATGGTCAAGAGTCATTTGTCTTGTTTCTCCAGCTGTGACTCCACCACATATATTCTGCTAGGTTGGGGACAATAGGAAGGCACACTAGGAAGTCAAGGTCCACATTGTACTCTTCAGCCTACATTTACTGGAAATGGATCTGCCCTTTAGCTTTTCATCTGTTAGCTTCCTGTGTCTAATTGACCTGTAGCTGGTGATGGAAAAGGCTATCAACCTTAAAAAACCTCAACAAGAATGCCCTGCCTTTGGAAGTCTTCACGACCAGAATAGATGGACTCTCTCAAGTATGCTTTCAAATGGAATTGTGGCTGAGCATGATGGCCCAAGCCTGCAGTCTTCGCTACTGGGGTGGCTGAAGCAAATGATTGCCTGATTCTAGGAGCTTGAATCCAGCCTCAGCAAGCTAGTGAGAGGGAATAGTGTTGGGATTGTGTCTTCTGAGTGCTCTCCGACCATACATCTTGTCTAAGAATCCGACCGTGAGGAGCAAGAGACTCAATCAATGCTGTCCCATAGGTATCCCATGATCATGGAAGCATATTTACATCTCACCATCTAATAAAGACATTTGTAGCCACATGTAGCTAGCTATTAGACATTTGAAACATGGCTTGCCTGATGGAACAGTGATTTGAATTTTTTTTTTTTTTTTTTGGTTTTTCCAGACAGGGTTTCTCTGTGTAGCTTTGCGCCTTTCCTGGAACTCACTTGGTAGCCCAGGCTGGCCTCGAACTCACAGAGATCCGCCTGGCTCTGCCTCCCGAGTGCTGGGATTAAAGGCGTGCGCCACCACCGCCCAGCTGAATATTTTTTTTATTCAGTATGAAATAATTTTAAAGTAAGGATGAAGTAGGCATGTATATTGCACAGTGTTATATTTCCTGCATTCTGGTCTCCACACTGTGCTTTGAAAGGCTGGTGGGGCTTTCAACTTTTGTTTATCTGAATACTCAATAGTTTTGTAGCCAAGCCTGGTGGAGTACCCTGTGCAAGACTATGTGTTCTCATAGCACATTAGGAGCTTCTGGGGAACATGAAATAAATAGATTGCAGGGTCTTTGCCCTTAAGGAACTTCCTGTGTAGTAACCAGCTTTTGCTGCGTGTCTTCCAGTTTCTGCCAAGCCTGAAAGTGTTAGTTCCATGTTAAAGGGGGGAAATTAAGCAATAATTAGGAGAGATGATGCTTGGCAGGGGCTTTTTTATCTCAAGGCTACCAGATTTTGTTCATGGAATTTGAGAACATGAGTGATTTGCATATGTTGCATAAATTTGCATCTTGTATTCAAGAGACCTGACTCCAAGTCTATGAAGTACAATTTAATTAATTAGTGGAACCTACTATAGTTGTATTCAAAGCAGGATTCAGGGCTTCACACCCAGGAACTAGCTAGCAACTGACAACAATTCAGAAAACTCCAGACCAAGACAGGACCAGGACACACACGCACACGCACACGCACATGCACACACACACACACCCTGGGGGGAAAGAGAGTCATAGCCAATGGGGAAGGATTTGTACCAGGAGGTTGGGTCACCCCAATCCCTGTTCTCTATGCATTTTTGTGTATTGGATGCGTTATTTCCAACGAACAACACTGGATAAAACTCAGTAGTATTCATTTGTGCTTTTTGCTACTGTCTGTCTTTGGTATCTTCCACCCACTTCTTCCTTTGCTCCTTTGGAGACAGCTGAAACCTGCATGGCTGTTATCAGATAGTTTGAAAGAGGAAAGATGAGTAAAAGAGAGGGTACCTTGTAAGAAAAGGATGGTTCACTTCCACCTCCCCACTCGTACTGCCTCACCTCTCTTTCCTCTACTAAACACCCTCTTAAAATCTATGCTGGTCTCTTTTCAGGGCTCTGACAGAATGTTCAATAACACAGATCCTTGTTTTGAAGGAGCATAATGCTGGAGCCGGAACTGAGCACGCTGGATGGGTAGGAACTGAAGGCTCATCTCCGAAGATAGCTACACTGTGCTCCTGTGGAGGGACGGAAGATTTCATAGTGGGGCAGTGTAGCTGCAGTTTAGAACAGGGCAGGCAGGAAGAGATCTCTTGGACAGCATACTCCAAGTAGTAACCAATGTGTTGGGGTATGGTGAGGGGTGGGGGACAGGAAGAGTCACAAAATGAGACCAGTACACAGGTGCGGGTCACATTGCTCAAAGAGGAAAGGTTATGTGAATGCAAACATGTATTTTCTGTCACCTAACCCGGAAATGAAAACACAACAGAAACTCCAGCAGAAGGGCAGGTTGACCTTTCCGCTAGAACAAAGGCATCTGTTCCGAGCATCTGCTGACCTGGTTAGCTATGGGCCTGTTCCCAGCACTTCCTACTTTCTAGAACATGGCTTCTGTTTTGTTTTGTTTTCCAAGACAGAGTTTCTCTGTGTAGCCTTCGCTGTTCTGGAACTCACTTTGTAGACTAGGTTGACCTCAAATTCAGGAACCACATGTCTCTGCCTCCTCAGTGCTGGGATTAAACGTGTGTGCCACCACACCTGGCTTAGAATACGGCTTCTTTAATGAACCCATGTTGATTAGACACTTGTACCACATCTGCCATGTTGCAGCCTTTAACCAAAAACAGTGCCTGCCTGCAGGGCAGCCCAAAGAGCTGAGTCTGAGTTGGAGAATTGCCCCAAGTAACAGAGCTAGCCATGCTAAAGTTTCCTCGGAGACCCTCTTGAGTCTATTTATTCATTGGAGAACCACAGAAGCAGATGTGGAACCTACTTACAGGAATGCTGGACGCTCATCTGGAAGCCCCAGTGTGGCTTATATACAAACCAGGCTCTATGGCACAGGCTGACCATCCTAGCTACCCTGGAGGTTGAGTCAGGAGGATCACAAGTTTGACACCTTGCCTATAGAATGATTCAAGGCCATCCTGGGGGATTTAGTGAGCCCTCGTATAAAAATAAAAAGTAAAAAAGGGAGCTAGGTGTGTAAATAGCTGTAGAGCACTTACCTAGCACACACAAGGTTCAAGGTTCAATTCCTAGTACCACAAACAACAACAACAACAACAAAAACCCCATATTTATCTTAGATTAATTCTATGGTATATTACAGCTTTAAAATATTTTCATGTCTATTAAAATGTTATCAAGTGATGCCCTAGTAAACAGGTCACAATTAATTTCTCCAGGGAAGGAGAAGGGCTTCATTTAAATCACCTGCCAATTTCCATGGCGTAAGAACTCCCACTGTGGTTACTTCCAGCTACCACGAAATTCCAATGAACAGGACTTACAAAAATGAGACCAGTCGGTGTGAACAAGCAGAGGAGCACGGTCATTGTCATGCTCTACGTGCCTCCCATTCCTTTGATTTTTTTTCCCCCTCACCATTATGGTCTTTGAGATTCCCTCGTGTTGGTGCACACATTTCTAGGGTTTTTTGTTTTTTTGTTTACTTCCATGACTGCCTTGCACTGATTATAGGAGGGAACTAAATTTTATTTTTCCCTTTCTTTTTGATGGATATTTTGATGTCCCCAACTGGTTTACTCTTTAAAATCATGTGCGGGAGTGGAGAGATGGCTCAGCACTTAAGAGCGCTGGCTGCTCTTCCAGAGGATCTGGGTTCAATTTGTAGCACTCATATGTTGGCTCACAATCATCTGTAACTCCAGTCCTAGGGGATCTGACATCCTCTCTCATGCTTCTAGAGCACTGTACTCAGAAACGAGCAATCAAAACACCCATAGAATA
The DNA here is from genome assembly GCF_007827085.1 of Peromyscus californicus insignis. Taxonomy (NCBI): domain Eukaryota; kingdom Metazoa; phylum Chordata; class Mammalia; order Rodentia; family Cricetidae; genus Peromyscus; species Peromyscus californicus. Next base: position 35,885,414 of record NW_026294595.1, on the reverse strand, counting down.
AAATGTAAAAAAAAAAAAAAAAAAGTTTTTTTTTTTTTTTTTTTTTTTGTTTTTCGAGACAGGGTTTCTCTGTGTAGCTTTGCGCCTTTCCTGGGACTCACTTGGTAGTCCAGGCTGGCCTCGAACTCACAGAGATCCGTCTGGCTCTGCCTCCCGAGTGCTGGGATTAAAGGCGTGCGCCACCACCGCCCAGCTAAAAAAAAAGTTTTTATACAAACATGTGGACCGTGGATGTAGCTCAGTTGGTAGAGTTCATCATGCCCATTATTCAGGAAGCCTAGAGTTTATTCCCTAAAGACCAAGGTCACCTTTGGTGACCTAGTGAATTTGAGGACAGCTTGGGCCAGACATGTCTCTGTCTCAATTAAACACACACACACACACACACACACACACACACACACACACACACACACACACAGAGAGAGAGAGAGAGATAGAGAGAGAGAGAGAGAGAGAGAGAGAGAGAGAGAGAGAGAGAGAGAGCGCGCATCATTTTTGGTGTTTCTTAGTGCTTGAGTAGAAAAGACATTTCAGTTAGGTGGAATTTCTTGGTATTTAATGTGGAAGTTTCAGCAGGACTACATCTTGCTTCATTCTTTTAAGTAGTTATGCTGTTTACTTGCTCACAACTTATGTATGTGTGTTACCATTCCCAGCACTTTCCACCACTCTTAGTGTTTTTATTTATTCTTTGAAGAGTCCATACATTTATACAATGTATTTTGATCATATACATCTGCCACTACTTCCCTCAAGTGTTCTCCACTCCATCATCCTCCCGGCTTCATGTTCTTCTTTTTCATTATTAACAACTTCTTGAGCCCAATTAGTGCTTCCTACGTGTGTATGGGTGTGGGACCCATCCATCGGGGCATGGGAAACCCACCAGTCACCGTGTTCCTAAAGGGAAATGATCCCCCCCACCCTCAGCAGCCATCACCTGCCAACAGCTCCTTGCAAAAGGTGGTGTATGGGGTCCCCTTTCCAACCCGTGCTGGAAATCTGACTGGCTTGATCTTGTGTGATATTATGATTGCGTTCTGAAAAATAAAGCTTGCTTGGAATCAGAGAGTGGAGCTAGCCACTAGCCGACCACAATTAACCACAGAGGTTTTGGAGGATTGTAGACAGATAGGACAGGAAGTAGTAAGGTGGGACAGAGAGGGATCTCGGCCCTTGTGAAGGATGAGACAGGAAAGGTAGGAGAGACTGGTAGCTTCTTTGCTTCTCTAATCCTTCAAGTTCTTACCCCGATATCTGACTACTGAATTTTTATTGATAAAGAATATTTAGATTAACCCTTCATGATCTTGTGTAGATAACTACAACTGCTCTGAATGACGTGTGTAACAGCCATATCATGTCCATAAATCAGCATTTCGCAGCTCTCCTCTCCATCTGCCAGCTTTTACATTCTTTCTGCCCATCATCCATGATGCGCCCTGAGCCTAGGGTGGGAATCGGTTCATATAGAGTTCCCATTCACAAATGAGCACCCAGAGCTACTTACATTCAGCATTTTCACCAATTACGAGTCTCTGAATGAACTACTACTCACTGCAAGATGAAGCTTCTCTGACCAAAGCCAAGTAGCACAAATTTATAGGTATAATCGTACAAATTAGGGAGTAGTTTGACAGCATGACCATTTAGCAAAACAACAACAATTGGCTCTCCTTAGAGCCTACGATCTCCCCTGTCCTGGACTTTGGACAGAATTTCAGTACCAGGCATGACATTCCTCTTGTGGAGTAGGCTTCACCTTCAATCAGAAAGCAATTGGTTACTCTTACAACTGTCATGTCACTACTGCACCCACGGACAAACACATCCTGCTAGGCAAGGTTCAGCGTTGGGTCAAATATTGATTTATTTCTCCCCCAATAGCCTGCATAGCACCTTCTGACACTTTGTAAGCTAGCCAGCAGGGAGACGTGTCCTGGTCAGTTGAGGTTGATTTCTCTACGTGGTACTTTGTTCTTGTTTTGTTTTTGTTTTGAGACAGGGTTTCTCTGTGTAGCTCTGGCTGTCCTGGAACTTGCTCTGTAGACCAGGCTGATCGCAAACTCAGAGATATGCTTGCCTCTGCCTCCCGAGTGCTGGATTAAAGGCGCGTTCCACCACGACCCTGCTCTATGTCCTTCTTTTAACTGTGACTGATACTATGACAATAGTCACTGTGGCTGTATTTAGAGAGGTATAATGGTGGTACTAGATTGGTATCCTCACAAGAAGAGGAAGCATGCTCCCTGCTTGTGCATAAATGTAAGACTGTGGCCAAGTACCCTGAGACTGCCATCTACCAGCAGGGCAGTAGTCCTCACCAGAACCTGCTTAAAAACAAAATTTTCTAGCATGTTGCCTTCAGCATTATGGCAAAGCAGATATCTTTTATTAAAATCACCTCATCTGTAAGAACTTGACATGGTAACCAGACAAAATTATAACAGACATTATAATGTTGAGATTAAATAAATGTGGCTTTCTTCTATTTTCAGAGATATTGCTTCCTTCTAGCCAAGCCTTGCCTCTTACCTACATCTGAGAAACTGCCATACTGGCTTCTTGCTCAATTACCTACCTGATTGAGCTTAGTTCCACCTTATTTCTTCCCAGTTGCTCTCTTCAGGCTACTTTCTCAGTTTTCCCCAAACTCACCAGGCTCCTCAGGACCTCCACTCGAGGAGCTCTACTGGCTCAGAATAATCTGCCTTCTTCCTTGGGGATGACAAAATCCTACCCATGAAGAAAATATAACTCCAGTTCTAAGCTGTATGACTTAAGACTCCTAGTCCAAATCAAAGGACACCCAAACCTAACTTCTGTAGACACAATGAAAGCACTTGCCTTGGCTGCGTCACAGATCCAAGCAATGCCATTAGGTCCCCTTGTCATGGCCAGTGTCACTTCCCTGGCATTGTATCTTTGTGCCTTCCTACAGACATCCTTCCTCTTCCCCTAAAATTCCCACCATAAGGCCATGGACAACTCTGCCATTAAGAAGACCCCCTGATGTGATTTCTTCTCCTGCCCCTCACATTCAGTGTCTCACCGAATAACGTAAGAATGTCAGTTGGGCTGATTTGAAGAAGTTCCTCCCTTTGGTCAATCATTGTAGCAGAAAGTACTGGCTACTGGCATAGCCAAGCTTAGAGAACCTGCACACAGCAGAGGAAAGCTGAGTCTTAGGACTAGCTAACCCATTAAAAATACATGGAGCATGGAGGTAGGCATTTTCCTATAATTTATGCATTGACTCCTAATCCTAACATGATAGTGTGAAGATGTGGGTACTTTGAAAGATGACTTGGTTATGAGGGCTTTACTCTCGTAAATGGAATTAGTTCTTCTAACGAAGGCAGAGAGTGCTCACCTGTCACTTCTGCCACGTGAGGACATTTCTAGAGGGCACCATTTTATGACACAGACAGCAAGCTCTACCCAAGCATCTACTTTGCTGGGGTCTTGACCCTAGGAGTCCCAGCTGCTAAAACTATAAGGCACATCTGTATGCTGCTTATAAATTGCCCAGTCTGAAGTACTTTGCTAAGGCACCCCCAAACAAACTAAAACACCTCAAAAGAAAGACAATGAAGAGACAACAGAGTGTCTCATGTGTGCTATGTATGCATTAAGTTGCCCTTTCTCCAGTCTTCAGGGCTCCTCTCCACAACTGAACTGTCTCTAGAACCTCTCACTCCATTTCCGAGGACCTTGTGTTTGGTGCTATTCTCCTTAAAGTTGGTGATCCTGTCTTCATTTGCCATGTGTCTGTCACAGTTACCAGACTGTGAGCATGCATCAGGAATCTGATAAAGGCTTCCTAACTCTTGGGCCCTGTGCCCTGCTGTTTTCAATGGAGTAGATCTTTTAAATACTTATCTATTGACTTGATCATAGGGTTCTTGTTTGTCTAATTGTTTATTGCTTGTTGGTTGTTTTTTTTTTTTTTTTTTTTTTTTTTAGTGACAGTCTATCTTGGTTACCATATCTATTGCTGTGATGAAATACCATGACCATAGAAAGTTATAGAAAGAAGAGTTTATCTGAGCTCAGAGTTCCAGAGGGATAAGAGTCCATCACAGTAGGGAAGCATGGCAGTAAGTAGCAGACATGGCGGCTAGTGTGGGAAGCTGAGAGTGCACATTTTCAACTGCAAGAGTAAAACAAGATGAGCAAACTGGAAGGGAGTCAGGCTATGAAGACCAAAAGCCCTCCCCTAGTAAGGCACTTCCTAAAGCAAGGCTGCACCTTTTCGTACAGCACCACCAAGTGGGGGCCAAAGTGTTCACATGCCTGAGCCTCTAAGGGGTATGGCTCATTCAGACCACCACAGGGTCTCACTATGTAACCCTGGCTGGCCTGGAACTCCCTATGTTAGACCATGTTGGCCTTGGAACTCAAAGAGCTTTGTCTGTCCATGCCTCCCCAGTACTGGGATCAAAAGATGCGTCACCATGACTGTGTTCTTCTCTCGGATGACAATTTTTACATTCTGGTGATATCTTGAACATGAAACCATGGTTTAACCTGTTCATAACATGTTCACAGTACATTGCAATTTACAACATGTTGTCACATTGTGTGGTTTTCATATGTGGAAAAGAGAAAGGCACTATTTCCATTGCATAGATAAGGAAATGGAGGTGAGGTGTGTGGTTCATTGGCTTAAACAAGGCTGGCTGCAAAGTAGCACAGGCTAGCCCTAATCTTTGGGGTTTTGCTTTCCCATCCCAGCCCAATGAGAGCGGCTAAGTCCTAAGGATGGAGTGGTAAGATACTCTTCCAGAAACGGCACCTCGGGGAGCTGCCTCCATGAAGCTCTGGTGTCTCTCCACCATGGATGAGAGTTCCATGAATGGGCCTGCCCGTGGAATCTCTACCTACATGCCTGGAACACATGTTTGAAGCCTGGAACCAAAGCATCTTTGTGGCCCCGAATGTTACTAAGGAGAGATTCAGCCTACGTTTAAATGCCAGATGACAGAAGCAAGTGGCCAAGCAGTGCGGGCATCTCTGCCAAGTTGGAATGGGAGCAAGTGTGACTAAGCCAATGGGACTAGAGGTGGCAAACAATTCATGTCTGGTTGGAATCAAGCACTGTGTTGGCAGTAACACTTCCAGAACAAGCAAGGGTGACCATAAGCCCCTGTTCCAAGGAGCCCTGTAAAGAAATGAGCTGCCTGCTTAGCTGTGACTTCATGGGAATTCACCAGTGGCGCTCCCCTTGAACAATCATGGCCACCATGGCGGTGGTGTGACGGCCTGACCTCCCCTGCCTGCTGCTAGCCCAGAAGCAGCTTGTAAAGACAGAACTTCAGGGCCCAGACGTCTTGTTTCTGTTGCTTCTGCCAGAGCATTGCTCCAGCGGAGGTTTGCATTGTGTTATAATCACACGGTTTGCAAAGTGATAGTTACGAGTCTGTTAGCATTTCCACCCCAAACCTCGTATTTTCAGCTGCTCACAGTGACTCAAATATAAGAATTCTCTTTAGGCTGAAATTTGGCACACAGGGTCTCAGGCCCAGCTGGGGAGCAATTTCAACCTTTTTTTGGGACCGGATTTCAATAACATCCATTTGGCTGTTTTTGAATAACAGCAAAAGTACAACAGAAGAGAAGTTAGCTGGTTTTTTTTTTTAGTGCAAAATGTCACCATTATGTGCCTGCAGAAATGGTATGGGGTGGGGACCCCCACCCTATGGAATCCCAGCAACCTAGCAGGTGATTAGCCTCTGAGTGGCCTGAGTATGTACACTATTTTCTTAAATATATATTAAAAAAAAAAAACCAACCTCTAGTCTTTTATTCAGAACAGAGGAGAGATTTTGTTTAATAACATATTGTGTTTTTAAAAAGCAGAGTTGACTCGGGAACAATGACATACACTGGTGGATATTGAGTGTCTCCTACACCCACTCCACAGTGCCACCCAGGCGACGGCAAATTGTAGGATGCAACTGAGTTCCCAAATGGAAAGGAAAAGCTGGCAAACAAGCCTTGGAACAGGAGAGGGGGAGGGGGAGACATCCCCATGGCTACAAAGATGACAGGAGCTCAGGGACCTGAGACCTCGTGCTTTCTTCTAGCAGGAAGAAGATACCAGAACTCGGATCCTCTCTCTACATCCCCCCTTACTCATAACAGTGAATCAACTTACAAAGGACAGATTCCTGAAAGGCAAAATAATAAAGAACTTGGTCTGATTTTTTAAAAAAAATAAACTATTTCGGGTAGGGGGTGGGATAGAAAACCTGGTGTATATATGTAATCCCAGCATTCAGGAGGCTGATACAGGAGGATCACAAGTTTGAGATTCTGCCTCAAAAAAACAAGACAATAATGAGCCATAGAAAATAATACCACACTTGTGTATTCACCACCCAGAATACAAAACAAAACATTCCAAACACAATTGAAGTCCTTTGTGTGTCAACTTTGTTGATAATTCCTTGTCTTTTCATGTAAAGATTTATTACTGCTTTCTCAATGTAGGATATTATTCTAATTTTATTTCATGGAACTTAAGATTCCTCCTCTTCCTCCTATATTATTAAAGTTTATCTACATCTGTTTGATTTCTGCCATTTCTTGTCAGGAGACCCCAGGTTCCACTCTGAACTAATCACCTATGCCACAGCTGCAGCCCAAGAATGAACAGCACATTTCCTGTCTGAAGGCAAATTAAGACAATTTTCCTCAACCCCTGTCAAAATGATATTCCAAAATGCCTTAGGGACTTCTGTCTATTGCATTATAGGGATTGGTACCAAGAGTCTCCACTATCTAGTTTTTATATGCTTTCAGCCACATCAAACTGTTTCAGCAGCTTTGGAAGCTACCCACTGCTGATCACCTTTCCATGACCTCCAGGTCCCTTTGACAATAGAAGGCAAGACATAAGAGTTACCATCACCTCAACTCCCTGTGAGCCACGATCAGTCTGTTCTGGTCTCCTAGTAATGGCCTCAGGGACTACTTCTAACTAGACGGTAAATAGAGTGGTTTGCGGGCTGGGGAGATAGCTTAGTGGTGTTTTACAAGCATGAGGACTGAAATACACATCCCCTGAACTTGTGCAAATGCTTGGTGGGCATGAAGGCTCACTTGTAATTCCAATATTCCAGTGCTCAGAAGGGGAGACAGGCCATCCTTGGAACAAGCTGGCTAGTTAGACTAATCTGCATTTGCAAGCTGTGGTTCAACTGAGAGACCCTGCCTCAAAGAATAAAGTGTGTGTGATCAAGGAAGACTCCTAATCCTCAACCCAGGGCCACACATGTGTACACACATGCCTTTGTACCTGAATGTACATATGCACCTATACACATGCAAACACATATTCATATGCATGCACACCACACATGAATACACAGGAAAGAAAAGGGGTTGGGGGTTTTGTTGTTGCTGGTTTTTGTTTGCTTGTTTGTTTCATTTTGTTTTGTTAACAATTTCATCAAGTCCAATATTTGGAGTTATGTCTGACTGAGAAGTAAATAATCCTCACCTCTTCCTGGATCACAGGCCTTTCTTTTATTTTATTGTATTTTCTTTTCTTTTCTTTTTCTTTTTTTTCAGGCCCAGGTGCTTTAGGAAATCGGTCTCTTTCTAAGCCTCAGGCTACAAGCAGTACTTCATAGTGTTTAAAAGCCTAGGTTCAAAAGCCAAGGTGCAGTGGCTCATATCAGGAATCTCAGCACTTGGAACTTGAAGCAAGAGTTTTATGAGTTCGAGGCCAGTCTGAGCTACACAATGAGTCTAGATGCAGGACTGCTTTATTGGAACCAGTGTGGTAGTGCATGGCTGTAATCTCAGCGCTTAAGAGGTAAAGGCAGGAAGAGCAGCAGCTCCAGGTTGTCCTCAGCTAGTTAGGTATTTAGGAAGTTTGAGGTCAGCCTGTGCTACATATGGCCCAGGCTTAAAAATATTTCCCCCTCAAGGGCTGGAGTGACAGCTCAAGGAAGAGCCAAGAGCACACACACATTGTTCTTACAAGGACCCGACATACACACACCAGGTGGTTCACAACTGCCTCGATCTCTAGTTCCAGGGAATCCAACATCCTCTGTAGGCGCCTGAATCCACATGGTGCACACCAACTCATTCAGGCACACCCTCATACACATAGTTTAAAAGAATATTTTAAAAACTTTTAAAAAAGGGCGCAAAGCTACACAGAGAAACCCTGTCTCAAAAAAACAAAAAAAAAAAAAAACAAAAAAAAAAAAAAAAAAAACTTTTAAAAAAGTTTCCTTTGTTGAGTGCTTGTACAACCTTAGATGAATCACTAGAACAGTCTTCATAGTTATAGCTAAATAATGTGTAAGATGCCCCAGAGCTGGAGTTATAGGCCATTGTGAGCCACCCAGGACGGGTGCTGGGAAGTGAACTCAGGACCAGTGGAAGAGATTGAATGCTCTTAACAGTGTCAAGCCACCGCTCCAGCTCCATGGGGCTGTTCTAGTGTTGCTGAGTCACTGAATTCGCCAGGACACAATATAAACCTCCTGAAGGCAGTGAGTATCATCCGCTCCATTCACACAAACATCCCTAGCATGTTAGCATGTTAGAGGGCACTTGGCATGGCACACACCAGTGTGGTCAATATGGGTTTAGTTAAATTGCCTGAATTTCAGGTAGGCCTCTGTGTGTCACACACCAGTGTGGTCAATATGGGTTTAGTTAAATTGCCTGAATTTCAGGTAGGCCTCTGTGTGTGTGTGTGTGTGTGTGTGTGTGTGTGTGTGTGTGTGTGTGTGTGTGAGAGAGAGAGAGAGAGAGAGAGAGAGAGAGAGAGAGAGAGAGAGAGAGAGAGAGGTATATTCTGTTACTTGTCACCAACATCACCTTGGCAGACAGCACTTCTTAAACTGCCCCCTGCCCACACACCCAAGCGAACATCATTGTGACAGAGGTTAGCACATCGGGACCTATGGCTCCAGTTAATTCTTTCAGAGGTGGACTCTCGGCATGAACCAAGCCTATCTTAGTATTTTGAGGAATTGGAACTGGGTTTAAGATTGGTTAAATGCGACCTCCCAGCTGTCGGGTGCCCTTGTGAGCTGCTCCCACAGCAGGTGAATGAGGGGAGAATGAAGCCGAATGACTGCAGAAACAGACCAAGGACAAGCCCAGTGGCACCAGGGTGACAGGCTCCTGCCTTGTGGTTCTCGGCTGCGGGAGAACGCAGATTGTCTTGTAGTGAAGCTTCTTTCTTCCTGACATCATTCTGAACAGGGAGGGAGATTCTTAGAGACCTTTTGTTTTTGTGTTGGTTCTAATTATAGCTGTGTATTCTAGGCAAACCACACCTTACTTGCTATAAGTACACTATGTATCCATAAAAATAAGCACTTTTAGTATGGTTAAAAAAAAACATGGAGCCGGGCGGTGGTGGCGCACGCCTTTAATCCCAGCACTCGGGAGGCAGAGCCAGGCGGATCTCTGTGAGTTCGAGGCCAGCCTGGACTACCAAGTGAGTCCCAGGAAAGGCGCAAAGCTACACAGAGAAACCCTGTCTCGAAAAACCAAAAAAAAAAAAAAAAAAAAAAAAAAAAAAAAAAAAAAAAAAACATGGAGGGACAAATCCAACCAAATACACAACTAGCTGTGAAAGCTTTGGACACTTAGGTGGGGAACAGACTGTAGAAGCCTGTGGGTCTCCAGTTCACCTTTACTCTGCGCTTGGCAGCCCTTTCTAATCCCATCCTCTTCCAGCTTCTCTTCCAAACCAGCTTTGAATGAACTTCCAGTTTGCTTTCTGTTTCTCTTTGAGGTTTGTGTGTCCACCTCTAAGAATGAGTTATCCCTATCAACCTAAGGCTGGGTGGACTCCACGTCTGAAAGGTTTTAGTAGCACACGGGGATGAGCTGGTTTAAGGCCAGGTCTGATGGCCATTGTACAACTGTCTGCACACCTGCAGGTCCTGGCATGCCCTTCTATCACCGTCTGCTTTCTATTGCATGCTGTCATAGGTCTGGTGACCACATCTGTTTGTAGTTTGTCTGTAGGACTCTGAACATGGATCCATATGTATGTGGCTTGGAGGAAGGAAATAGTTCAGTTCAGCAAAGCGTACTCAAGAAGCACTGATGAATGGAAATGTTGGAAGAGATGTGCACTCAGGTAAAGGGACTGCTTCCATATTTACCTCTTAGCTAGGGATTATTTTAAATGTTCCCACACCCAACTGCCTTCTCAGTGCAGAGACCTGCGCATAATGGTAAGTTCCTTGTACCTGTCACTCAGTTGAGTTAGCTGTTTCCATATTAATAGGATTTTGTGCTAGCTATTAAGAAGTGTTCACTGTGAGTTCCTGTTCCAACATGTCTTCCTCCACTTTCTGTACACACACACACACACACACACACACACACACACACACACACACGCACGCACTTGTTCATTTGAAAAATTGAGCCTTGAGGCTTCTGTCTACTTGGCCAGCATCTTCAAGGTCACTGATGTTACTTCTTGTCTCTACTGTGTGGGAGCCAGAGAGTGAGTCATCAGGGTGAATACTGCCTCTGTAATACTACCAGATTGTGTTTGTCTCCACTTCAAAGCTCCTCACTTTAACAGAATAGTATTTCTCCATCCCGCCCACCCAAACAGCAGTCTGGATGCTGAGAGGCAGCAGTTACATGAACAACACTGCTCTTCCCTTAGTGCCCCCTCCCCCACCTCAGAACACTAGCAAGACCTTTAGGGAAGCTGTGAGGCCTCCAACTAGACAGGTTTCGTCAACTAGAGAGCACAGCTGGGCAACTCATTTAGCCCTCCCTCCCTCCCTTTCTTCTCCCCCTTTCCTTTTTTCTCCTTCCCTCTCTCACTTTTCTCACCTGATGCTCTAATTATGCCTTTCTTCATCAGTCTTAATCATTTCTTGTTTCTTTAGGTCTTAATTGTCTTTTCTTTTCCATTCACAAAAGAGTTTATGATTTTGAGTTTTCTGAGATATAAAAGATAGACTGGGGGTGGTGGTGTTGTGAGCGGGGACACTTTAGACCCAGAATCTAGAGAGAAAGAGGGAGAGGGAGAGAACAAGACACACACACACACACACACACACACACACACACACACACACACACAGAGAGAGAGAGAGAGAGAGAGACAGACAGACAGACAGGCAGACGGACAGACGGACAGACACAGACAGAGAGATAGACAGACAGAGAATCTTTCCCACTTCCACAGTGTTGTCATGAGCTCTCCTGCATTATACTCATATGACCGTGGCATGTCTACTGTATCTGCTGCACAATGGCTGCCATGGGTGGAACAGTCAAGGGGACCATCACTGAGCACCCAGCCACAGCGTTAAGTTCTTTATATTCATATGTCAACTCCCAATGACTAAAAGAAGCAGCACTAACTTGGTTTCGAGACAAGGTTTTGCTATGGGATGGTATATAAGTCAGGCTGGCCTTGAACCTATGATCTCTCTGCCTTGGTCTCTGGGTCACAGAGATTACAGTTGTGAACTATCAAGTAGTCTCACTCACCCACGAGTAAGACGAGATTCAAAGATTTGAAATCGCTTGCCCAAGATGACAGGCAGTGGTAGACATGAGGAAAATGATCATGTAGGTGCCAGGATCACTCTTTCTGCTGCTGTTATTGTTGTGAGTGCTGAGTGAGAGATCGGACATTAATCAGTCTTTATTTCCCACGGTTTTCATGCCCTGAATTCTTGATTTCAATGTATGGAATACATTGAAAGAGTATGATTTTCTCTGATCATTCTTTTTTTTTTTTTTGAAAACTTAGCAAAACATCCAAAAGCACTTTCTTTTTTTTTTTTTTTTTTGATTTTTAGAATATTCTCATGATTTGATTTTATTTCCTTTCTTATCTCTGATCATTCTTATGTTACTTTAGCCCAGAGCAACTTCTGGTTGTTGCCAGTGGTGTTTGGACTTATCTTCCCTGCACTAACACAACACATCTTAGAACTTCTGCCAATCTTCATTCACGTCCTGGGTGTGCTAATCAAGTGTCCTCCTCCGGGCCTAGAATAATGATGTAATTTACCATCCATGCTGGGGCACTTGGGGGCAGAAAGGAACACTATTAATAACCATGCTGAGCATACCAGGATGCATGGCCGTCTTCTTCGGACAAACTATAATGAAGCTAATGTCTCCTGTGGACTAGGAGGCTGCTAATAATCTCATCCTGTGCAAAACCAGAGAACAGAGGTTGTAGGGGACAGACGTGCCACCTGCCAGACTCCAGCCTTTGTCTTACTGGCTACTGCTACATAGGCAGGCCTGGTTGTATGTGGTGAAAGCAGGAAGGTAGAAAACCCAGGACTCATTAGAGTATTCATCTTCCCATTCCTTAAGGAAGTGGTACTCACACATCAGTGGCTTAATAGTCGCCCATCAAGCTGGGTGTCACTGGGCATGCCTGGAATCCCAACAGTCCTAAAACTGGGGCAGGAGAATAGCTAGTTAGAGGCTAGCCTGGGCTACATAGCAAAACCATGACCATCACTAGCCCTCCCACTCCCCCCCAAAAAAAAGTAGGAAAGAAAGAATCACTGGTCATTTTTTTAATTTAAGTAAGAATTTTACATTTTATGTATTATTAATGGGGTGGGAGTGTGTCATGGCATGAGTGTGGAGGTGAAAGGGCAACGCATGAACTTGGAGTTGGTTCTCCCCCTCCACCTTACATGGCTCTGGGGGTTAAACTCTGGTCACCACGCCTGTGAAGCAAGTGCCTTTACCTGCTGAGCCATTGAGTCACCCCTCAACAGTCATTTTAATCTTTTCACATGACATTTATTTATCTATTGGGGGCAGGTGTGCACACGTGTAGAGGTCAGCGAGCAACTTGCAGAAGCCAGTTCTCTCTTTCCACTCAGTGGGTCCAAGGATTGAACCCAGGTTTTCAGGCTTGGTGGTAGGCACTTTTCTGGCCTCAGCCATCCTGCTGGCCAAATCATTTTTATTTTAACTGTGGATCCCAGCTCTACTCTAGATATGCTGAAAATACACTCTGAGGCAGGCTTGGGTAACTAACTGCATTTTAAATGCCCCTGTTTAAAAAAAAAATCTCTTTATCAAAGTGGCACCAGATATTTGCACACTCACTCTACACTGAGAGGTGCAATTTCAAAGGAGGTTCCTGCTGGAGTCAATTGTCCAACTGTTTGCAGCGTTAGGATTTCTTCAGAGATGCTATCTATCTCTGTGGCCTTAGTCACTCACAGTTGAATCAAATAATCAAAACCACATGAACCTTTTCTCTTTTTTTTCGGAGGGGTTGCTGTGGATTGAGCCAGAGATGACACACGTTAAGTATATGCTTCTCCATAGAGTGACACTCTAGTATCTTAAACTATGTTAACCTTGTAATTACTCCTAGCATAAATCCTTAGAGATTCTTAGCCATGAATATATACATATATGCATATACATATATGTATATATACACATATGGCTAAGAATATATTCTTAGCATCTTACATCGGATTAAGAAAAGAGAACATTTCAGTGCTTTCTTCTGATCATCACAGTAATAACATTTGCCATAAACTGAGCAACATACATGTCAGTTATTTGCATACAATACCCCAAATATCTAAAGCCTGTAAGAAGGCGAGCAACTTCTGCTTTATACGTGGGGGATCCCCAGCTCAGAGAAGTTGGGTGACCTGCCTGAGGCCATTCAGCTTGTGACTGGCAGAGTTGGAACTGTTTGGGGGAGCTCGTAAGCACTCCGTGAATACTGAAAAATACTTACTGGAAGGCCACATCAGGCATGTGAGCCAGTGTGACTTGTTCCAAACAAGTCCTAGACCCAGAGAGACCTGAATGGTGGCATTGAGACGAGCAGGGGCAATTCTTTGACAGAGACAGGCTGCGTAGTGCCGATTCCCGGTTCCCATGTGGGATCGCTCGGGACGCAGCTCAGCATTTTGCAGGCTAGCCTTGGGATTGATTTCTCTTTTGCTGGCTGAGCTGCTGCCCTACTCTTGATTCCTATTTTCAAGGCAGCACAGGCGCAGCCAATGTTCTTTAATTGCACCCCCTTCCTGCAGTGCGCCTGCTCCTTCTGAGCTCCGCGGGCTGCTTCCATACGCAGCTCGGGTGGGGAAGGGCTGGTGGCAGCCGCAAGTTGGTGTGTGACACATTGAGTAGTCATATTTCTCTTCTCTGTGGCCCTCCAAAGCCCTTTCCAACATAACTTTTCCCCATCTGTTCTCGTTTGCACTGCATAATAGGGGACAGGTTTTGGAACTTGGGATTCAAAAAAAAAAACATTAAGAGAAAATAAAAAATGAGATGGAATTTGAGTAGAAAGAAACTCATTGGCTTCCCACCCCACCCCCCTTTCCTCCATTGCTGGGATCATTACCAGAGTATTAAATCGATCAAGTTTTTGTCTAGTTGATTCCTTTTACACGGTAGTGAGGGAGAGAGAGAGAGAGAGAGAGAGAGAGAGAGAGAGAGAGAGAGAGAGAGAGAGAGAGAGAGAGAGAGAGAGAGTTCTCAAATTGCTTTCAATTGTCTGCATAGCAATAAGACAGGCAAGCATGGCTGAGCCGGGACACATTCAGCCTTGCCCATAACCTGGCTTAACTTTCCTCATATTTGTTCAGCTTCTTTAATAAGTGCATTAATTGGCTCATGCCCCAGGTTCCTCCTCTGAACAATGGATGCCAGATGGGGAGCTTAGAATATCTACAACCATTTTCAGAAGCACCACAAGACCACCTCTGTGTTCTGCATGATCTGGGAAACAATACAAACACCACATTTCCACATTTCACCACAATACATTTTTTCTTCTATAAACGGGGCGGGGGGCGGGGGGGGGGGAATGCCAGGAGTACAATATACTCCCAATTTCACAGATATCTTGCTTAGGCTGTAGCTAACATAGGCATTTAAGTTTGAAGAGTGAACACATTTAAGGAAGACTATTCAGTAAACAAGAAACATGAATTTGACAAAACAAAAAGAGTACAAGACAGTCTGCTTAGGAAGCAATTAGGGGCTGGGGATGGAGCGCGGTGGGGAGAGTGCTTGTCTCTCATGCATGAAGTTCATCCTCAGTACTACAAAAAATGAAATAAAATAAAATAAAATAAAATAAAACAGCCACACATGCTAGTGATGCCTGTAATCCCAGCTTGAAAGGTAGAAATAGGGGAATCAGAAGTAAAAGGTCATCCTGGATGACATAGCAAGTTGGAGGCTAACCTGGGCTACATGAGCAGAGTGGTATTCCTTTTATCCTTTTCTTATGGTCTTTGGGGAAGTTTTATTACTGAATCAGCCTTAAGTTCCCAGTGTGACATTAGTCATAGACCTTAGGTCACTGGTTCAGCAGGGGTTTATAGTTCTTTGCGGAGGAGTGCAGTCCTCTTTGACAATCTGATGAAAGGTCACGTATTTCCTTGGGAAAATATAGATTCTCATGCTCCCACAAACTTCCATAGAATTTCTGGGTCCCCAAGACAATATAGCACCTATCCATAGACACCTGGGGAACCAGAGAGCATGCATTTACGGTCGTGTCTGCCTGCTTCTCTATTCTCTTAGGTTCGTAGGTCAGTAGTTGAGTCTTTAAGCCATGTTTTCTATGTTTCTGTAAGGAACACCATCTTCCCTCTTTGCAGATGTAGGGAAAAATCAACCCAGCTTGCTGTCTCTGCTGATGAGACCATACACACCACGCTTACTTCCCAGTCTCCCCCATCCCGTGGTTAGAGTTTTGCAGGTCAACTCCTTATTGCTTGGGATGTTCAGTTCCCTGCCCCATCAATAGAAACTGTGAACACTGCCCATTCTTCTTGTGCCTGTTACTGATTGATCCAGAGACTGGCACCTGCCACAGACAGACTCATTAGCATCCCTGTTTTGTGTACCAGAACCTCAGAAAAGAAATTCAAGGTGTGAGACAGGATAGACTTCTCGTTTATTAATTCTGTACAGAAGAGCCAGGCACACACATGGTTCAATGATACAGATCCCCTCAGCAATTTCTTGGGAGGTAAATATTATTTTTCTAATCTCTTCTGCATCCTCTCTCCATATTCCACATAATTCTCAACTACTTTTTCCCATGTCCTCTTATTTATGAGAGAAGAGTGATGGTAGTCAGAATGATTATTTTTCCTTAGCCTAAGGTCGCACAATTACTAAATAAAGGAATTTTGTTGCTGTTGGTGTTGGCCATTGAGACAAGAGCTCAGACTCACTGTGTACCTGAGAATGACCTCAAACTCCAGATGCTCCTGTCCTTCCAAGCATCAGGCTTACAGCACCACACCCAGCACGGAGGAATGATGATAAACAGACATATTTACTGAAAACATCCCAGGCCCTGGACCATATTGCTGGAAGTTAGATGCATGATCTCATTTCATAATCCCACCTCCCTCCTGAGGCAGGTAGAATTATCTACTTCACTGTGCAGATAAGGAAATTGTTGCATATAGGGAAAGTTCTAGAACCAGCTTCACTAACTATCCTTTTTTTTTTTTTAAATCTGTAAAAAAATTTGGTTTACTTCACTTATTTTTGATTGTTGATTCTGGTACAGGGATTTGCTATGTAGTCTATGTGGCCTCAAATTTACCCTCAGCCTCCCCAATGCTGGGGTTCTAAGAGGCCAAGCATGGCCTCTTCAGTTTTGAACAGCTAATTTATCAGTCTGTAGCTCTGCTCAAAACATTAGAACGAGGCCCAGAGAGATAGTTTAGAGGTTAAGAGCACTTGCTGCTCTTTCGGAGGACCTAGGCTTGGTTCCCAGCACCCACATGGCAGCTCAAACCACCTGTAATTCCAGTTCTGGGGACTCCAACTCTTCTGGCCTCTGCAGGCACCTGAATCTACGTAGTGCACATAAATTCATTCAGGCACACCCTCCAGTTCTAGGGGAGATGTTGCCCTCTTCTGACCTCTGCTGGCACCAGGCACACATGTGATGCACTTACATGTATGTAGGCAGGCAAAAACACTCACGCATATAAAATATATTAAATATTTTTTAAAAGCATTAACATGTCGCCTTTCTCTTTCTTTCCTGTTGTCCGTGTTCCCACCCCACGGCTGGGGATTTCCATGCAGTGAAAACAGCCAATATAGATGTGCCAACTTCCTTTTACTGTTTCTTCTTTTTGCTGAAAATACGTGGCAGAGTGTTTTCTTGTCCTTACAGGGATCTTTTTGTTGTATCTGCCAATATAGTGAGAAGCTCACCTTGTATAATACGTTATGAACTTCCTTGTTGCAGTTTTCAAATGCTCTGGTGTTCGGTGTAGGGATGTATCATAATTTACTGACAAAGTATGTCATCCTGCTGAACATTTAGGTCATTTCCATTTTTTTTTTTTTTGCTTTTCTGTTTAGCGCTGCAGCAAGAACTTTGCACATACCATCTTACAATTAAATGTCTGTGGACATTTAACTATATTTAACAGATATGAAGTGTCTACAGAATAGAGCTACAAGCTTAAGTGTGTGTGCACTCATAATTTTGCAAGAACATTTCAGGTTGCCCTCCACAGTCTTTGGACCCCCTTCCACACTGACCGCAATACGAGAGAGCAATGCAATGTTCTTTGTTTCTTCAGGCTCTCCTACTCACATCTGAAAGAGTTATCTTCTCAAAAGTATCTCAGAGATGATTTATGAAAAAGAAATACAGAAGCTGGGGATGTAGCTCATGAGTAGAGCACTTGCCTAGCAAAACCCAAGGCTTTTAGTTCAGTCCCAACCAACACACATACACATAGATGTGCACACACACACACACACACACACACACACACACACACACACACTCACACAGAGATGTGCACACACACACATCCTCACACACAGATATGCACACACACACTCACACAATACTCACACACAGATGTGTACACACACATACACACACTCACACATATGTTGACACAATTTGTTCTTGCCCTCCCTTCCTCTCTCTCTGCCTGTATAGTTTTATTTGCCTCTGTTGTATATTTTTTTCCCCTCCTTTGCTTAGAGCTCCCCCTACCTTCCAAAGGAAGCTGAGGTTTATGAGCTTGGATCACTGAGCCAATCTGCCCTGCTTAAGGACTCAACCAGCAGGTGGTTGTCCTCTAAGCCATGTACACTAAACCTTTCTATGGGGCTTTTAATAACACTTCCCTATTCCCCATGACAGCAGCCCCCACTGGACAGACCCACCACATAGTTCCCTGACTCCATTCTTCTTAATAGTACCCACACATAGCCCAACCCTTTACAGATTCTCCCCATCCTTTTTTCTTTCCTTCCTTCCTTCCTTCTTTCCTTCCTTCCTTCCTTTTCTCCTTCATGTAGACCAGACTGGCCTTGAAGTCAAAGTGATTGCACCAGCCTATGAGTCACCAGCCTGGCCCTTCAGATTCTTTGGGAGGCTAACAGCTGGGAAAGTCTAAAACAGCCCCTCCTCCACTAGTGGTAGATGGCTCTTGGATCAACAGAAACAAGTCTTGAAGAACCCTTGTGTTCATGTGCATTACAGATTTACAAAACACCCAAAGGAACAACACTCTTCCTTAAAAAATCAACATGAAAAAAAAAAAAATCAACATGGCCCGGCATGGTGGTGGCACAAGCCTATAATCTTAGCACTAGGGAGGCTGTGGCAGGAGGATGTCTGTGAGTTCCAGGCCAGGGGAGAAGGGGAGGGGTCCACATAATGAGACCTTGTCTCAAAAGAGGGGGCAGACAAGATGATGTTATTAGCAGTGACCAAAATTTGATGAATCTGTCTGAATACTGTCCTTTATGATCAATTCCATAAAAAAATCTAAAGGACAAACAGAGACGTTCCTCACTCCTTCACCTCTCTTGGTGGTTTCCATGCCAATTGTTCAGTCAGGAAGAACCAGGAGCAATCTCCTCTTTGTAATGATGAAGCGTTGTCTTCCAGACAACTTCAGTTTAGTTCTGAAACTTTCAAATGTGGTTTTGCAGGCTTCTGTGAGTCAACTGCTACTGAATCACACAAAGAGGGCCTTTATTAATAAGCATATTCTGTTCATTGCGGAGAAAATGAATGCCTCAGAATAATTCGCCAAATATTTAAAGAGAAAACAAAAACCAATGCGGTAAACAGATGGGGCCGTGATGAGCTGTCTAGGTAATTGGTTGTTTCTGTGCACCTGGATCCAAAGACAATATTTAATGTGTAATCTGTTTCATCTGCTCAGGGAAGTGAGTGTAACTCTACCCTCTGGATCACATCTGCATTAAAATGAGGGGAGGCAGTGTCTCATTGGAGTGTGTGGAAATTTATGCACATGAGTTGTCTTTTACATGGAGACAGCAATTATACCCCTAGAAATGCAGTCTGTGGGAGAAAATGACATATTCAAGGCTGGGGAACAAAAGCCTAATGCTAAGGGGACATTAACAAGGTTGGGAACCCCCTCTCAACAATTAACATGATCATTTACAAAATCTGCAGTCTATAAAATTATTTTTAAAACATGTTTTTCAAAACAATGTGGCTTTTTTAACTTTCCTAAAAAAAATTCATTAGCAATCATACAGAATCTGTTTAACTACTCCACAGCAACAAATATTTTAAACTTTCATCAGATATACCTAATGATTAAAAAACACTAAGAAGTGGTAGGTGACCATTGGCTTAACAGCCCTGAATGGACCAGAGGCTTGAGGGGGAGGGTCTGGTGTGGGGGGTGTGCCTAAGAATTGTTCACCCTCATGTCAGAAAGTTGTTTTTGAAAACAGCAATCCTTAGGTGGATTTATACAGAAAGGAGGGAGGGAGGAAGGGAGGGAAGAAGGACGAAAAGAAAAAAGAAGGAAGGAAAGAAATGATAAGTATTAGCTAATTTAAAAGAATCATTTGTTGAGTGATACTACTGAAGTAAAAAAAGGCACTGAAGTGGGTTCAAGTTGTTGCCTCTCCCATCCTCTCTGGAGACTTCACAGGATAGCAAGGAAGGTTGTGCTGTTTGTCCCCACTGCCCAGCTTCCTGTAGCAGCAGGGTACAGATGTGGAGTGAGACATCAGAATTAATGTATGAAAGAACCCAGTCAACAAAAAAAGACTGGGAGTTCTTCTCCACCTGTGCTACCTATAACAAACAGAGCATGTATAAAGAAGAGCAGAGATAAACAGATGGGAAAGGTGGATGCTGTGTAAATGATCTATAAAGGGTCCTGTGACTCCTGGTCCAGCGCTTTTTTAGGTGATAGGGTTTCTGTGTAGCCTTGGCTGTCCTAGAACTCGCTCTTTGGACCAGATTGGTCTTGAACTCCTAGAGATCTTTCTGCCTCTGCCCCTGAAGTGCCAGGATAAAAGGCATGTGCCACTGACACCCAGCTGGTTGGTCCAGCACTTCCAGAGCTATGCTTTGTCCCAGCTTACCAGCCCACTTGCATTCTCTGGAGTATCTTCTTTAGTAATAAACTTTTTGTAGTACCTCCTCATGTGCTCCTGCTGGTCTTTTTCTTGGGACACAAGCACCTGGACATCTCAGCAGATGCCCGTCTCCACTGTGAGTACACCTAAAACATCCCTAACATCCTGCTTCCTGGGCATATAGAAAAAACACATTTCACATACCACCTGTTTTTCAGCTATGGCTTATCTCACTGACAAATTATATTCCTACTAGACTAAGACAGAGCACCATGAGTCAACACAGCCTACCAAGTGCTTTACAAGTTCTCAGGTTTTTAATGCTTGACCTCAATATTTAGTGCATTTGTATCTGCTAGTAATCTGTAGTAATTTGTATGTGCATAATTTTTATTAGTTTTTTTCCAAAATATGAGTGAACACACTACTTTTATATGAAGCTTTTCATTTCAATTTAGGAAAGCATAATTTAGAACTAATATTTCTACATTTACATTTTTAGAATGTATGTGCATATCTGAAACTTTTATTGAACAGAAACATTAACATTACCAATTTCTTTTCTTTTTTCTTTTCTTCCTTTTTCTGAGACAGACTCACTATGTAGCCTTGGCTGGAATTCATTATATATATCAAGCTGGCCTAGAACTCACAGAGATCTACCCAACTCTGCTGGGATTACACTTGTACCACCATGCCCAGCTTCTTCTTTTCTAAGCATCAATTTCTTGAAGAGAAAAAAAAGTAGAGGTTATATTAAATTAGTTCTAAATGTTTGCCATTATCTTGTTCCAAGGGTCTCATAGTGATGATAATGATACAACTTTTGCTTTATTCTGAAAAATCAAGTATCTAATTAAGACTGCTCTGAGTATTGTTACAATGCCCAGCACCTAAGTAGATGAGAGCCACATGGAAGCAGAGGACTCTCTGTGGAAAATCCTCTTATTTTTAATGGTTTCTGAGACAGGGTCTCACACAGCCCAATGAACCTCCAACTAGCTATGCAGCTTAGAAAGGGGGCCTTGAGTTCCTCATCCTCTTGCAGCCCACTCCCAGGTGCTGGGATCTCTGGCATGTGTCACTACTCTAGGTTCTGAACCCTTGACTTGTCACCAAATCTACACTTAATTTGTCAACAGGAATCACAAGCCCTTCTTAACAGCGAGGTAGCTTCTCCAATGGAATGCACATTAGAGGGTGTGTGAGGTGCCAGGGAACAATTTTTGGATGGTCATTTTCTTTAGTAAATTACTTTTTCCTTTCTCTTTTCACCAAATACGCAGGACTGATCATTGCTTCCCCTTTGCTGTGAGGGCATCTTTTCCCATCCCCAGCCTCTTTTCCATTATAAAGAGAATTCGATGCTTTTAGAGTTCAGGTCTTGAAATACCGGCTCCTTACAGGTCAATAACATCTTCAGCTGTTAGAGTGAGGTACTTGCTTCCTCCGTTCCAGACTTGGTCCCCTGTGTGGTGCACTAGAAGCAACTGAGTCAACATACTCATCAGTTTAAAAACTCAGATTTGTCAAAGAGAAAATGGAATTGAGATCGGTGCATTTCCTATTTGGCCACCATTTGGTTCAAGACTGGGGTTATATAGAGATGACTGAATTTAATTGAATACAGTTTATCTAGCTACTTAGGAAAACCAAAGATCATTTAATATTTTTTTAATTGTTGGTAGTAGGTAGAATTTTAGAAATTGCAATAAAGTAAGCATATGGTTGCTTTATTTAAATGCAAGGAACTTTGCAATTGGTCTTCTTCCTTATCCCTTGAAGTTTCTTCAACAATAGAAAATACTCCTCCAAAGAAGATGAGCAGTTCTACTCTGAGGAGAGTGCTAATATTAAAATGTTATTGATACGGCCGGGCGGTGGTGGCGCACGCCTTTAATCCCAGCACTCGGGAGGCAGAGCCAGGCGGATCTCTGTGAGTTCGAGGCCAGCCTGGACTACCAAGTGAGTTCCAGGAAAGGCACAAAGCTACACAGAGAAACCCTGTCTCGAAAAACCAAAAAAAAAAAAAAAAAAAAAAAAAAAAAAAAAAAAATGTTATTGATAGATTAGATTATCTACCTTGTTCTTACTTAGCAAGCAACACCCCCCCACCAATAGTCTTAATAAAACTAACGGCAATACTGCCACAGAATAAGCAGAGGGCATTAATTGAAAGAAAACTAGAAAACTACAAAATGATGTATGGACAAAGTCCGAGTCATTAAAAATAATCAAATGGGCTCAAACGAAAACAAATTTGGGGGGATGTTTGTGGTGCTGGGGATTGAGTCTCATGCTTCACAGAGGCAGGTAGGTGCTCAATCACTCCACTACAAAACCAGATTAAAACATTAACTTTAAAAATTCCCTATTGGGCTGGGTGGGGGTGGCCCATGTCTTTAATCCCAGCACTCAGGAGGCAGAAGCGGGCGGATCTCTGAGTTCAATGTCAGCCTGGTCTACAGAGTTCTGGGACAGGCTCCAAAGCTACACAGAGAAACCCTGTCTCAAAAAAAAAAAAAAAGAAGAAGAGAAGAAACAACAACAAAAAACCAAAACCAAACCAAAACCAAACCAAACCAAACCAAACCAAAACAACAACAACAAACCCAAATTCCCAATTGGCAAGGACAGGACAGGGTTGGAGACAGTGTAACAAAGCGTGTAATTCCAGCATTTGGAAGTCAGAGACAGGAAGATCACTGAAAGTTTGAGTCCAGCTTGTTCCACAGAGTGAGTAATGAACTAGTCAGGGCTATATAGTGAGACCGTGTCTGAAAAGAAAAGAAAAGCAAAGAACCAAACAAAACCCAAACACGTTAATGGAAAGGGCTCAGATACTTAGCAATTAGAAATACGATCAGGATTTCTACTTGGGATTCTATCCTAAAGAAATAATTAGATGTGACCACAAGTTGTGTATAGCCACAGATCTTAGTCACCTTCTCAGAGAATACCCAATGACTTGGAAAAATACTCAGAATACAACCAAGAAAGTAAAAGAAATTGTGTATTCTTATACATAATACATGACTATTAAAAAAAGACCCAGTCAAAATTATCCCGAATATTTACTTAAACTGTATGTAGCCAAATAATCTTACCTTCTTTGAAATACTCTTTTTTTGCAACTGGAGATATGACTTGGAGGTTTAGAACCTTGGCTGCTTTTCCAGAGACCCCCGGTTTGACCCCCAGCACCCATATGCTGGCTTACAACCAACTATAATGCCAGTTCCAGGAGAATCCAACACCCTCTTTTAGCCTCGGCAGGTATTGTAAGCATTAGGTGTACAGACATACATGCACATAAAATAATACATACAAAATAAAACAGTAAAAAAAATGCTTTTCGCTATGTTTATTTTTAAAGTACATGACATTATTTTTACTTTTAATTTCCAACAAATTTGTTTATTCTTATGATTAACCATTGTGAAAAAATAAAGATATTAACCAAGAATAAAAGATATAAGCAGGAGACCACTGGTATATACAGGGCTGCACTTTGAGGCAATCAAGATCGTTTAAAATTGGTCTGCAGTGATGATTGCTTAAGTCTGTGAAAGAAACCTTTAAATTGCACACTTGAAATGGGTGATGTGTATAGTATAGATCAAGGAGTCTGGAAAGATGGCTCAGTGGTTAAGAGTATGCATGGCTCTTCCAGAGGACTGAAGTGAGATTTCCAGCACCTATGTCAGGCAGCTCACAATGCCTGTAACTCCAGCTCCAGGGAATCCAGTGCCTCTGGCTTCTGTGGGCTTCCGCACATATGTACATATGCCTCCACACAAACACACATACATGGTTTAAAATAAAATGAATCTTAAAAGGGAAATACGCTCAATAACATTTCTATTAAGAAGTAGAGTTTGGAGCTGGGCGTAGAGGCACATGCTTTTAATCCCAGCATTTGGGAGGCTGTGAATTTGAGGTCAGCCAAGGCTACATAGTGAGTCCTTGTCATAACAAACAAACAAACAAAGGGTAGGGTTTGGAGTGTATGTGGCTCTGTTGAGTGCTTACCCAGCATGCCCAAGGCCCTGCCTGGGTTCAATCTGTAGTGCATGTACTTGTATGCATATGCCCAAACATATGTGTACTTTATGTATACACAAGGTACAAAGATTACCTGCACTGACATAATCTCAAGATTATCACTGTTAGCATCTTTGTCATAGCCCTCTAAACTCATTTCTGCACATAGCATCTTTGTCATAGCCCTCTAAACTCATTTCTGCACAGCATAAATAGTAGTTTTTTTTTTTTTAATTGAGTCGTAACACAGAGAGAACTGACTGAGAGACTCTAGGCCTGTAGGCTGAAGAATGGATGCCCCAACATTGTAGAAGAACTTTGGGTAACTGTCCAGGTAGCCAGTTGTCTCTGTCATTCTAGATTTTTGAAAGTTGCTTACAATGCTCTGTTTACTTAGGTAATATTATATCCTTCTGAGGTCTTTGATGTAGTTGAAGACTAGTTAGTTATAATTATGGTTTTCCTTGGTTATGATAAGAGATAAGGTAGATATGAAACCTTAGACTCACAAATATAGGATAAGATACCTGCTTTAATTTTGCCAAATACAAATAGACTAGATATTATAACTATAAAAAAATTGGGTCATAGAATGCATACCACTTAAGAAAGCATTTTTAATTACAACATGTATAATTTCATAATCAGAAAGTAAAATTGGATCAGAGGGTGGTTAGGAGAACCAAATTTTAGTCCCAGCCTCGCCTTAAGTAGTTGTGAAACCTTGAAAAGTTGTGTGTTTTGGGGACTAACTTTTCCAAAGATAATATGCCGGGATGGGACCACAGTGAGATCTCTGAAAGCTTCCAAGCCCCCTAACAGGATGACAGTGAAAATAATCTTGGGAGTAACAATTTTATTGTAACAGAAAAGACTGTTTATCAAAGGGTGACTAGTGAGCATCCAGATATATTGTGACATTAATGAAAAACAGAAAGCATAGAAGAGCATATACTATGTTACCAGTTGTGACAAAGCAAAAGAAAACACACGTAATTGTTCCTATTTCTAGAACATTTCTGAAAGGATACATGGCAGCTGGCAATGAGAGGAAACTGGTTCTTTGGGCTTCTTCTCTGCAGTCTGTCCTTTTGTCCTTGTGTACTTTATGGCATTCATTTGTCCGTGTATTTGGTGTTGGGATTGAACTCAAGGCTTTGAACAAGAGCAAGACAGTCCCAGCCCCTGGAATGATTTTTTTAAACACCACCAACAAAACTACATTAAGACGAAAATCATGGTGACAAGGAATAGGAATGTCTTGTGTGGAGCTCCAGAACTCACTTTCGGGTGCGAACCCATTAGATCACTTCCCTTTCTATGACTGGTGAGACCCACATGATTTGGACTTGGTCAGGCCACCACAGACTCCCGGGGCCATTTCCACCAGCCCACTGGGTCCAAGAGGCTTTCTGTGAGTTCCTGGAAATCTTGAGCTCTTTACTCTCAGAAAGGTCAAATGCAGGAATTCAACTAAAGTCTGGGATTTCAGAATTGAGAGGTCTCCAAGATGCAGCCCAGCCCTGGCTCCATACCAGAGGAAAAGAACAGAGGCTCTGAAATCTGAAGTTACTTGCATAAGGTCACATGGCTAGTTCTTCACTATATGTAATTAACCTTAGTAGCTGCTCTCTGGAGTTTCATTCAAAAAAAAAGTAGGTTAATAAAAAGGAAGTGCCTGCATTTTAGATATGGTTAGAATTGGGGCCACATTAGGCCTTAGAAAATTAATTTGATTTCTTATCTATGACAATGTCTTCACAGTGCAAATGCTCAGAGAAAAATCAGGAAAAGGAATATTCTCTAAAAATGAAAAGCCACCTTGATTCAGAGTTCTACCACAGTGAAATATGAAATGTATTTGTTTAATTTGATGAGGAAATTGATTTGATCTTCCTAACCACATTTATTCGAGGGACTCAAGGGACTGGCTTTTGAAGCCCATATCTAGACAATGAAGCAACATTAACCATAGTTAAGTAAGTTAAAAACTCTAGGAACTTCAGACCTAGGACCTCAATTGAGACTGAGTGAACCTAGCCTTCAAGGGTGCAAGGAAGTCAGTCAGGAGGAGTTTGAAATGCCAGCAGGGAGGCAGATTCTTGGGAAACAATTTCCTTCTCAAAGAAAGACACTTACAAGCGGCACACACACACACACACACACACACACACACACACACACACACCCCAAAGCTGAATCCTTCTCAGTGCCCGCACCTCCCACTTCACAAATACAAATCCATATGCATTCCTCACCAGTAAGATTCCATGACTGTCAGATCCTTTGAAAAATATGTGCATTTCTATTTTTATAATGTTTATTATTTCTGCGTATTAAAGTAATGCTATAGAATGACTGGAACACAGAGAGCTGGAAAGAGAGATCAGAGAGGACATTTCTGATGTGCAGAAGGTGTTGTCTCCACATTGTGAGACAGGACTCTGTAGCCCAGGCTTGCCTGCCACTCACTAGGTAGCCCAAACTGACCTCCAACTTGCAGCAATTCTGCCTCAGAGAGAAAGAGACACAGGGAAAAAGAGTGGGGGGGGGGGGAGGAAGAGAGAGAGAGGCACTCAAGTTTTTGAAATATTTTTTCCTAGAATTGAGTGTGTGTGTGTGTGTGTGTGTGTGTGTGTGTGTGTGTGTGTGTGTTGACAGTGTCTTCCCCTGTTGCCTTCCACTGTAATTGTTGTTGTTGTTATTATTATTATTATTATTAATGAGACAGGGTCTCTCTATGTAATACTGGCTGTCTTGAAGCTTACTATGGAGACCAGGCTGGCATCAGATTCACAAGAACAGTCTGCCTCTGCCTCCCTAGTGTTGGGATTAAAGGTGTGTGCCATCACCCACAATACACAACTGGGATCTCCCTGAATCCCAAACTCACATATTGCTAGACTGGCTGGCCAATGAGCCCCAGTGATCTTCCTATCTCTGCTGGACCAGCGCTGGGGTTCCAGGGCCAGGCTCTTGATGTGATGTTGGGTTCTGAACTGAGGTCCTCATGCTTGCTCAGGAAACTACCTGCTGGGCCATCTCCCTCTTGCTCTGTTGTCCTTGGGTCTCTGTGAGAGGGGGAGGCACTTATGGAGGAGTGATGGAGTCAAAATGCTAGCTCTGCTGTATATTTTCAATTTAGAACTTATTGTTGGCATCTCCAAAGTTATAAGATGATGGTTATCCTCTTATGCAAATCCTTCTGGGTTTGATGCTTATTATTTTCTTAGCATAAATTCTTGAGGTAGAACTATAGTGTCAAAGGGTATAAATATTCTTAAGATGTTGATACATATCACCTAATTATCTTTTATAAATTGTTTCCCAGTTTGTAATTTCCTCAGCAACTGTGTCCTTTATTAAATCAATTTTGCCAACAGAAGCATGCTTAATTACTGACAAAGGTTGTGAAATAATTGCATGGACTATTTTATTTGTATTTCCTTTTCTTCAGTATTCATTTATTCACTCATTTATTCACATTTAGTTATTTGTTTGTTTATTTTGAGACAGTATCTGCCAATGTAGTCCTGGAACTCTTTATGTAGACCAGGCTGGCCTTGAACTCATGGAGATTCTATCTCTGTCTCCCAAGTGACAGGATTAAAGGTGTGCATCACTATGCCTGGTTCATTTTTTCTTCAGTTTCGCCAATTCTTAAAGGATAAACAATTCTGGTTCTCACATATAATCATTTTGATTTTCATCACATTTAACTTTTAATTAAAGGGTCTATTTTGTTGATTTTAAGTTGTTTTGTACATTGAAATTTTTAATCCCTTTGAATATGTGTTCTGAATAATTTCATTCTGTTTCCCCCTTATTTGATTATTCTTTGAACATTTTTGGGAAAAGTTTTACATGGTCAATTCAAATCAATTATCATTTATTCTGTTTTCTATTTAGAAAGTAATTTTCTTTCTAAAAATAAGAATTTATTTACTCCTCTTTCAATTAATTCATGATTTAAAACAATTTAACTCTTATCTTGGTGGTGCTATGCATCTATAGTAAAAGTGACTGGGAAGCCGGGCGGTGGTGGCGCACGCCTTTAATCCCAGCACTCGGGAGGCAGAGCCAGGCGGATCTCTGTGAGTTCGAGGCCAGCCTGGTCTCCAAAGCGAGTTCCAGGAAAGGCGCAAAGCTACACAGAGAAACCCTGTCTCGAAAAACCAAAAAAAAAAAAAAAAAAGTGACTGGGAAAAAGGCTGAGGTGGTGGGTCCCTTGAGCTCTGAAGTTCTAGACCAACCTCCCCCCAACACACACACACACACACACACACACACACACACACACACACACACACTGTCTATATATTCCTTGTATAAATAGTTCAGAACTGATGTGAGCGGACATTAACAGAATTTTTCCAAAGTGCCTCAACATGGTTT
Organism: Peromyscus californicus insignis; assembly: GCF_007827085.1. NCBI lineage: Eukaryota > Metazoa > Chordata > Mammalia > Rodentia > Cricetidae > Peromyscus > Peromyscus californicus. Next base: position 35,856,584 of record NW_026294595.1, on the reverse strand, counting down.
CATAAACAATCTTTCCCCCAAGACTTTGCAACACTTTTTACCACAGTTGGCCTCAAGTTATACACAGGTGTGTCAGGAGGGACTGACTATATCAATGTCCAGTTTGAACAATGGACAGCCTCTGGATGTCTTGTGTGGTACCCACACTTCACTGAGTACAGTAGCTGGCCAATAAATTCTCATATGAAATAAACAAGTAATAAGTCACAGGTATACCTGGAAAATTTAAACAAGCAAACAAACAGACAAAAAAACAAACCAATGTTGTAGCTAGAGTTTTCCTGCCAGGCCCACAGTCAGGACAAATCTCTCTCACCTGCCAGTCCCACAGCCATTCAGACCCAACCAAGTAAACACAGAGACTTATATTGGTTACAAATTGTATGGCCGTGGCAGGCTTCTTGCTAACTGTTCTTATAGCTTAAACTAATCCATTTCTATAAATCTATACCTTGCCACCTGGCTCGTGGCTTACCAGCATCTTCACATGCTGCTTGTCCTGGTGGCGGCTGGCAGTGTCTCTCTGACACTTCCCAGAATTCTCTTTCTTGTCCCGCCTATACTTCCTGCCTGGCCACCGGTCAATCAGTGATTTATTTATTGACCAATCAGCAACACACTTGACATACAGACCATCCCATAGCACAATGTTCTTGACTATTTTCACTGTTTCCATTTGGGAAGAAAGGTGCTAAGTCTGCCATTTTTAGTGGTCATTTTACCTTGAGTTTCTCTTCTCTCTCCCACTATTATGATGAAGTAATTTCCATCCTTAGATCATAGTATTAGTTTTGTGGTTTTTTTTTTTTTTGGTCACTACATTAAGACTAAATTTCATATCTCAAGGCCTTTTAGTTCATCATTCTCCAAAAATAGTTATGATGAACTGGGTCAGTTTTTCCTCACACTTGAAAGATGTACAGACACCTTTAAAAGGCAAGAAAATGCCTATGGACTGCCAATTATACTATTTTTATTAAGATGTCACAGCCATTAGAGGTACATAACAAAATGGCTGTGACGCAGAATATGCAGGATACTAATTAATTTTTAATATGACTTTCTTTTCAAACATTGTACTTACAGCAAAGACACAGATATCCTGGATTAGAACTTGGGGTTGGGGCAGAAGAGCAAATGCCCTTATTCATGTCTGACAACAGAAGCTAGAGACTCATTTCACTGTAAACCACACAGAACCCTCAACCCTCTTTCTCTAGGCCGTGTGAATGCTCACCCAGAGATCCCAGTGCTCAACTTAAGTGGGAATAGTTACTAGCCTGGATATCAGCTAATCTGCATATATTTGTGACCATCATGTGCCTATGGAACCAAAGGAAACCTGGGCAAATTATAAACCCACTTAAAACACTTAAAATCACTTTCTTTAATGATAACATTTTGTTGAGCAGAAATGTCTATTCCCATCACAAACATCATACCATTGCCTAAAAGGAGGAAGTGTTTTTTGTTTGCTTTTCTTTTTAGCTGTCTTTCAGGACTTAATATACCCACCACTGATTGAACAGACTATCAGAATCTGTCCATTGCTTCAACCATTAGCCTTTATTTTTCTTCTAGAATCTTTTAGAAGTTGAGCTGCAGCACACTATCAGGATCTTTCCCAACACTCCCAGTCCCAGAGCATGTTGCCAATACTATTTGAGAGAATTTGTTTTGGGAAGTTGGTAAGCCTAACAACACTGATGTCTGCTTGATGCATTTAAATAAAACATGTTCTTTTATCCCATCATAAAATGTAAACTCTGGAACCAACAGAAAATGGCTTCAAGACACAAACGATTCAATTCAGATATCTAAATATTTTAAATGAAAAAAATTAAAAACATTACAATTTCTGGCATGTATTCCTAACAACTCCGGGTGTAGAAAGGATGTGGTTATTATTTGTCGGATTAAAAGCTTAACTATAAAAGTGAAGCTGTCTGCAAAATCTTATGGAATAAATCCCCCACATTTTACAGAAAAATAGCATACAGGACTCTTAGGTTGCTTAAGACCCTATTTCCTAATAGTTCTTGAAATCTGTTGACTTTTAGAAATGAACATGTTGATCTGGGCGTAAAGGAGGAGGATATGCAGAAAACAGAGGAGATGCCAATTCACAATGCAGCAGGCAGTTAATTAAGAGGAGTCAGGCTCCCTGAAACATATGACTGAGATTGGAGAAGCTTAGACTGACAGAAGATGTATTTCCTCCAAGTTACTTTAAGGGTGTGATTTTTTTTTTCCACCAGGGTTAAATCAGTGGGTTGGCTTCTGGGGTGGAGGTAGTGATTCTCAACAGGACAATTTTGTACTCCAGAGACATCTGGTTGTCACTATTGTGATGGGAGAGTTGTCCTATGGAATCTAGTGAGTAGCAGTCAAGGATACTGCTAAATATATTTCAACATGCAGAATGGCAAATCAATTATCCAGCTCAAAGTACCAATAGTGCCAAAGTTGAGAAATCCTGGAATAAGGTTTCTAAGCCAGAGGTCTGCACCCTATGTGCACAGGACTTGTGTGAAAAGCTGTATCCCAGTCTGTCCTCTTATTTTACACATATGCATGCACACACAAAGCACAGTACAAGGCCACAGGTACTACACGGAGTCCTCCCAAATAGCCTCTTAGAACATCAGGTAGTCACAGGAGAGCTGTCCGAAGGTTCTGCACTGAGCTAGCCACAGTAAGAACACATAGGACAGTAGCTATCCAAAGTAGGTCAAGCCTCCTCAATTCACCTATCTACCTTTTGGCAAGCCTTTATTAAACATTGACACAGATAACCCCACCAGGCATGACGATATATATGGCAAACACAATCAAACCTGGTGCCTGACCTCATGGAGGGGACTGTAAACATTTGGAGGGCTGTAAGCATACAACAGCTTGAAGAGGAAGCTGCACCACAGCCTCGCAAGACGGCCTGCCATTTTCCCCTCTTAGGTTAAACGTGTGTCCAAGGTCAAAAACAGTGAGCAGCAAAGGCTGATACTTCAGTAAGTGTCACCAAGGGCTCTGTTGTATGGTTTCATTGAGCAGGGGTACGGTTTGGTACTATCGCCTTGATCTGACCTGGAGTTTCCTCTACTGATCTCCACCAAATATAACTACAAGGCCCTTCCAATGAACATCCAAACACAAAAGAACCACCAAGCTTCTTGTCTTTTTGCTTATACAACACCTGGAGGCTATTTTCTAGCTGCTCCTTGTACATATGCCTGTGTGGCTAGCTCCACTGCAAACTCCTGCAGAGGCCAGATCTTCCATCTCCTTTGCAACCTTGTGCAGTGCTGCAGCCAGCGACCCAGAAAATGCCCTCTGCATGAAGGGACCTGTAGGGATAAAAAATACTTTATGGGTTTCCCATTTATTGGTGTCACGATTTTACTTTGCTGTGTGATAGGATTGTACATTATAAGCTTCTAAAGGGCAGAGAAAACGGCTTGGTGCTTCCACACACTAAGCGGGCACCATGCAAAATTTGATCCTTGCATGCCTTTTTTTTTTTTGATGCTCCGGATAATATTAGCACACTGGGGTGTTTTTGTGTATCTAAGGACCGAGGTTGTCAGCCTCTCTGCGGCGGGGAATGTTCCTTCCTTCCTACTGTAAGCTCCCATGGCGCCTAGGACAGGGCGGGTGGGATTATTGCAGAAGCCCCCTTCCCCCTCCGACTTGCTTATTTTTATTACCAAGGAAGCAGACTGCGAAAATGGCAAACGCTTGCATAACCCCAGACCCTGCGAGGAAATGAGCAGAGTGGAAAGGGAAGGGGATCAGCAGGCAGGACAGCAGCGATGGCCTGGCCAAGGCGGAGCATTGAACATCCACCCCTCTGCCAGACGCGCAGGGTTGGAGATGAGTGCAGGAGCCCCCGCAGTCCCCGGCCAGGCTGCCTGCCGCTCGCCCGCCCCGCGCCCCGGGAGCTGTCCAGACGGCCCCGCCCGCGCCTACCTGGCCGCTCCCCGCGCCGCGCCGCGCTCCTCCCCCCGCGTCCCGCCAGCCCAGCTCGTAGCCGCCCTCAGCCCGGGCGGCCCGAGGGGTCGGGGGGTCGGGGCGGCGAGCGGGCGCGGCTAGGCTGGCGGGCTCCCCGGGGCCGGGCGCCTGCAGGGGGCGCGAGGAGCGCCCCGCCCCGCCGCCGGCCCTCTCCCTCCCGGCTCCCTGGATCCGCGCCGGGAGGAAATGATGTGTTGCTGCCTGGTTAATCACAGCTCCAGACACTCATTGGCCGAGCGCTCCGCAGCCACTTCCTCCTCCTCCTCCTCCCGCTCCTCCCGCTCCAGCTCCCGGTCGCCGCCGCCGCCGCCGCCGCCCCCAAGCGCTGGGGGAACTTTGCCGCCGCCGGCTCCCCGCCGCCCCCGGCCGAGCCCCGCGTCGCCGCAAGTTTCCTCCGCCCTCCTCCCCGCCCTCCGCCTCCCGCCCCGCGCCAGTCGTCTTCCCGGCTCCAGCCCGGTGCCTGCCGCCAGCCTGCGCCCCGGCTCCGTGGCCGCCTGCCTCCCGCCCCGTGCCGCGCCGCGCTGCGCTCCGCCGCCGCCGGGGCCACCCGCCCGCCCGCGGCCCGCGGAGTTCCGGGCTCCTCGCCGGCTGCAGCGCCCCGCCCCGCCCCGCGCCTCCCGCGCCGCCCTGCAGCGCCCCGCCGCCTCGCGTTCTCCGCCTCCCCGGGTTCAGCACCCGGCCGCCGCTGGACCAGAGGTGAGGACAGGTCGCCGGCCGCGCCGCCGGAACCGGGAGAACCGAAGGAGGAGGGAACCTAGCCGGAGGCGAAGCCGGGATCGGGGGTGGAGGGTGGGCGTCTCGGTGCCTCCCCCTCGCTTTCATTCTTTCTCCGGCAAGCTGCGTGCCCTCTCGACAGGGGGAAGCCGCGGCGGAACGAAACTGTCTTGCTTAGGGCCTCGGCTGCGGGTGGGATCCGGGGAGGGCAGAGGCTTGGAGCTGGGGGGCTCGGGTGTGCGTAGGGTGAACTCCTGCAGGGTGTGCTCCTCGGACTTATAAATCGATCTGGCCTCCCGGCCCCGGGCTCACCTTCCAAGCTGAGCTTGGCAGACTAAAGAGATTGGCGAGTCACCCCCACCCTCAAAATATCCATCCCTTCCAAGAGGAATTTTCTGCTGGAGAGACAGCCAATAAACTCTGTTCAACTCCCTCCCTCCCTCTGTCCTTCCTAGCTGCAGTTTCAAAAAGCTTCAAAGCCAGGAATGTGGGATTCATCTTCCGATCCCCAGAAGGCAGATGTGGTTACAGATGTTGCACGGTACTTTGCCAAGTTTAAAACCCTTCCTTCAACACTAACCAAAACAGCGAGGCTAGAACCTTGGGCGCTCTGGGGGAGAATTGTGGGCCTCTGGGGCCACTGCATGCATGAACTTCCGTCTGGTTCAGAGACTGGCTTGGCTCTGTCCAGTTTGTGCCAGATACATCTCCCAGCCTTGCCTACCTCCCTTTACCCCTGAAGTTCTGAACAACCTTAGGATGGCAGAAGAGCCGTGGAGGAAGCTACTTGGGGGTGTGTGTGGGGGAACCCATCCATTTTGTAGCAGAAGAAAAGAGTTGGTAAAAAGTTGTCATTAATTTGGTGTTTGGAGAGAGGCAGACTGTAATGCAGTGGATTTGTTCCCTTTATTGGCTTTTCTTCTTTGCGGTTTTTGTGAATGGTGTGAGATGATGGGAAACGTCTCTGGTCCCATACATGTTTAATGAAATTGCATATATATGTATTTATGTTTGCATAGGTATATAATTTTTGGGGAAAAAAATCCCCAAATGGAGACATAACCCAGTGATTTTAAAGAAACCTGTTCCTGAGAGGCAGACTGCTCTGACAGCCCAAGGAAGGCGGTGGTAAAAAATAGACACCACCTCCCTTTTCCCCAAAAAATTCTTCCTGGAAAGGTGGTGTTAAAGAAACTTCAGAGATGGGCTGATCCAAGTGGCGGGCCTTAAATGGAAACACTATAGTATGTCCTGGCACTAGTCACTGGAGGTGGGTTGCTGGCCAGGGGCCCAGGCTTGGGCAGGCGGCAGACACTAGACTTGTGCTGACCTCAGACACTGCCTTTCCACGCAGCTCTACAGTTGGCACACTGCTTAAGTATGAAACCCAGGCCTCACCCATGTCACTCATGGAGACAGTGCGGTCACAAGGTTATTTTAAGTCTGGATAGGATCTGGATTACCATCCTACGATCACATCCCTTGTTTTGTGATTTGGTTACTTTTGTTTTCTGTCCTGGGGTTGATGGATGGAGGTGTTCTGAGGCTGAGCTGTGTGTGAGCCTTGGGTTGCTGTCATTTTGTAATGGGTCGTAGCATCTCTGCTGCCGTGGTATATGTGAACCCTCAAAGGTGATGAGTGATGGTGAGATAAACCCTGGCTAGACGGCAGAGATCAAGGACCGGCATGGGCATGCACCGCCTTTGTGTTCTCTCTGCAACTGTGTTGCTGAGTTTTGCTTGAAACAGAGAGTGGTTTTAGATCAAACTTGAGTGAGATAATAGTCTTAACAACTTTTGCACGTTGGACTAGAGTGATCACTTGAATCTGAATAAATTTCTTGTAATTGCTAAGTAATTACGGAGAATATTAAGGATGCGGAGTTAAAATGCCATATTCAGGAATGTAATGCGTTTCAGGAGTGAGGAACTTAATTTGATTAATAGCATTGTAATGAGTGCCCTCCCCTCCAAACTGGTAATTTACCAAGTTTTCTTCCTGTACTCATGCAACGGGGAACGGGTGACAGTGACTGAATTGGTAAATAGAGGATCTCTTACTCAAACTTCTTGTCTTCCCAAGGTTGGACTGTGGACTTGGTCATGATAGGCTTCTAGGTATTCCTTAAGGTTGGATGGAGTACTCAGCAGAGCCGAGGCAGTGACAGGACCGAAATGGATTTGAAAAATGATCTTACTCTCCAAGGTCACAAAGTAAAGAAGGAATCAATGCTGGGACCTGATCGCTCCTCTGTGGCTCGCTTGGCTCCTTGGCTCCTTGTATCGTGATTCATTTGCGTGTGATCAAATCTCATGTCCAGCTCATTAGGAATTGTGGAGAAGAAAAGCCTCCGTGGGGGCCAAACCCTTTGATGTGTTCAGGTAGTGATAGGATGATTGGATGTACTGAGTATGAGCCACGCAGCATGCCCGCCTCCTCGTGAACACGTTGCACGCTTTAACACGTGCTCTTCTCCGGTAGGAAACTGAGACTCAGCAGATTAAGGCTGTGGAGTTAGTATTTGACTTAGGCTTCAGAACACAGGTCTCAGGCTGTTGTTGCCAGTGATCGCCTCCAAACTTGTTTGCAGTAGCTCAGTCTCACTTACCTTTAATTATTGCATGCTGTGCTTCTTCTGTTATTTATTTTTATTTTATGTTTATGGGTGTTTGACCTGCATGTATGTCTGTATACCTCATGCAGTGTCTGTGCAGGCCAGAAGAGGGTGTTGAATCCCCTGGAACTGGAGTTATAGACTCTTGCTAGCTGCCATGTAGATGCTGGGAATTGAACCTGGGTCCTCTGGAAGATCAGCCTGTGCTCTTAACCTCTAAGCCATCTCTCCAGCCCCTTTTAATATTTTTCTTAAAAGAAAAAAATCCAGTGATTTAAAAACACCATCTTTTAAGAATCAGCATCTTATTGGTTAAAAAACAAGGCTATCATGAAGATAGAATCTTATTTATACCTAACCCTCAAGTGCAGGATAGTTACTATCTGGTATGTGTGTGCTGCAGGGACCTGGGGTAAGGACGAAGAAGGTCACACTATTGGTGACATTCAGATTTTTTGATTAGGTATTGAGGTCATGGGTGCTGATTTTAGTTTTACACTTTATAAGCTACATACGTGATACAGTTTTTTTTTTCTATGAAATGATGAAGAAAATTAAACATAGTAATTAGCATAATGATTACTTGGGGGGATATTTCACTGCACTTTGCTGACTGTAGCCCATAACTTGCTGCCTTGCATGAAGGAGACACCTTTACTATTGGCTTGGTTGACCAAACCATGGATAATCACTTTAAAGCTGATGCACTGAGTATGGCTGAGATATTGCCCCTTCTCTGTTTTCTGCTCCTCACACCCTCATTCCCCATCTCATGAGTGCAGGGACAGCTTGGGCTTTGCTGGGGTTTCTCCTGAGAGGCATGGCTGTTCGGCAGCTGGCACCCTTCAGTGTCACCTTGTTTTGTATATCTAGTCGCCGGGATGGGGCATAGGGTGCAGTCACAAAGCATTTACGCGCTTTTGTGTTTTTAATGCGGCGGTGAAGTGACCACTCAGGACTGGAGGTGCTTTTAAGTTAGAGCAGTGCCTGGGTAAAGTGTTAACAACGTTAAGCTGGGAAGGCTGGGAAGCGAAGCCATCCGAGATTTTAATTGGAATCCACAGTCTCCTGTGTTGTTTTCCCAAGCAAGTTTTGGGCACTGTGTCTTTATTCCTGGAAATGAGGATTTGAAATTAGGTTTCCTGGTACAGAATGCCTTCTTTGATCTTTTGGAATGAAGACTTGGTGTTTTTTTCCCTCCCTCTCCCTGTTCTAGCTCAGAAGATCCAAAGTGAAGATTGACCTCTTTTTTAAAAAAGCCATTGGTGATAGACTGCATGTGCTTGTCCTGCTAGTTTATGAATCAGAAACCCCGGGGACTGGAGAGATGGCTCAGCAATTAAGAGCACTAACTGCTCTTCCAGAGGACCTGGGTTCAATTCCCAGCATCCACATGGCAGCTCACAACTGTCTGTAACTCTAGTTCCAGGGGACCCAACACCCATGGCAAAACACCGATACACACACACACACACACACACACACACACACACACACACACACACACACACACACACAAAGAGTCAGAAGCCCCAAACTAGGATTTATCTGTTGCAAAGGACAGTATAATTGAAGACTCTGTTGGAAATGGCTTCCTGGAATTGGTTCGGTTGGTGCACCCTGGCTTTTAGTTGAGATGGAAGGTGGTTTTGCGCCCCCCTCAAACTAACTAATAAGAGACCCACCAGGAAAAAAAGAAAAAGGGAGGCAGCGGATGTAGCCTAGTGGTTCAAGCCCCTGCTTGAACTAGGGGTAGGGGCAGGGAGAAGAAAACAGCTTCCCTGATAAAAATGAGCACATCTACCCTCCCCTAATACTCACAACCACTCTCCCAGGCAGGGGTGGGAATCTGAGCTTGTTTGTGAGTATCTTCTCCGATCCTGAGAGCTTTGTTTGCCAAAGTTTCCACGGCTTCATTGTTTGACTTTGGGGTTTTCGGTCTCAGACCAACATTCCACTTTGCCCATTAGGGGTTGCTTCACTGTTTACTCTGGGTGTTTGGCCTTTATTTCAGTGACTGGGAAAGTCATTTCAGATTTCTCTTTTTCTAAGTTCTGTGGCGATACATGTAGTAGCTGAAGGTTATTTGGGGGCATGGGGTGAAGTCAGCGGCCATAGCACCGATGTCCTGATGGGTCTCAGAGGCCAGCTCTCCACCCACTCTAAGGCCCGACCTTGACTGATCTGGCCCTCTCTCACTTTTCCCTTTCTTTGGGGAAAGCCAGACCCCCTCAGGGGTCAGAGAAATCTCATTGCAAGGGAGAATGGGTCTGCTTTGCTCAGCCCTATCATCTTCTACCATTGTATCAGCTCCACTCCTCCTCTTGAGCCTCGATTCATCTCTTCAAGATATAGAGCTGACAGACAGTCATTCATCTTTCCTTTTATTCTTTCCATGTGGTTCATTTCCTTTCACTGACTTCAAACCTTTTCAGTTGTCTCACTGGCTGCTCTGAAGGCAAGAACTGTGTCTTACTTATCTTTTGCGTACCTTGTATATCTAACCCAGTACTAGACCATAAAACTAACACTTTTTTTTGGATAAATTTTAAAGAATTATTTTAGTTTTACTTATGTATTTGTGAGTTTGTGTGTATGGCTGTGTGTATGTGCACATGAGTGCAGGTGCCTTCAAAGTCCAGAAGAGGGCATCAGATCCTCTGGAGCTGGATTACAGATGGTTGTGGGCTGTCTAATGTGGATGCTGGGAACCAACCTTGGGTCTTGTATAAGAGCACTATGTGCTTTTAACTGCTGAGTCTCTCTCTAGCAACAGTGATTTTTTTTTTTTTTAATTCTGAGAGAATGAATGGTTGACTGCATGTTATGGATGTAAAGGGACTCTGTCATTTAAGAAAAGGGGACAGCACAGAGAAGATAACAAACTTGATACCAGGTCCCTAAGCATGGATGGGAAACAGGTGGAAGACATACTAGAGGAAGAAACTGCGTTTGGTACCCCTGTTTTTATCTCTGTGCTGATAATTAAACCCAGTGCCTCACTTCTGATAATGTGCTCTATGGCCAATTCCCCCCTTTTTACACTTGGCTGCAGCTTGTACGTAGTTAATTCAGCAAATGTTTATTTATTTTTAATTTTTTTCTTTTTCTTTTTTTTTTTTTGTTTTTCGAGACAAGGTTTCTCTGTGTAGTTTTGGTGCCTGTCCTGGATCTCTCACTCTGTAGACCAGGCTGGCCTCAAACTCACAGAGATTTGCCTGGCTCTGCCTCCCGAGTGCTGGGATTAAAGTTGTGCGCCACCACCGCCTGGCAGGGAGACACTTTTATTTTGGGGAAGAATATTTTGACTCATTTTTTTGTTTCCATCATAGCAAAGAATCCTGCATTAACGTGGGGCTCAAATGCTTGGTTAATTTGAGCCCTTTGTTCTGATTTTCTCTTGTGGCAAGTGTGCCTTCCTAAAGAATGGACAGTAAAAACAGAATACTAGTCAATGCTTATGTCAGAGGTGAAAAAATGTGGATAAGCCAGGTGGTGGTGGCACACACCTTTAATCCCAGCACTTGGGAGGCAGAGGCAGGTAGATCTCTGAGTTTGAGGCCAACCTGGTCTACAGAGTGAGTTCCAGGACAGCCAGGGCTATACAGAGAAACCCTGTCTTAAAAAAAAAAGGGCAATGAAAAGAATGTGGACAACGTTTTTGGGAAATGTGTAGTGTCCAAAGTAAACTCCTTTTTACCACATTTTAAGGGCTGAATTTGGTGAACATAACCACAAGGAACTGTTCAGCCTGAACACTTATTGACTGGGCAGTTTGGTGACCCATGAAAGCCAGTTTTGGCCTTTTGTGGTTACAGTGCAGCATGACTGCCATTGAAAAACAAGATTGCTCCAGGTTTAGCTGATGGAAGAATTATTAATTGTGTGTATGTGCACATGAGTGCAGGTGCCTTCGAAGTCCAGAAGAGGGCATCAGATCCTTTGGAGCTGGATTACAGGTGGTTGTGGGCTGTCTAATGTGGATGCTGGGAACCAACCTTGGGTCCTGTGTAAGAGCACTGCATGCTCTTAACTGCTGAGTCTCTCTCTAGCAACAGTGATTTTTTTTTTTAACTCTGAGAGAATCAATGGATAACTGCATGTTATGGATATAAAGGGACTCTTGTCATTTAAGAAAAGGGGACAGCACAGAGAAAATAACAAACTTATAAACCTTATAAACTTATAAAACCTTGAGTTTTGTAAGAAATAGACTGATGGAATAAAGGAAGGTGTGGGGGGTTGATGCTGCTCAGGCTGGGATGGGAGAGGGGATACTGTACTGTTTGGAGTGTGCAGCCTGTGGGTAATGTGTGATGAAAAGAACTTGAGAAGTGTTTTGGAATACCCAGGTTCTGAATCTTACTCACTTGCCGCTCTTTCAGTGAAAGTATCATGTGGTCAGCTACTGTCCGGAGATAATGCTGTTTATCAGTGGATGTTACCAAGAATGCCAGGGCACTTGAACTGTGTCTCTTTCCTTGGTTCCAGGGACTTAGACAGGACAGTTAGGCCTAGGAATAGTGAGTAGGGAGAAAAGGGACAGGTGGTTGGTTATCCATTTTTCAAAGAAGAAAAATGGTGAGGGACAAGTGGACTCAATGGTATTTTTCATGTGGTTTTCCAACGGGAAGAATCTGAGCCGTCGTGGGCAGCAGGGGCTGGAAGAAGCATCTTCTGAGTGTGGTCCAAGAGAAGAATCTGAGCCGTTGTGGGCAGCAGGGGCTGGAAGAAGCATCTTCCGAGTGTGGTCCAAGAGAAGTGGGGCAGCTCGTTCTGGAGATGGAGCATTAGGTAAACATAAATGCTCAGTGTCAGTGTTTTCCAAAGACTCTTGACTCCCAGAGAGACATTTTCCATTATGGTCTAGTACACACACACTTACACACATGCATATTAGAAATGAAGTTGAATTACAGGTTTCACTAGACCATATTGTAATGCTTTCTAATTTCTATTCAATTTTTATTTAAAAATTCTGATCTCTATCTACTAAATTGATTTCAAAACTTGCTAATGGTTCCTAATCAGCAGTTAGAAAAAAAAAAAAGTGTTCTGTTCCAGGTATTGTGGAAATTAGCCTTAATTTGTTTATTGAATAGTTGCTAATCTGAATGAGTATTTTGTCAGTTTTTTTTTTTTTTTTTGGCATGAATTTTAGTCATTCTACAGAAAGCCTCCACTTCTATCCTTCTCCCACCAATTTCTTTTCTTAGTGCAAGAATTTTTGCCTTTTTTTCAAATCAGATGGAAAGGACTAATGTGGGCCTTGCTGAGCCCCACCAGCATCGAAGATGGGACTGATTAATTTGAACTGTGCAGGAGCCCTCGGCTCTCTGTTTATGGAGGTCATATTTGAATTAGATGGTTGCTTTCTGTTAAGAGGCAAGCAGGAGCACCTACCTGCTCACACCGGAAACATGGGAATGAAGTTTGAACAATGACTCCATGTATTATTCAGAAGTGAAAAAATGAGAGGTTAACTGCTGGCATAAACCTTCCACCCGTGGTCGTTATCTTTATTAGGAAAATCTTCCTGCATTCTGGCTCCTTCTTTTGCCTCTTTGCCCTCCATTTACTGAGTGTTCCTCAAGTCTCCCTGTACTTGGGCTAAGCCTGAAACTCAGTAAAACCAATCAGATGTGAAGGAATTCTTGAGGGGAATTACACATCTACTATAAGAAGCAGAGTGCTGACTATCTTGGTCAGAAGGTGTAGAGAGACAAGATCAACCCAACACCATTAAGGAGGTGGCTGTTTGGCTAGCCTCAGACAGAAGTGTCATTCTGATGTTATCATCATGGCAGGTATGTGTGTAGTTGTGAGATGGACAGGATTCCGAAAATAGGGAATGGTGTTAGTCAACAGGAGGTAGTAGGTTTTCTGTAGGAGCCAGGGTGAATATGGTGTTGACCGGACACATTTTCAAACACTGGATCGGGTTTTATGTCTTGAGATGCTGTATCTCAGGAGAATGTCCAGGACTTGGGAAAACAGCAAGGTACAGTCCCTGTAATGTACCTTGACGGTGTGGAGTATGCAGGGTGAGAACCAGAGAAATAAGTAAGAAAGGGTAACGTGGTACCTTGTGGTTTCCTGGGATGCTGGATTGACGGCTAAGATAATGCATGGAAAGCAGGCCTTGGGTTGTGGATATGGTAGAGTTGATAGTGTTGTCTAGCATGTACAAAAAAAAAAAATCCTGGGTTTGACATCTGGCACTTATTTTAGCACTTGAAAGGTGGAGGAGGACCAGAAGTTCGAGTCATCCTCAACCACATAGGGAGTTTGATGCCAGCCTAGGATACATGAAACCCTGTCTTCAGAAGCTAAAAGGAATCTGGCCTTAAGCAAGCCATACTGTGTCAACTCATTTAAAACTTAAAGCCACTTGAAATCCCTTCTTCTGCTAGCCCCACTCTGCAGAAGGAGGGACTGAAACCCACAGGTCACATGACAGGCCTGAGGTCACGCATCTGAGCTTGAACCCAGGCTATCCAGGTCACCATGAGTTTTGTTGCAGGTAAAACTAGAAGTAGAAACTGTTATCCTCAGGTTAGTGTGCCTCGGAGACATGTCGTGGTTGCTACTGTATTTTAACCATTTCTTAAAAGATTACCATTATTGAAAATGAGGACATTTCCCATTAAAATAGCCCAACTTCCATTTGTTCTTGTGACCTACAATACTGCTAACACCTTGACACTGTCCCTGTAGCTGTGTGAGCCTGAGACCCCAACTGTCAGCTTCTAGGTGATTTGTTTAGTAGTGAGGGTTTATTTCCCAGAAGCCAGGAGGAAGCAGTCATACTAGATGGAAGAGGTTTTTGGTTTGGGGTTGGAGACAGAGTTTGTTGAATAACTCACTTGTGATGGGAAGGAGGGTGGGGTCTGAGTAAAAGTATCTGGCTTACGGAAAGTGCATGGCTGGGCTAATGGTGTTGATCTTAAAAGACAGTGTAAACAAGAGTAGCTTGTTTGGAATGGGTCGAGGTGCTGGTGGAGCAAGGGCATGGTGGAGGTTTTACTTCAGCCCGGTGAGAAGGTAAGGATCTAGCACTAGAATCCTGGAGGTGAGGGCTTGGGGCTTTGGCTTTTATTTTGATTGGATCTGTATCCCTGCTTGGTGAGAGGATGAATGTGGGGGCGGTTCCTTTTGAGAATGGGGAGAAGTGGCCCCAGGTGTCCACCACAAAATGAACCCCGGGGGCAAACAGTTCAGAGTTTCTTATTGACTTTTTGGGGTCAAGTGTCATGCCTCCCAGATGAATTAAATGTTTATTCTAATGAAGGAATAAACTCAACAGTTCCACTTTGCAACATGGGAAACTGATAAGCATCTTTTCATAGACTCAGAGGCAGGTGGCTGCTGTCTTTGATGGATGACACCTGTATGTTAACACGTGTGCTTTCCTTAGGTGAAACTGACTTTCAAGTTTTAATTTAAAAATATTTATTTATCTTTGTATCTTAGGTCATAGAAGAAGAGCTTATTGAGTCCCAAGATGGGGAAAAGTGCTAGAGGGTAATGACTGTCTGCTGAGGTTTTATTCTGGCTTCTAGCTAGGAATGGAATGTCCTTTGACAAATCCAGGTGAATCCATCTCTCCACCTCCGCTCTGTTTGCTTCAGATTCCATCCAGTTTACTGTTTCTTTTTTTTTTTTTGGTTTTTGGAGACAGGGTTTCTCTGTGTAGCTTTGCGCCTTTCCTGGAACTCACTTGGCAGTCCAGGCTGGCCTCGAACTCACAGAGATCCACCTGCCTCTGCCTCCCGAGTGCTGGGATTACAGTTTACTGTTTCTTAATTAGCTGGGCCCACCTCCGTTACAGGGTCTTCTCCACTTAGCTGCCTTTTGCTCCCCAAAGATCTGGACATTTTAATGAACAGGTGGGGTGACTCTGGCTCAGATGTGGGTGCTGCTCATGGAAATCTTTCAGGAATTTATTTCTTCTCATAGACACTCAACTCCTTTTGGGACATACAACTCTGATTTTAAAAAAATTAAGTTAACCTTTTTATTTTTAACTTACATATATCTTTACCTCACATGTGCACATTACAGGTGTTCCTGTACATAGACGTGTTTCCTTGGGTTTGGGTCATACTTATGTTTTTGGTAGTTTATGTTGTGAATGGAATGCATGTAAAGCATGAAGGAAAGGAGAATCCAGTAAAAAGTACTTTTTGTACCTCTACCTCCTGTTTTCCCTTATTAAAGGAAAGGTATTCAGAGGAATTGTTGGGGGGGGGGGAGCACAGCTCAATTCAAGAGTACTTGTCTAGCATAGGGAAGACCCCAGCTTTAATCCCCAGGACTCAAAAGAAGAAAAAAAAAAAAAAGCCCAAGTTGTCTATTCTCTCAGTGATAACATTCAATTACATTTACAGTCAAATCTTAATGGTGGCTTGTTTATTGGAGACAGAATCTTGCCGGGGGTTCCCAGAATGGCTTGGAGTCATTTTGCGCAAGCCTCCCAGGTAGCAGGAACTCCAGGTGTCCACCACCAATCTGACTTGGAATGTTTTTTGTGTCTCTGTGTGTTGTTCCTTGTACGCATTTCAATTCTGTACCTGTTTTTGTTTTGTTTGTTTGTTTGTTTACTTAACAAGTCTTGGAAAGCTTCCTCCATTAGTATGAACAAAGTAGCCGCTTATTTTATTTGCCTTTTTCGGCTTGCAGTACTGAGGATTGAACCCTCGCTCACCCAGTGTGTGCCAGGTGAGCACATCTCTGCGCTACATCTCTCGCCCAGCCTCCTGCTTTGGAACGCCTTGGGTTATGTACTGTGATTTATGTGACTTTGCTCTGGACAACATTGTGCATTGTAGTATTGCAGTGACTGAGTTTATGTATGCAGAACTGCAGTGACTGTTTATGTATGCAGTATTGCATTGACTGTGTTTATGTGTGCAATAGTCCCCCATTATCCATGGTTTTTGCTTCCCGCTTTCAGTCGTCAGTGCTCGACTGTGGTCTGAAAATATTTCGTGGAAAGTTCCAGAAATAAGTTTGTAAATTTAAAATGACTTTTATTATACCGCATTATTTTAATTATTTTGTTTTATTATTAGTGTTAATCTTTTCTTCTGTGTGGTCTGTAAATTGCACTTTATCATAGGCATGTACGTACTGGAGAGAACTGGAGTTTGCGTAGGTTTCAGTACTCTCCATGGAAAGTGCCCATTGGGTGTCTTGGAACGTACCCCCTTGAGCGTGGGGAGCACCACTGTATACTGAACATCTGTGTCTGGATAGCTTGATTTACTAATTCCTTTCCTAGACAAATGGGACTAAGTACAAAAGATTGCTATGTGCTCTGTAAATTTCATATAGTTGCAGCATGAGTCAGGCTTTTCGTTTGTGTTTGTGAAGCACAATGCATGGCCAGAATGGAGGGTCCAAGGACCCACCCTGTCTGCTTTCGCTGAAAGCCGGCTATGTGGTCAGAGAAAGTCATTTTATTTTCAGTGCTTTCCTGTCTGTCAAGGAAGGCAGAGGCTTGGTTCTTCCTACCGTTAAATAATTCTCTAGTCTCTCTTTTTTGGTCTTTCCAGTAAATGGAGTCTGGTGATTTTTTTTTTTCCCCTATGTAAGTTCTAGTCTGTGAATAACTGTGGGCTTTGGAAGCCTTGCAAACCACAGCTTTACTTTGATTGTTTTAAAACATGTCTGCCTATGCTTTATGTTAAAAGCAGAGCTTATATGGCTGATGGCTGAATTTTTAAAAAAAATATTGTGAGTGATAAGTAAGCATTTAGTGACCAAGAAACTCATATAGTCAGCTTTTTATTATTGATCACGAGTAGAGACAATGGATTTTTATACTTAGGGAAAAACTTTCATTTTTAATAGCTTTTAAAAAAAGCCATGGACTGGTGATGGACAGTCTATAAGAAACAGCGGAATTTTATTCATGATTATGGAGCAGACTAGAGGAGACTGCTTTTGATCATTTTGTAAGATGAAAAAGGTGAAATAAGATGTATTGTTGAAGGATTTAGTCCGCTTTCTTTTCCTTGGTGGTGCTGGGACTAGAACCCAGGGCCTGTGTAAACCAGGAAGCGCTCCATGGCTGAAGTACAGCTGTAGGGTTTAATCACTAGGACAGTCGATGTGTTTAATAATGTCACTGACTCCTTTGCACTTACCAAACTAGATATATCTAAAATTTTAAACACATACAGCATGATATAAAATTCATGTTTATTCTCTGTACTGGATTTCCCCTTTAGGATTGATTTTTTTCATTTGATCCACTTGGAATTTTTGGATTGCTAGCATAAACTTTTTTCTAGAACATTTTTGAGCCCTTGACTGCTTTTTTTTCTTTTGCATTTACTAAACCTCTTTCCATATACAATAAGTTTTATTTATATTCGTAAAATTGAATCGTATGTAATCACTAAAACTATGACTTTAGATGAATATTCATGGATACATCATATATTTTTAGGGGGATATAGGGTCTCTTTATGTAGTCTTAGCAGGCCTGGAACTTGCAGGGATCTTCCTGCCTCTGCCACCAGTGCTGGGGTTAGAGGTGTTTGCCATCATGGCCAGCTCTGGAGCATAGATTGGGTTTTCCTTAGTACCTTTTAGATTTCTGGTTCTGAAGCTGTGACGTAAAGGGGGAAAGGACCTAGTAGGGAGTTCACTGTCACAGGGGCAGCAGCCACCTCAGTGCTGTGGGTCCTGGTGATTGTGAAGAGACCGTCTTTAAACACAAGTGAGTGGGGTAAACACCAGAGCGTTGTGTTACCTCTATACGGTAGCACTGATGGTGGTCACCCTCCTTGTAATGACGCTTCACAATACTGTGGCTTTTGCTCCTCCTGAGATGGCTTTATAACCTATCTCTATAGGGCTTTTATGCCTACTTGAGGATTAAACTATGATCTGGGAAGTTACACTTTGGAGAAGCTGGCTCTAATTTCACATCGTGCCAGGGCATTAGATTGGTACAAGTGTCTAACTGTAATTATTGACACATTTCGAACGCTGTTTCAAGCGTGACGCGTCACCGGTGATTTTGACAGCTCTGATTGCCTTGAGCCTGCCATGGTGCTCTGCATAGAGGTTGGTTTAAACTTCACGTTGTGGGAAGGATTCTCGGTGAAGTGGATGCAGGGGACTTGGAGGTGGATGTGCTTCGTGTCCCACTGCGACCGTCGATTTTTGGTATGTTAAATGGTAATCTGACGGGTATCTAGGTTTACTTCCCAAGAAGCTTGGGAGTTTCATCTTATTTTTTGGATATTGCGGGGAGAAAAAAGCAAGAGAGATGTTGTCGTGTTTTGATTTGACTCCTCCGAGGTGACAGAGACTCTGCTGCTGCTGAGGGTCCTAATCATTATCTCTAGATCAGCAGACTTTTCTTATAGGATGGTCTTTTCTCCCTTTTTGTTTTCCATTTATTTGTTATTGTTGTTTGAGACATTATCTCCCGTAGCCTAGGCTAGCCTCCAGTTCTTTTGAGTCTAGGACCTTGAATGACCAATCCTCCAGATTTTTCCTGGGCCCAGGCAGTTTATCATCCTCCCGCTTCAGCCTCGAGAGTGTTGGGATTGTGGGCATGCTCCCATATTCTGTGGCCGCTTGCCCTCTGTTTTCCTGTCCTTCTCTTTGTTTCTTCACCCACTCTGTCCCTTTCCATTTTCTTTTCCTTTTACCTTTCTGTCCTCTGCTTCTCTCTCGTTGTGCCGGAGGAAGGATCCAGGGCCTTGTTCACCGGAAGTGGGTGCTCTGCCGCTGAGCACCACCCCCAGACTCAGCACTGTTTTTTAAATTTACTTGGGGGATACTCTTTTTCGGGTGTTATCACTGAGCATGTTGACCCAAAGGCTTTTGGAAAGCTCAGCCTGGGAGAGGCAGACAGACGGACACGTAGCATGGATACACCAGAGGAGCATGGCACAAGGCTTCAAATAGGAAGTAATGCTGGGGTGCCCGCTGTTGCTTACGAGGGCTTCAGGGGTCGTCATCTTCCAGGGCCGTGATGCTTGTGAGCTGCTTGTGAAGGTTCAGCAGCAAATTCTCAGGGAGACGAGAGCCATCCTGCAGAGGCTTTCCGGAGGGACAGCATCAGCATCCTTTAAAAATAAACATAAGCAGAACCCCTTGTCTCAGTGAGTACTAGTGGGACCCGAGACTGCGGAGCAGTGGTGTTATTAGAAACACAGGCCTAGGCGTACTGTGAACCCTGCTGAACTGGACCCAGTTTCTTTTCACTGCTTTTAGAAATCTGAGATCGAATGAGCAGACAGCAAGTGTTAAAAGGCGAGAGATCTGGGAAAGAAAGGATCAACCACCTGCAACCGAGTATTGATTTTGATTTTTTTTTTAAAGTATGGGTTGATAATGCAGAAATAATAACAGACTCACATTTTCTAAATGTTGTTGTTGTTGTTGTTGTTGTGTGTGTGTGTGTGTGTGTGTGTGTAAGCCAGAGGTCAGTATAGAGTATCTTTTGTCCATCACTTGCTACCTTTATTTTTTGAGACAGGGTCTCTCATTGAACCTAAAGCGCCTTGAGTCTGGCTGGCCAATGAGCTTCAGCATCTTCTGTTCCTGAGCCCCAAAGCTGGATTTAAAGGCATGTGTTACCATGCCTGGTTCTTACATGGGTTCTTGGGATCCGAACTCAGGTCCCTGTGCTTGTGTTGCACACTGTACTGACCGAGCCCTTTCCCCAACCCCCACAAATGTTTCTTGGAACCTCGATGGGGGGCAAGCTGGCTCAGCAGGTGAAGGCAAGCCTAGGGACTTGTGTTCAGTCCCTGGACCACATGTGGAGAGAGGGAACTAAATCAGTCTAGTCGTCCCCTGACCCCCACATGTATGCTGATATATCCCCCGTGTGCACACACAGTAGTAATACATTTTAAAAAAATTAAAGAAAAACCAGGAACTTAAATCACACCGAGGGAGTTCCACTAAAAGGTCCCCAAATAAGTGTGAGAAACACATTGTCTCAGACAGTGTAGAAGGTACACTGAGAGTTCTGAAGCGTCTGTGATGAGGAAAATCATTAACTTAATCACTTCTACCGGGACATCCCTGGGGTCTTCCAAATTTATTCCGCAGAGGAACCCAGTGCAGCTGTTAACACCCCAGGCTTAGCGGACTGCCTTCTGCTGAGCACTTTCTGGGAAAGCCAGCATTGCGTCTCAGGCTCTCAACACTGCCTTATCTGTGTGGGGAGGCCAGCTGTCTGGGCTTGCCTGGGAATCAGGGATGTCCTGGGATATGGGACTTTTAGTATTGAGGTCCCGAGCCAAAGCTGCTGCTCAATTTGTTTACCATACATAGGAATTTTCATTCTTTTTTTCCCCTTAAATCCCAGCCCCAGCCACATTCTGATGGAGTGGTTCCCAGTCTTGTTTGCATCCCCGTGTCCCATCCCAGTTGCTGAGCTTGTGACTAAATTGGTCTGGGATACTATGGAATGCTTCAAAGGTCCCCAAGTTATCCTATCATGTATGAAAGTTGTTCAAAGCAATTAAATATGTGGAAATGTGGTCTTGATGTGCCGCTTATGGATTTATTTTAATATGCAATAGGAAAGAACATTATCCATTAAAAAGAAAAGAGCCGAAATGCCACTTAGCAGCATGCCAGGGGACCAGCCGTCCTCCATGCTCTACACTGTAGGAACACTCAAGGAAGAATGGCTGGCTGGAAGGGCAGTGAGGAACACAGGACTCTACTTAATGAGGGGTGTGCTTTAGAGGTTTTTAAGGCTGTTTGGAATGCTGAACTGATGAGATATGACATCACACAGGGAAGGTGGGATCTGGGAGGGGACACAGTCTGGGGTAATTAGCTGTAGGTGAATACTGGAAGGTAACTTGGCTTCGGGGCACTTGGCAGAACTGTCTAGACCCAACAGCTGGCCAGGGACAGATAAGCACTTACACCTGGTGCAGGCAGCAGGGCAGTTAGCCGGGAGAACCACATGCTGCAGGGAGAAAGGTCGGAGAGTCGCTCTGCCCTGGGGGCTGGCATGAGTGTCTGGAGAAGAGCTGTGTGGGGACAAATGGGAGGTGGCTGGTGCCCTAGGGAGGGCGCTTGCAGATGACCATCTAAGCCCATGCTTGAGAGTTCCAGGAGCTAGTTTGTATTGGTCGTTTACGAGGTCTTTAGCGTTCTTTCTGTACACTCAAGGTGAAGTCAAGTTGTGATGGGTTGAGAAGGAGGAGGTAACTAGCTGGAGCTAAGGACTTTTCTAGAAGTTTTTACTAAAGAAAGGGCCTGAGGTGATACTGGACTTTAGGAGATAAGTCCTGGCCTGATGATTAGACAGACACCTGTGTATTCATAGTGGCTATTCCATGAGTAAACATACAAAGGATGGTCAGATATTCACAGGAGGCGACAGAGTCTCCCAGGGCTCCATGAAGTTGTTTTGTGATATAGCCAGCTCACGGCTTTTGTCCCCCCTCCCCCCCGCCCCCCCCCCCTTTTCCCTGAAGCTTCTCTTGTCATTTCCTGGACACAACAATTGAAAGGGCAGAATTTATGTGTTTATAAATGTCTTTAAGGATTCTTTTTATGGTGGCGATAAGATAGTATGTGATAAGAGTCCACCTTTGGTCCGTCGCTCACTTCTGAGCTTACATAGAGCATGACATTGGTGACCCTCTCAGGAACCTCATGCAGGAAGCTGGGCTGACAGTAGGGTTATTCCACTTTCCAGGGAAGGAATGCCTTGGAGTTTATATAGAGTGAGGACTTGATAATTAATCATTTTCGGGATGGGGCCAGTATGGAAACCCGACTTCTGGTATGGTATTTTTTCCATTCTATTGATAGAGAGTATGTTTTAAATTTTTGTTTTCTGTTTCCAGTGTTCATTGTTGTGGTTTTTTTTGTTTTTTTTTTTTTTTTTTTTTTTTTTTACTAAATTATTCATTCACTACTGCTCTGGGACCTTGGGTGGTGGTAGTCATGGTGGCTGGAGGGGGGCTTCCCATTCATAAGATGTTTCCCATTACCTTTGAGTGATAGCGTTTCAGGAGTATGTCATCAGGATTGACAGAGGTATCATGCATACATCATGTAGCTTGAACTTGTGTCATAAATGGACCATGCAATCATCTTGAGTTCTTTTGTCTTGCATGTTTTGTAAACATTTGAACTCTACATGACCTTTCTCACCCTGTTTTGGCATCCCCTCTTCAGATGCCTTTGATTTATGAGGAATTTGTGCCCTAATAAACTCATTATAAGTCCAAAATTCCAAAGTCAAAATGCTTTTTAACCTGGTGACAGCTTAGTTTATCCACACGTTATTCTGTAGAACATCAGGTGTTTGCCCCGAAGCCTGAGACTGAGAAGGGAAAGGAATATCTTACCTATTATTAGTCTTGGGAAAGATCAAAATCCACATTAAAAACAAAAACAATAAAACCAAAAAAAAAAAAAAACCAATAAAACCATTTGGGGTGTGTGTGTGTGTGTGTGTGTGTGTGTGTGTGTGTGTGTGTGTGTGTCTACTTGCTTCCAATGCACATTTGTAGAGACAACTTTTGGGATTTGGGTTTCTCTTTCAACTGTGGGTTTCAGGGATTGAACTCAGGCCATCAGACTTTGCTGCTAGTGCCCTTATCCACTGGGCCATTTTACTAATCCCCCAATTTCATATCTTTTTCTTTTCTGTTCTTTTCTCCTCTTCCTCTTTTCCTTCCTTGCGTCTTTCTTTCTTTCTTTCTTTCTTTCTTTCTTTCTTTCTTTCTTTCTCTCTCTCTCCCCTTCCTTCCTTCATTCCTTCGTTCGTTCGTTCCTTCCTCCCTCCCTTCCTTTTTTTCTTTCTTTCTTTCTTTCTTTCTTTCTTTCTTTCTTTCTTTCTTTCTTTCTTTCTTTCTTTCTTTCTTTCTTTCTTTCTTCCTTCCTTCCTTCCTTCCTTCCTTCCTTCCTTCCTTTCTTTCTTTCTTTCTTTCTTTCTTTCTTTCTTTCTCTTTCTTTCTCTCTCTCTCTCTCTTTCTTTCTTTCTTTCTTTCTTTCTTTCGGGATCTCTCTCTTGCTGTCTCTCTGTCTCTCTCTGTCTGTCTGTCTCTCTCTTTCTCTTTCTCTGTAGTCCTGGCTTTCTTGGAGCTTGTTATGTAGACCAGGCTGGCCTCAAACTCACAGAGACCCACCTGCCTCTGCCTCCTGCGAACTGGAATTAAAGGCCTGTGCCACCATGCCTGGCTTCTCTTCTCTTCTCTTCTCTTCTCTCTCCCTCCTTTTTTTTTTTTTTTTTTTTTTAGTTTTAATTTTTTAAATGTTACTTTTTTGAGACAAGATGTTATTTTGTAGCTCTTTGTAGACCAGGCTGGCCTTGAACAGACAGAAATCAGGCTGCCTCTGCCTCCCAAGTGCTGAGTTAAAGTTGTGCACCACCAAGCCTGACTTCATGTTAAAAGAAACATTTATTATTCTGTGTATGTGATGTATGGGTAGATGTATACATGTCATGGGATGTGTACATGGCAGGGATGTGGAGGTCAGAGGATAACTCCGTGGAGTCAACTTTCCACCTGTAATGTGGATTCCAGAGATGGAACCTGGATTACCAGGCATATCAGGCAAATGTCTTTACCCAGTGGCTCCTAGATTCCCTTTTCTAAGTATGGGTTATAGGATCTATGAAATGGGTACATTCGTTTCAGCCTATTGTAAGGTTAAAGAAAGCACTAAGTCGAGCCATCATAAACCAGACTGTGTTCTAATCCTTTGTGTAGAGGCTGCCTCCATATGAGAGCCTCTCATGAACTGTGGAGCAGGGACAAGCACAGAGATGAATCAAAACCCCTCAAGGAGCTGACAGTCTAGGAAAACCTATCTTGTTCAATAACCACTTACAGGGCACGTCATGCACACTCTGGGTACCTGGTGAGAACCGAGGGGGTTGTTACTGTGCTACACCTTCTCCCTTTTTATCGCAGCGAACCACTGTCAAGCTTTTATTCATTTATTTATTTTCTGACGAGTCATTAAATCTACAATATTAGGATTTGGAGAAAAGGAATGATTAGAGAATAAAGAAATGGAATCAGTGATTTAGAATAAAAGGCCGTCGTTTGGTTAGTGAGGGGTTTTGACTGAGCAGCATGCAGTTAAAAGTAGGAAAGAGTCACTCGGGAGGATGGGAAGATGCAGAGGAGCCCAGCGGTGGGGCCTGAGGATGAGGTGGGAGGGATTCAACCCAGTGTCTTAGAGGGGAATACTGGAGGCCTTTCTCCAACCTTAATTACAGCCTCAGGATGACAAAAGCATATGGTATTTTTTTCTGTCTCTGCTAAGGACTGGTAGAGTGTAGTCTTTTTTGTGTAATTCAGTTTGCCCTGCAGTTTTATTTTATTTTATTTTTTTTTTATTTCTTAGGGTATCCTGGGCTGAGGAAATGTCATAAAAATTGAACTCTTTTTCCTGTGTTTATATTAAAATTTTAGGCTGTTTCATTATGAAGGAAGGAACGTTTTAGTCATCCAAGAGATTGAGGAGGCTGAGTTAATGTTTGGTCATCAGAAGATGTAGCATTAAGAGCTTATTTCTTTTGGGAGGACCAAAGGGCACAACATGAGTCAGACAGACTATTAAGTCATTTCTCTCCACTCCATTTGGCTATCCTCCTGCTAAAAGACCACAGACCCAGCAAGAACAGCTCAGAAGGTGATGCCTGCTGCTGTTTAGAGTGGACTATGCCATATGGGAAGCCCTTCCCCTAGAGTACCCATGGTGGTCCACCACAGCTATGATTCTTAAGAAGTTGGCATTTTATTTATTTATTTTTTCACACTGTTACCTCAAATTGGCCTAAAACTCACAAAATAACCCCACACTAGCTTTGAACCTAAGCTCCGCGCCTGCCTCAGCCTCCCTACTGCTGGCATTCCAGGCACGAGCCTCCATGCCTTCAAGTTGGCGTGTCTGACGATGAGGGTGCATGTGAGTTGTTCACCTAGGGAACATGCTATAGTTGTTCATGCTATAGGGAACATGCTATAGTGGGTACATGCTATAGTTGTTCATGTTATAGTTGTACATGCTATAGTTCTTCATGCTATAGTTGTTCATGCTATAGCGAACATACTCTAGTTGGTTTGAAACCTCAAAGTGCCTTTTATGGTTCTGACTGGGTAGTTTTCTCCCTTGTGATGGGCCATTAGAAGGCGCTGGACTAGGACACCGGGAGAGTGGAAGTGTGTTTAGGATAAAGACGCTTTTCGGTGCATTTCATGCTTGTTAGTTCAGTGGCAGAATCCTTGATCTTCTCTGTGCCTGATGGTGGTCCCTTGGTGAATTCTGGTATTTTTATTTTTAATTTTTAGTAGCTCAGTCTGGTCTGGAACGTGCTATGTACATCAGGAGACTGGCTTTGGAATGACAGAGATCCACCTGCCTCTGCATCCTGGGTGTCGGGATTCAAGTTGTGTGTTACCACACCTGGTAGTAATGTTCCGTTTTGATGGAGATAGAAACAATGACCAAATATTTGTGTAAATCTGGGAGAGGTAATTAGAAATATGTGTCTGAAAGAGGAGAATAAAATGTTAAGAATAAAAAAAAAAGGCTCTGTATTTTAGGGTTTGTTTGATTCAGGTTCATGTTTTTTAACCTTTTCTTTTGTCTTTGAATGCTAACGTTTCAGGTTCTGTGCTAATGACATAAGGCCCAGAGGTGCTGTTCCGGGCTTCAAGAGAATTCACAGCTTAGAGGGAGCCACACGAATAGGTGGCTGGGTTCAGTTTGGCAAGTACAGAAGGTGTGCAGTGTTCAGCAGAGATCCGGGGGCGGGGCGCAAACACCTCCTTGCTTTTGGGAAAGCATGTAGGCAAGGTCTTGACAAGGGGAGTTATTAAGGCAGTAAGACTTTGAGTGGCAAGTTTGCCTGGTGATGTAAGGAAGGGTACCACTTGAGCATGGAGAACATTCCACACAGAAGTGGAGGGCATAGGAACCAAACGTGGTGCATACCGGGAACTTCAGGTGGTCTAGTTAAACAATAGCTTGGTGTGTGCACCCTAATGGTGTTGCTGGGATGTAGGGCTGAAGAGGTGAAAAGGGGATCCCATCACCAAGACTGCTTACTGTTTGCTGAACAATTCAGACATCATTCTCAAACTGTGTTCCTATTGGGGAACTGTAGGCAGGAAAGAGATTTGAATTTTGGAATGATCATTAGCAACAGTTTTGAGGTTGACCTTTTAGAATCTTATCTGTAGCAGGCACAGTGGGACACATCTGTAATCCCAGCACACAGGAGGTTGAGGCAGGGGGATTGATATCTGTAGGTGAGTCTGGCCTCCAGAGAGAGACCCTGTCTCTTTTCACTTAAAGGAAGCTCTTCATGGCTTCTCTCAGCCACCCAAATTGGCAGTCTCTATTCCCGAGGTTTGAGGCCATCAGTGAGGAACATGGAAAGGCTCCCTGAACAGAACCTCATGGCAAGAGCTGCAGAGCTGTTCAAATAACAGAGATGGCAGGGCAGCCTGAGATGCCACCGGGCTGCTCTGAGCTGCCTAGAGTCGAAGTCTTGTGAAATGTTTCTGTATTGTCATTTTTACCTCCACACTTGTTTTCTGTAGCCCAGACTGCTCTGTTTGAGAGAGTCCCATTGTCCTACTCACTGGCCACCAACAGAGATCTGAAATAGGTCACGAGTGCTGCTGCGCGGTCCAGGTTTCCTTGCCCTCTGATTGCCGCTGGTCTTTTATTCCCTACCAGGTGTAGGACCTGTTTTTGCTTATTTCTTAGTTTGGGCCTGTCCATATCAATAGACTTCTATTTGTTTTTGTTTGTTTGTTTGTTTTCCTGTGACTCATATCCACCATTTTAGGGCATATTTGAGTTCTAACCATTACCCCTGTGGTAATTTGAAGGTAATTGGCCCCTATAAGCCCAAAGGGAGTGGCACTATTAGGAGGCATGACTTTGTTGGAGCAAGTGTGGCCTTGTTGGAGGAAGTGTCTCACTGTGGAAGTGGGCTGTGGTCTTCTGTACTCAAGCTGCTCCCAGTCAGATAGACCATCTTCCTGTTGCCTGCAAGGTGTAGCCAGCACCACGTCTGCCTGCGCACTGCCGTGCTCCCTGCCATGAGGATAATGGACTGAAGCTCTGAAACTGTAAAGCCGCCACCTCAGTTAAATGTTTTCCTTTATAAGAGTTGCCATGGTCATGGTGTCTCTTCACAGCAGTAGAAACCCTAAGACAGCTCTTGAGGTGGAAACTTACCAGGTATGTTTCGTCAACGTTCTGTCCATGTTAAATCACAAATATTAAATAAGAGACTTTGTTATATGCTTTTCTAGAGTGAGATGTCTGCATTCCCTTGACTTGCCAATGTGGGGATCTTTCTGGAGAAGGAAACTGTCACTCTCGTTTGGCCTTATGTTACTATTAAAACTACTACGGAGCCACTTTGTAAGTGTTTGAGATCCGCTCCCAAATCTTGCTGGGACTTTGCTGTCTAGAGAGTCTAGGAATTGTCATCTTAGTTGTTCTGAAGCGTCTAGTGTTAGATCAGTTTGGATGTTTCATTGTTGACATCTGTTTCTCCAAATTTTGCAATTTTCTGAAATTGCTCGTCTCTTCTTTTGGAATTTCCATTTTCAAAGATTTTTTTTTTCTGAATGTTCATTGTTCAATAAGGTAGCTGCCAGCCCCACTCTGCATAGAAGAGATGCTGCTGTCTCTAACGAATCTGCTGACTTCAAACTGAAAGCCATTGCAGGAAATGCTGACCCGGGGAGCAGAAGGTGAAGGCCGACTATTCCGGGAATTAAGAGCAGCAGAGTGTGCAGGAGCAAAAATGGCCACATTTCAAGCAGTTAGCCTTGCTCGTTTATACATGTGTATTTGTGGCCTGTGTCTTCTGCCAACAGTGAAAATGAAGTAAATGTGAATAAATTCATGTGTAGAATACTTTGTATAATTGTGAGTAGTGTGCCAAGAGTGACTGAGTTTTGAAAGAAAAAAAAAAGCCCCTTAAATTGGCAGTTTTGACATGTGATTCTTGGGCTGCTAACCTTTGTAGGTTATCAGATGCTGTATGATGTTGGTCCGCTCCTCATGGTGTCTGAGTGTTCTCAACAAACGCTGCTTGTGTGGATACCACTAAGTTAAAAAGATAAGCACAGCAGTGAGTAAAGAGTAGTATTAGAGATATTTTCAAAGTAATTTATGATTTCCATGAGTTCCAATATTTTGTTTGTTGTTCTAGAAGATGACTGTCTGTGTGGAATCTAGAAACAGTGTTCTTAGTGCTTCTTATTCGAAAGCACCATTTATTTCTCACCTGTAAAACAATAGGGACAGAAATGCAGATGTAAGCGTTTCAGGGAATGTTACAGTAATTTGGCTTCACCATAACTGAACATGTTAGTTAGTGGATTCCGTCACAGGACAAGGTGTTTTGAAGAAAGCCTTGGTCTATGTGGGTGGGAAGTTTAGTTGGACAAGCTCTAGTTTAGGTGAGAGTGATTTATTGCTCTGGTCTAGGTAGGAGTGATTGATTGCTCTGGTCTAGGAGGGACTAGGCTTGAGCTTTGAGAAGAGGCTCTGATTGGAGTCTGGATAAACTCAGAGGGTAGAGTAGTGAGGAACCACTACAGGAATAGATTATTCTAGATTATCTTTTCCCCTCACATAATTTGTTTGTGAAGTAGTTAAGGTTAGGAAAACCATAGCTGTTATTGCTTATCTTTGCCAGATCTTTCTTCAGCTTGCTAGGAATGCTTCTTCTACACTGCTGTTCACATAATCTTTCTAATCAGCTCACATGAATCCTTGAGGAGCCTATGAGCTAACCATTTTTTTTCCCCTCGAGACAGGGTTTCTCTTTGTAGCTTTGGGGCCTGTCCTGGAACTCGTTCTGTAGACCAGGCTGGCCTCAAACTCAGAGATCCACCTGCCTCTGCCTCTGAGTGCTGGGATTAAAAGGCATTCACCACTGCCCGGCTGAGCTAACCATTTTTATTGTGTATAGAGAAAACTTTTAAACTGCTCAGGTTGACTTTTAAGATAGGGGGCATTTCCTTTCAAACTCTCCACATCCTGGTACACCCAGATAATGTCTCCCTTAGACTGCCACAGTCCCAGCTAACTCATTTTTGTATAACATCTAGCTAACATCCATTTGCTGATGCTCGCTGTCAGTGAGTCAGATCTTGTGTTGCACACAGCAAGGGCATCTTTTCTCCGGCTCACATCTGGAGCAGCAGCTGGGAGCATTTGGGGACTGGATCTCTCTGACAGTTCATTTTCCCATCCCTCACGTCTAGCGGCTGATGTTATCAAGTGAAAGCTCAGTTGGGATGGTGGACTGAAACACCTACCTGTGGTGCCTCCACCTAGGCTGTTTGAGCATCCCCAGAACACGGCATCCGAGAGCAGGTGTCTCAAGAGACAGAAAATGGAAGCCACACGTTTCTTAAGACCTGGTCCTAGAAAAGGATACTGCCATTTCCACCACATTGTATTTGTTGGGCTGTTATAGAACCTGGATTCCAGGGGAGAGGGTATAGCCCCCCACCTTGGTGGGAGGGGAGTAGAGACTTTGGGCACTTGCTTTAAATGGTCACAGCCAGGTTTTCTGCCCTTTTCTATACCGATGTCAGTTGTTCTGTCCCTCTGTCCCTTGTCTCCTTCCTCATCCCAGCGCCATCTCTTTCTCCACGAAGCTCCTGGCTAAAATCAGTTTACCCTGCTTATGTGTCCTACATCATTACTTGTAGCTGTTTTTAGTAGAGGCCCGTCTTTGAACGTAAGAACTGGGTCTCCTTTATCTTTGCATACCTCACAGCAGGTAAGTTCCTTGAGGGGAGCTTTCAATGTCAAAGCAGGTCTCCGGGTGAGAGCCAGATGGGTTGGGAGTTAGCAGTGGTTAAGAGGGGAATTGTAACGAACAAATCAAAGGCTTCCCAATGGAATGCAGATTGTTTCTGATGTTGCATTTTAAAGCTTTAAAAAATTGTCTCTCCATCATAAAGCAGTTATCAAGCGAAAGTTCTAAGCCTCCCTCCCCTCCCCCCACATTGTCAGAAAGTTAAAGGAGAGTAGAGTAGGTTGGGTTTTTTTGTTACTAACCATCTTTTTGCCCGGGTCAGTCTTTGACCTTGGCATTCAGGCCTTGCTGCTCATTTTTTATTATTGGTTTTAATCCATTACCGGGTCAATTCATTGAGTAACACCCAAGATTATAAATAAAAGGGAACAGAAGCTTTGGATAAAAATTCATGTCTTGCAAGGATAAGAATTATTTCATGAAATTTTCGGTTTTAGTTTTATACAGGCATTGCTAGTAGTGAGTTGAAATGTAAAATGTATTTTCTATTTTAATTAGCGATACAGTTTATCAGAGGCCTTACGTATAGAAATGCCTTGTAAACCCTGATCTTACGGTTTATTTCTTTTTCTTTAGTTCTTTCACAGTCCTTTCCTAGGGGTTTTCCCACAGTCCTCTTCTGATGAGCCAACATGCATTTTTTTTCCCTCAATCTTTTTTTTTTTCTTTCTGTTTAGCCAACCTTCCTCCGCCCAATTTCTTTGTCGGTGTGGCAAGCACGTGCCTGTAATCCCAGCCTTTGTAGAGACAGAAGGAGCAGGAGTTCGAGGCTAGTGTGGATTACACAAGACCAAAACATGACCTAATTTTTCAGTTTGGCATATGCTGCCGTTTTTCTTCCCTTTTGAAGACTTTAAAAAAGCCTCCCCTTCTCCTACCAGGCTGGGCTGACTCCCCAGGGGAGACCTTGCCTTGGAGGAGATGGGAATGGGGGGGCAGATGGGGGGGCAAGGCTGAGGGGTGGGAGGAGGGAGGACAGGGGAATCCGTGGCTGATATGTAAAATTAAGTTAATTATAAAGTAAAAATATTTAAAAAGAGAGTAAATAATAATAATAAAAAGCCTCCTGTGCTCAAGAAAAAAGGAGGATTTAGCTTATTCTCTTTTTCTGTAAGTTCTTGTGAGTGTGTTTGTGTGTTTGCAGGGTGAGTGTGCATGTATGTACTTGTTTGTGTGGAGTTCAGAGGACAATCCTGGGGGTTGTTCCTCAGGTCGGGATGCCCCTCTTCTGAGACAGCTTCTCATGTGCCTCACAAGGAACTGTCCTCACTTCCCCAGAGCTGGGATTACAAACCTGTGTGACCATAGCTGGTCTTTTTTTTTTTTTTTCCAAAACAAAAACAAAAACAAATAAAACAAAACAAAACAACAACAGAACAAAACAATCGAACAGAAAGTATGGATTCTGGGATCTCATTCCGGCTCGCATGCCCGCAGGGCAAGCGCTTCACTGACCGAGGGCTCTCTCAGCCCCCTGTGGTATTTCTTACTGAAGCAGAGTACTCGCAGGGTGAAGTGTACAACATCTCCACATACATCTCAGTGAGTTTCTGTACCTGCATTTGTCTACGTTTGCATCGTAGAGGGAAACAGGTTATTCTTAGGTCCTTTCCAGAGCAAGATCGATGTGCGACTAAATGAGCAGACTTTCTCTGCTTGTTTTCTTTACCATGTTTAGTGGTGTTTCCACCCCCACCTGTAGTTTTTCTGTAATTTCAGTTATTGCATGTCCTCTAAAGCCCCCCAGTAGTACAATGAAAAGTCCTGGAAAGAAACAATTCTTGAATCTTAAATTGTTTGTTATTCCTAACAGTATGATAAGAGCACATGTTAGACCGTCCATCCTTTTTGGAATTAGCGTTGCTCCTTTGTGCGGTTTTAGGGCAGTATATGCCTCTTGCCTGTTAGTCAGTTAGTAACCATCACAGTTAGCAGATTGATCCTCTGTGGGTGGGGTCTCAGAGACTCCTACTATTTAATAATGGCCCTGAGAACAAGAGCAATCATGCTGACACTTTTACTATCATACCTTTCTATTATTAGTTATCATTGGTAACCCATTACCATGTTTAAAATTTACCAGTTAAGCTTTTAGTAGGTATGTAAAGGAGGAGGTGGAAACAGGTGTATGTGGGTGTTGGTGCACTGTTCATAGTTTTGGGTATCCCGCTGGGGATCTGGAATTACTCTTGGAGGAGGGAGGACTATTATAATTATATTTAGGGGTGTGTGTGTGTGTGTGTGTGTGTGTGTGTGTGTGTGTGTGTGTGGAGCGCCTGGCAGTCGGAGGACATTGAGCGTTGGTTCTTCCCTTCCTTCCACCTTGCTGGAAACCGGTGTCTGTTGTTGGCTGCTGGGTATGCCAAGCTAGCTGACTGGAGGGCTTCCTCCTCCCTCCGCCTTCCCTCCTGCAATAGGAGTACTGGGATCCTGGACCACAGTGTCTGGTTTACGTGGTTTCTGGGATCCAAACTGAGGTCCTGATGCTTGATTTACACACCGAGCCTTTCTCAGGAGCTGAGCCGGATAGTGCTTGGTTTTTTCCAAGGCAAAGAGGTCTCCAGCAACTGAGTTGGGAAGTGTTAGTCATGGAGGTCGGGTGATGACTGTGAACTGGTGCAGAATTAACTGGGACCAGAAGAGCTAAGGGGTGGAGGAAAAGGAGAATCATTTCAGGAAGAATTTAGAGAAGAAGAACTTCCTTGCATTTCGGAACAGAAATATAAAAATTAATTTGCTATTGCTGCTCCGCCAAGTTATGGCGTTTTAAATCTCAAAAACACAAGTTTATTCCCGTTACAGTTTTGGGAGAATTTGCTTCCTGGGGTTTGTGGCCCCTTCTGTCTGTGAAGGGCATTGTTTCCAGTCTCTGCCCTGGGTCTCATCACTTTCTCCTTGGAGTTAAAATCCTCCCTGTCTCCCTCTTAAGGGAAGCTTGTGGTTATATTTAGGGCCCACCAGGATAATCTAGGATAATCAGCTCACCTCCAAATCCTTATTTAATTGTATCTGCAGAGTCCCCTGTCATGTATGGCAGACACTCACAGGTTCTGGAGATAAAGATGTGGACACTTCAGGTTTTGTTTTTCAAGAATTTTCCTTGACAAAGGTAAGGGTTATCAGGTATTCCAAGCTAGCCTGCTCTCCTTTTTTTTTTTTTTTAAATTTATTTTTATTTATTTATTTTTTTTATGTTAGATTGATATTCCTACCACAGCACATGGTGGATCTCTTTTCTTGTAGGAGCATGTCTAGTGAGTCCCCATTAGCTAATAAAACTAGTAGGGTCAGGATTGACATTCAGGCTGCTGTTGAGCCCAAGAACATTTTGAGCTTTTGTGTCTTCCTTTCATGTCTGCTGCGGCAAGCAGCTGGCTCTCCTCATCGGTTCTTCCCTGGCCAGCTTGGCTCTTCCTTGGCTGTTTCTTCCTCTGGCTTACAGGGCCCCCCTCCTCTTCTTTCCGCAGCGGCCATTTTCCTGGCTATCTCTTACTGGTTTCCTAGGGCAAACGTGATGACTGCTGGTGCCGGGAATGAATCCTTTCACAGTTGTAGAAGTCCGAAGTGTGAAGTCAAGGTTCCAACAGGGCTCTGTGCTCCCCGTGCCTGGAGGGGAGATTCCTTTCTTGTTCTTTCCAGTACCATCCAGTTCTGTTTGGTCTGGGATTGGCTAACTCCAGTCGTGCCCCCCATCTTCCCAGGATCTTTCGGTCTCTCCCTGCATCGTCCATGTAAGGACACTGTCGTTGGACTTAAGGCACACACAGATAATCCAGGATGATCTCATCCTGATATCCTTAGCCTAATTAGTGTAATTAATTTGTAAAGACCCTATTCCAAATAAGCTCTGTGCAGGTCAGGCCTGTTGTGGCTGTGGCAAATAGCTGAGTTCAAGGAAGCATGGTTTCCTCTGGCTCCTTTGTGCAGAAGGTGATGACCAGTTAGTTCTAGGCTTAGTTTCCACCCTTCCGGGATAATGGCATCAAACTGTGAATCCCTCGGTGGGTTAATCCAACCAGAGTACTTGTGGTGCAGTCACACCCCAAAACTTTGAACCACCATCTGGGGACCCAGTCTTGAACACATGAATCTTCAGGGAGATCCTTCTACAAATGTAAATGAAGACATATCGCAGGCTCTGGGAATAGGAAATGGACATGGTGGCTGGGTGACTCTAAGGAACCCACCCACACCACCTTTGCCCACAGTCATAGATTGTTTCTTTGATTGGCATACCTGCCCACTTTTTTTTGTTGTTTTGTTCTGTTATCATCTTGTCTTGTTCCTTTTTGGTAGGAGCAAAGGAGTTGCCCTTTGTATCTCTGGACCCTTCACTGAGTGTCTGAAAAGGGAACAGAGGTGATACCACAAGGTGAACAGAGGAAAGTGTGGTAGCCTGGCTGGGGTGGTGGCTTTGGAGGCCTGGTGGATGAGGCTTTGAGGCCCCTTGGCGCGTTGGGTCGTATCAATGTTACTTGAGAATTTGGCATGCCGTCTCTTGGAAGCCTTTATTTTCACTGGAATCATCCTTTCTGGTGGAGTTTAGCTTCATCCCCCTCAGTGCTGACTGGGATTGTAGGATTTGCCATCCTGCCCACCATCCCCAGAAAATGCTTGCTGGTACCTGAATCCGATTTCCTGTGGTGCAGTGGAGGCTGGAATCAGGGAGGGCAGCCCGGCACCCACCCATAAGAGATGGGTGCTTAGTACCATCTCTACTTGGCCTCTCTGCGTGCCCAGCTGCTGTGGGTAGCTTGCTTGTGAGCATGGGTCTTTGGCTGTTTTCCTAATTACACTCTGCTTTCTTTGGTTTAATTGTAAGGTTACCAGATAGCTTTTTTTTTCTTTTCCTTTTGTCCCAGACTTACTTTGATTGGATGCTGTCATTCTAATCCTCTTAAAGTGATGCTGTGACTTTTTTGAACAAAGCATTTAAAGGTGATTAATTTTAGTCTTGTTTGTACTTCCAGGCTGGTATCGAGTGATCAGCTTCATTTTAAGTCTCGCTGTAATTCATAAATCCAGTGATTGCTAAAAGTCCTTGTAATGGAACCATAACTTGGAGTGGCAGTGGTCGGTCACCACGGACATGCCCATAAGGTGCATGCCAATCCTGTGCCATGGTGTCACAGTGGAGAAGGATGTAATACAGTGGATAACATGGCCTGTAGTTTTGGGCAGTGTGGAGCTGGATGTGCTGGTCTACCACACCTTAGAGTTGTGATGTTAGAGAAGTTATATAACATCTGTGAACCTGAAGTGTTTCTCATCTGTAAAAAGGAGATAACTCATGTATCATGGTGCATATTGGGAGAATTAAGTCTAATAACTTGCAGATAAATCACTAGTACAACAGTGTTTGGTACCTGAAAGTATTTGGAATATTGTGTTTACTAGTAGTATTTACTATACAGGAGAAACTGAGGCAGGAGTAATGATTTAGGAATGTTACCAACTGCCTACAGTGAGACTCTGAGTTAGGTGGTGCTTTATTGGATATGCCAGGCATGACAACAGTGGCTGTAGGTGTATATTTTGTCTTTGCAGAAAGAGAATGGCATAACCAGCTCCCTCACTGATCTGACCCGTTTGTTACACCAGAGCCTTTTGAAACTCCATTTGCCCTTAGTACAGGGCATCTCCAAACTCAATGGACTATCCAGTTTAGAAGTGGTTTGATGAGCATCAAATTCCTCCCATCCCTCTCCTCTCCTCCTCTCTTTTTATGTAGTGCTGGAACTCAAACTCAGGACATTGTGCCTATTAGGCAAGTACATTGCCACTGAACTGTATTCTTAGCCCCAAATTCATATTTTTAAGGAATGACTGTTGAAGCCTGAGGTTTATTCTGTATTGTGGGGCTTCTATAACAGCGATGTGATTAAATACAGTGTCCTTTGAACTAGGAAATCTGGAGTTCATACCATGGGTCTCAAGTGACAGATAAAAGGTACAACAGATCCTGCCCAGGGTGAACATTTTAATTAACATGTTTCCGTGTATCATATCATTTCTTCTTAGCCTTAGCCTCTGTGCATCATATCATTTCTGCTTTTTTACGGGAGTGGGAGGAGAGTATGGGTGAAGCTTATCTGTTGTGGAATATTATTTTAAAATGTGTTACATTTGTTTATGCTGTGGAACATTTGTTGACTGATGCAAAGACGTGTTGCATTCTTTTATGTTGCCTTTGTTTAACTCTGTGAAGCGGTGTTACTTTGCCTGTCAAAAACACCTGATTGGTCTAATAAAGAGCTGAACGGCCAATAGCAAGGCAGGTGAAAGGACAGGTGGGGCTGGCAGGCAGAGAGAATAAATAGGAGGAGAAAAGCTGGGAAGAAAGGATCTAGGAGCGAGGGAAAGAGGAAGGGAGGACATCAGGGGCCAGCCAGTAAGAAAGAAAAAAAGAAAGAAAGAAAGAAAGAAAGAAAGAAAGAAAGAAAGAAAGAAAGACATACAGAAATAGAAAAAGGTAAAAGCTCAGAGGCAAAAGATAGATGGGATAATTGAAGTTAAGAAAAGCTGGCTAGAAATAAGGTAAGCTAAGACCAGGCATTTATAAGTAAGAATAAGACTCTGTGTGTGATTTATTTTGGAGCTGGGTTTTGCCCCCCCCACCCCAAAGAGCCAAAGACAAAAGAGAAAAGAGTTAAAAAACCCAATAACACTTATCATTGTCTGACCTTGACCCTTGATATTATTGGCTGTTGATGACTTGGCCTGGCTTGGAAGTTGAGGAGTTTTTAATTAGTCTTGTATGCTTTTCTGTGGAAAGGGTATTCTCAGACTTGGGGTCTTTCACAGGAATAATGTGGTTAGATGGATGAATTACCTTCTGTATGGAGTTTCATGCCCTGCACATTTGCTGTTACGACTCTGATGTCTGACCCTGCCCACCACAGACACTCCCAGCATCCCGGTGGAAAAATGCCTGAACGTGGGTCGGAAAGACAGTGAACTCAGTGGGCCTGGAATATGCTCTGTACCCTGTGACGTTTATTTCTAGTATGACCCTTGCTAGGGTCAGGAAGTTGGTTGAAGAGATCTGTCCACATTTTGGAGCACCAGCCGTAATCAGAACTTCTGCGGGTCCTCGTAAGGAGTGTTGCCTTTGGTTCTGTATTGTGTGGGTTCTGGTTTTTTTTTTTTTTTTTTTAAATAATGTTTAGAATAAGTAATGTTTCTCTGGAATGGTTCCTCCTCAAGTCAAATCAACTCTGGGGCTCTGTGATTGTCTTAAAGGAGAAAGGCAAGGTAGCTCTTTCCCTCCCGATATCACCGCACATCCTTATATTGTATAGTTTAGTCTCAGCCCCAAATTGAGGTTTAAAAAAAAAAAAATCCCTTCCAGCTCTAGCATTATTTCTTTTTGATCTTTGGTGATCAGTAGCCAAGGATGGACAAGATGGGGGTGAGACATAAGGCCTACTATGGTTCTGAGCAAGCTGTGTGTACATTTCCTATTTTTGCTCTGCCTGGTTGCTTGTGCTGACTTTTCTTGGGGGAAAGTCCTGGCTGCATTTCTGTCACCGACAGGAGAGAGAGAGAGAGAGAGGGAGAGGGAATGGTGGTTCTGCCAGGTCTGCAGCCAGGAGGATATTTATAGTTCGATGTCAAATGGCTGGGAGTCCACCCTGGTTCTGCATATGCCTTCTGTCTGAAAGTTCTGGGCGTTCTTGACCTGGACCCTGCCCTTGTTGGCCAGACAGCAGTTAATGATAAAGCGGGTGGCTGCAGGATGCAGCTTTGAGTGATGGCCTTGGCAGCTCATGGCATGTAGGTGCTTGCGCTGTGACCAACGTTGCATCCAGCAAAGAAGAGTGCTCCTCTCTACTGCTCTGCCCCCGGCTTCTGTGGATTCCTAGCCTTCTTTGTAGCTGTACTCACGACATGGAATTTTTTTTTTTTTTTTAGACAGGATTTTATTTTGTAGACCAGGCTGACTTTAAACTCATGACATCTCTTCTGCCTTGGACACGTAAGTGCTGGGACTGCAGACCTAAGCCACTACACTAGGTTCCAGTCCATTGTTTTTCTGCCTCTTCTGCTGTGCTAAGATGTATACCACCAAAGGAAAATGCAGATCATGAGCTTACCTTGCTCATCTCTCCAGGAATTCAGGTCAGACGTCTAGACCTGCTTTACAGAATGGCCCAAATTAGGCCACACTTCCCATTTCCAGCTTATAGAAGCATAAGGGCTACCAGGAACATTTGATTTTTTTCCTGATTTTCATGGTAAGGTGTACACTTGGATGCTGTTAGAGGCAGCGAGGTGTGCATGCTTAGTCTGCATTTGTAAGCCCAGGGAAAGTGACATTGAATGGCTGCTGCATTCATCTGGGCCAAACTAGTGCTCCAGCAGTGTTCCTGGGAACTTGTCTCTTGTCACCGCCCCCCCCCCCCAACCACCCAGATTCATCCTGTGTGAGCTCCATTTTCAGGCAAGATTTCCCTTTATGATAGCAGGATGGCTGTGGCATATTCTCCCACATCCATGCATACTGAGAAAACCAAACTTTCTTTTCTTTGGTTTTTCGAGACAGGGTTTCTCTGTGTAGCTTTGCGCCTTTCCTGGAACTCACTTGGTAGTCCAGGCTGGCCTCAAACTCACAGAGATCCGCCTGGCTCTGCCTCCTGAGTGCTGGGATTAAAGGCGTGCGCCACCACCGCCCGGCTGAAACTTTCTTTTCTAGTTGTTCTAGTAAAGATCTCAGAGTCACTGTGGCTGGGTCAGTCTAGGTCACATCTCACCCTCAAATCCAGTTCAGTGTGTAGTCTACCCATCTTCAGCATGGATTTAGAAAAAGGAGTGCTTGGTATCCCAGGTCAGATTCAGGGGTTGTTATTGGAAAAGCTGGGGAGCAGGTTGGAGAGCTGGGGAGGAATGATTCCATAGAGCACATGTTGAGGCCCTTCTTTATTATGAATGAGCAGTATTTTGGGGTCTCTTCCATTTTGTTGGCTTTCAAGAAGTAGTGACCCTGTTATGTCTTCTGAGTTAGCCTAGCTTTCCCCAGAACCAGAGAGCTAGGGCTGGTGCTGCTGTGCGGGGGGTGATCTACTTCAGGGTATCGAAGGATGCTGTGCTGGGTGGCTCTATGCTATGACGTAGCTTGGTGAGCGCTCACACCTTCTCTGTCCATCAAAGATGACTGCGAGATGGCCGTTCCCCACAGGTTTTGTTTGTCTCTGAGAAACACATGTTCCATTTCTATCTGGCCATTCAGATTCGTTTCTGGTGACTGTCTTGTCAGCTTGGGACTCGGGATCATGGAGGACAGGCTGTGTTTTGGCAGCACTTCAAGCCTGGAGCAGCATCCTGCAGCCAGCACCATAAGCTGTATAATTTGTCCACGGAGGCCTATGCATTATAGAGATGAAAATTCCTTCCCTGACAGCATTCATTGCTTAGCATGCAGCAATTTGGCCGTCAGAAACAGCTGGCCCTACAGGGTGGGACAATAGAAAGGCGAGACCAGAGAGAGGCCAGTGCTTACTCTAGTCTCCCACTGTGAGAGGATCAAGTTACCTTATGGAGACTGTCATTAGGCACAGCTTCTAGGAGCACCAGCCTGTAGCTCAGACGCTTAGTTGACTTTCTTTCTTTCTTTTTTTTCTTTCCCTTTTTCCTGATTGGCACAATAAGAACAAATTAAAAGTGAATGGTTAACTTTTGCTGACACTCAGATGTTCGGTTTTGGGGTAATGAGCATTCCTGAGGAAGTAAACATTTCTGACCTTACATGGCTGTTAGTGCATTACGAGAAACAGTGGAATGGGGGAAGGGCGGGAGGGATGGCTCGGCACCTGTATGTTGGACCTCTTACATTTTTAGGTTCAGGGTTACTTAGCATCAGGGTTGAAGGGACCTGGGCCCCCATGAGCCTTGTTAAAGCCTTCAGTAGAGAGCAGGGTGTGCATGCTTTCCGGAGAGCAAGGTCAAGGAAAGGGGCGAGTAGCTGAGTGGCTGGAAGCTCCTCTACCAATGTGAACTGGAGCGTGGGTGGCTTTGTGGGCTTTCCCGTATGGACTTGATGTCTCAGAGTGTGGTCTAACCAAAAAGCGTTCTTCAGCTGCAGAAGAGCCAGTGGTCTGTGACACAAGGACTGTTATCTGGCTTTAATGGTGCCATTAATGAACAGGTTTTCCTGTTCATTCCTACGTTAGTGATGGACGCACTGTGATAGCTTATAAGTTTTGATCTTTGCGTTTACCCTTTCTCATAAAAAAAAACTTAAAAAAATAATATTCTAAATATTATTCTTATTTAAAATTGGACATCCTAGCGAGGAAATTTCCCAGCGCATAATTTTTCTTTCCATTTCTTTCTTCTTTTTTTGTTTGTTTTTTTAGAAAAGCTACATGTCAAAATGGCAATACTCTTGCTACAGTTTAAAGTGATACTGTGGCTGGTCCCTTCCCTTTTTTGAGACCAACAGCATTTCAGAGGTTCAGGGTGGCTCAAGAGAAGTTTGCCTGTCGGAATTTGCTGGTCTTTCAGTATGGCTAGAGCAGTGCTTTTTCCACCTTTCGCTCTGTAGCTGTTTCCTTTTTACATGGCAGAAGCCGGAGTTTCCCAGATGTTGTTGGATTAAAGAGCGTGTGGGGGTGGGGTGGGGAAGCTTTCTTAATGATAAACAGAGTCAGACTGGCTGGTTCTGTACTGACAGGAAAAAGGAGAGATAAAAACTCCATTAATGGTGTGTGCACTGCCTCAGTAGCCAATAAAACAATGCTGTCCTCACTGGAAGCCAGTCCCAGATTGGCAGTGCGACGTGCCAACTGCGGGAGACGACAGCTGCAGAGAGGGCGGAAGGGTTCCCAGCCAGCGGCCTCGGTCACTGATTGGCCGGGGGGCGGTTCTTTTGTTCCGCTCCTCCTCCACTTCCCTTTCCTGCTCCTTCCTTCCCTCTCCATCCTCCCCAGTCCTCCCCCCTCCATTCTCCCTCCTCCTTCTTTTGCACAATTTCCCCTCTTAATGTGCACTGGTCCAGAAATTGAACCACATCCGATTAAAACTTAATGGTTACCCGTAGAATAAAGTTGGCTGGCAGCTTCCAAACTATTTGTCCGGATTAGTTCAAATTTGGGACCCTAGAAATGGATATAAATGCCATTGAAAAGTTACGCTCCCCAAAGTTTGCTAGAAGAGTCACCACAACACTGTCCACCTTGTGTCCCTTTCCCAGTATGTTCGAATCCCCAGGTTCAAAGCAAACAGTGCAAAACCCGTTGTCTCGATGATGAGATGGTTAATAGGTAAAGGTGCTGATCTCCAAGCCGGATTACTTGATTTGGATTGTGGGCTCCCACATGATGGAAGGAGAGAACCAGACCTCAGAAGTTGTCCCCTGACCTCTGTATGTGTGTTGTGGTATCACATAGGCCTGTGTGCAAGAGATGTGTGCGTGCACACACACACACACACACACACACACACACACAAATGTAATAATTAAACAACAACAACAACAACAACACCTATTGCATTGTTCTAGAAGATAGCAGAATGATGTCAAAGGTTGGTCTCGTCAGCACTTGTTCTGTGTTCTTCCTTAGCCTCTTCACGAAGGAAGCCCTTCTTAGATGCCTTGCCACACGGGGCTCTGTGCAGGCGGGAACATTCTTTCTCAAAAGCCCAGACGGGAACATTCTTTCTCAAAAACCCTTAGGTTTCCGAAGGAGGAAAGGAAAATTGTACTGAGTAGAGCAGACAGTCATATCTCTTCAAAAGAGGCGACTATCACCTCCCTGTAGGTTTCAAATCTAGGTTAATTTGCCCCTTTTGTTTCTGTTTTTGAAGGCTCTGGGGAAGTTGGCACCCTTAGCCTCATTTTGTAGGCGAAAGGAACATAAAGTTTGAGGAACAAACTCCCTGTCACAGAGTCTCTTCTTCCTGTTCATGGCAACATCTGGAAGGAAACATGTTGTTGCCCACAGTTGGATATTTATGACACACAGTTGAAGTGCACATCCAGAAGAGGTAGATGGTCCCCTGCATTCTGCCTGGAGACCCAGGACCCAAGAGTTTAAGCCTCTCTGTTGTTGAAGGATGGTAGTTATTTCTGGTGGACAGAGCCAGGAGTGAGGAGAACAGAGTGTATACCTAAGCACTCTCACGAAGATGAATCTGTTCTTGTAAATGTTTTCATTTAATTGGTGTGTGTGTATGTGTGTGTGTGTGTGTATACGCATGCATGAGTATACATCTTGGTCACAGTGCGCTTGTGGGGGAGGGCAGAGGATAGTTTGTAGGCATTGGTTCTGTCCTTCTGCCATGTGGGTCCCAGGGACCGAACTCAGGTTGTCAAGGTTGGTGACAAGCTCCCTTTACCAGGTGAGCCCTCTGGCTAGTACTGGGAGGATCTTGAGAAAAATACCTGGTGATTGGCTCACCTGGTAATGAGGCTTATTCATTTATCCCCATGGAATATCAGGCAGAAGGAGACTTAGACATGAGGGAGGGACAATTAAGGAATACTTTCAAGTGTAGCCGGCCTTTCTTTCCTGGAAACTGCTTTCTGACTGTGAGCTATCCCCAAGGTGCCTTGCTGTAAACGTCGTGCTCAAAGGCCGCTCCCAGGCTATACCAATGGGCCTAGCATTGCCAAGCATGGTTTTATTTATCTTTTGACTCCAGATGGCAAAATAAGATCTGTGAAGAAACTGCTCTTTTAGACAGGACCTTTATGTTAGGCATCTTTGGAAAAGTGTGCAACTTTTTCCTGCTGTAGCTTTTATTTAGATGGCAAATGAAAGGGAAATGTGACCCCTTGGTGATTAATATTAGGTAGTGAATGGATTTTGACCTGTCTCCATAGCTTTTAAATGCAGATAGTCTTTTTCTAAATGTCAGGACATCACTGTTTCCTATTGTTTAAAGGGCTTGGGTGAATTCTAGTTGGGACACTTTGCCTTTCCTCTGTATACTTCATGGAAGTTTAAATGGGTCCAGAGTGTTGTTGGTGGATGGGTGTGTCCATAGTGATGAAGAATGGTAATGTGTGTTGAAGACCTGATTGGCTGGGTGGTGGGGATACGGTTTCAGTTTTCTGTTTGCTAGCTGATGCTGGGGGATGTGAGTAGGACCACACATGCAGTGGCTGTTAATATGAAGGTTTGCCTTTGTCCTTCCAGTAAACACCCCAGGTTGAGGGATCACTGCTTTTACCATTGTTTTCAGCCTGCCTGTGGGGCAGAGCTAGGGTGCAGTCCATTGTGAGGATTGCCAGGTAATTTATTATTCACTGTGGAAGTAAAGACGAGGGGCTGATTCAGCACCAGCGTCCCTGTGCCTCTGCTATGTCTTTCAGAGTGGGAGAAGTCAGGAGATAGGGTTGGAGGAGCTGCTTTTTTTTTTTTTTTTTTTTTTTTTTAAGTTGGTGAAAGTAAAATCTATTAAGGAAAGGAAGGAAGTGAGGGTTATAAAAGTCAGGGTTATGGTCACAAGAGTGTCAGTAATAGTGATCACTTGCCTTAAAATGGCGCTTCCTTCTACCGGGCTCTGTTCTGAGTGCTTTATATGTATCAGCTCATATAATTCTCCTAATGACTCTGCCAGGCAGGCACAAGTTTTAATTTAATTTTGCAGATGAAGAAAATGAGGAGCAGGTAGTTAGTGTCTATGGCCTTGAAGGTAGCAAATGACGAGGCTGGAATTCTCAGTCAGGCTGTCTGGTTCTTCAGGCTGGGTTCTTAACCAGTGTCCCGGAGGAGGCGGCAGATTGTTACCGAGGAGTGTGCAGCCTGCTGGCCACTTCCTTGAAAAACAAAACAAAACATGAGGATCTTACTGTGTGCTCACACGTGGGAACTGGAAGGCAGCGCCAGGGAGCCTCATTATCCCCCGCAGGCATTGATCCTGTGAGATCCTGCACTCTGGGCTTACTTGCTTTTCCCAGGCCTGCCTCCTAATATCACCATGTTGATGATTAGATTTTAGCTTGTAAATTTTCTGGAGGCCACAAACCTTCAGACCATGCCATTGACTGAAAAAAAAAAATCATAGTTCAGTGTGTGTGTGTGTGTGTTGTGTGTGTGTGTTGTGTGTGTGTGTGTATGTGCAGTTATATCTGTATCCATGAATTCATGTTTTTTTGTGATTGGGTGTATGAGATCCTAGATTCCTTTACCATTCTTGGTATTTGATGAATGATGGACATCACCGCTAGGAACCATTCCCATGCTTCTAGAGAACTTACTCATGTATTTTCAGTGCAGACTGGACCCTACTTCTGTGGAGTACTCACATTTATTTACCTCTTTCTTTAGACAAACGAACAAACACAGACATACATTAAAGGTTAGATTTGTCTTTGCCCAAGGTGTTAGGAGTTGACTTTAACTCAGAAGTAGAACATAGGGTATATTTTTTTGGTATGTGTGATTAGAAAGTCCATCCAAAATAATATTTAAAATCAAAGTTTCCAGACACGTCTGTGGCCCACTCTTCATGTGTCCAAAGTGCATAACAATGGGAGGAAGCCTCATGGTATGTTAAGCCGGCTTAGGGCTTGTGATGAGTTCTGAGAGACTCAGTGGAATGGGCGGTCTGTGTTGTCTTCAAGTAAGTCTGAGGGCAGGTCAGTGTTGGCACAAGCAAGGAAAGTCTTGCAACTCAAACACACTCTAGTGACTCTTATG
The DNA here is from genome assembly GCF_007827085.1 of Peromyscus californicus insignis. NCBI lineage: Eukaryota > Metazoa > Chordata > Mammalia > Rodentia > Cricetidae > Peromyscus > Peromyscus californicus. Next base: position 35,811,774 of record NW_026294595.1, on the reverse strand, counting down.
AGCCCCAGCCCTCACACTTAACGCAAAGTTAAAACTCAGAAGCTAGCCTCTTCCTTCCCACCAGTGTTAGAAAATGAGCCATTCTGAAACTTCCAGAAGATTAACACTTCCCTCTGGGACTTAAAAAGTAGAAAAGCAAAGTCAGAGAGACAAATGCTCATGGAACGGACTAGGCCTTAGTCATCTGAAACAGCGAATTTTTCTAAGAATTGTTGACATGTCAGATGAACATGGTGACTGCTAACGTTATTTCCTTTCTGTATCCACTGTACTTTTATGTCCTATCTTCTTTAAAGGTTTAACTATGTGTATGTGTGTATGCCTGAGTATGTGTATGAGTATGTGTGTGTGTGCCTCTGGAACTGAGATTAATTACAGGAAGTTGTGAGCTGTTCAACATGGGTGCTGGGAACCAAACTCGGGTCCTCTGCCAGAGCAATATGAGCTCTGAATCACTGAGCATCTCTCTAGCCCCTCACATCCTATCATAATTAGATATTCTCTGGGCATCTGGGATTGGAGGATCTGGGAAGCCAAGGCACGGTGCTAGTTTGTTGGTATATGCTCTCTGTTGGAACTTCACTGAGAGCATTAGCACCTGGGGAAACATTGAGGCGATAGGTCACTTCTAGCTTTTCTTGCATTAAAATATTGTATTTTGTCTTATAGTTTTGGAGATTGAACCCACAAGGCCTTTGCATGTGCTGGGCAAATGCTGTTATTGAGCTACATCCCACCCTTTGCATTTCTTTTTAAACTCATGTGTATCATAAAGTTCACACACACACACACACACACACACACACACACACACACACACACACACACACCTACATATGTTTGTGTCTTAAGGTTACTATTGCTGTGATGGAACACCATGACCGAAAGGAACTTGGGGAGGAAAGGAATTTTTTGGCTTACACATCCTGACTCATAGTCAATTGAGGGAGGCCAAGGCAGGGATTCAAACTGGTCAGGAACCTAGAGGCACAAGCTGATGCAGAGACCATAGAGGGGTGTTGCTTACAGGCTTATTCCTCATGGCTTACTCAGCCGGATTTCCTATGGAACCCAGCACAGCCTGCCCAAGGGTGGCCCCACCCACAATGGGATGGACCTTCCAGTATCAATCACTAATTAAGAAAATGCTCTATTGGCTTGCCTTCAGTCCGCTCTTAGGGAAGCATTTTCTCAATTGAGGTTCCTTCCTCTCAGATGACACTAGTTTGTGGCAAGTTGACATAAAAACTAGCCAGTATATACAAACATATAAAGTGTTTGTTTGTTGTTGTTTGTTTTTGTAATCATTGGACAAACAGAGCACATTTTAATTAACGATGATGTTAAAACCTTTGTGGCGGGCGATCTCAGTACTTGAGAGGCTGTAACAGGAGGACTGCATGTCTGAGACCAGCCATGGCCACATAGCAAGTTCAAGGACAGCCCAAGATAGAGAGTGAAACACTGTCTCAAACAACCAAGCAATCAATCAAACCAAGCACTCTGAATTAGTTTCTGAACTGGGTGAGTAGCACTTTCCTAGTATGCATAAGGCCCCGGGTAAATTTCTCATTTACATTAGTGATTCTGTCACCTTTGGGAATTGGGTTATCGATGGTAAATATAGATTGTTCCTATTAATTGTCAGGTAAGATGCGTCTTCAGAGATGTGATATCGCAAATGACCGGAAGGCCAGTATTTCAGCTGGTGCTGATGTAAATTAACCACAGGTGTGGAAGCTGGAGGCTCATGATGAAGAGTGTGAATGTGATCAATGGCAGGCACGTTTCATTTTATAATATGAATCTATCAAAATGAATCTGGGTGCCAAACTGTCCTAATTAATAATAACCCCAAATCAAGAGCCCTGTAATTCTGTTAGTGGACCGAATGCTTAATGATATGAGATTAAAGTGGAAGGAAAAAAAATCTGAGCTTTGTGGTTACTGATATAAAATTGCTTGAGCTATGGAAGCCAGGTATTCAAGGAGCAAAGATAAATGTAGTCTTGATAATAGCATGTATTCTGGAAATAGTCCCATCTCTAGCTTCTCACCCACATCACCTCCTCTCTAAAGTATCATTGGAAGAGGGTTTTCTCCCAACTCTGGTAGTTGAGCTACAGGCCTGGCTCTTCCCCACTCCACCTCTCCTTTTAGTGGTCTCCCAATAACTCATGAGTCCTTTCTTAGATGCTGTCCCATGTTAATTACTCCAGCCCACAGCCCCCCTCAGATCCACATTTATACACAGCAGGGCATGCACTCAGGGCAGGGGAAAACTGTAAGGAGCGTACCCTTGTTATGTTATGTGTAGTCAACTTTCCTTTGCTGTGACAAAATACCCGAGACAGTCAATGTTACAAGAGGAAAGGTTTATTTGCCTCAGAGTTTCATTCTGTGCTTGTTTAGACTTGTCCTGGCATTATGATGGGAACACAGGGATTTGAAGATGCCTGTTTGCCTCTGGTGTTGGGGTGTGCGAGAAATAAAGGTCTCAGTGTCCCCTTCAAAGACATGCCCCAATCACCTAATTTCCTTCCACTTGGCCTTCTCTACCGAAGATTCCACCAACCCCGAGTAGGGCCACAGACTGGCAACCAGGTTTTTAATCCATGGGGTGTTGAGGAGCATATTTACAACCCATAATATAATCAGAGGAAGAACACAACCTTTCTCACTGCAGCACCTTCACTTTGACTGCAAGTGTCTGGAAAGAGGCCAATGAGAGACAGCCCGGATGCAGGAACTGTATGGGGCATGGCTCCAAGTGACCGTCTCAAGAATAATTTTCTGGGAAAAAAAAAATTAGCATTTTTCTTGTAAGATGAAGCATCTCCTTTCATAATTTTACTGACAGTATCTTAGTTTCCAGTAATAGTGCATTTGTTAGCATGATGTCTGCGTGTTGCTCGCCAGTCCTGCCTTCTTCGGTGATTTAGAAAACAGATTATGTTCTACTAGAATGCACAATAGTTCTTTGTTCTCCAGTGGGAGTACAAAGCTATGGGTGAGTGTATATGTCTTGTGTTCTCCTTTTTGTATAAAGTAAGAACTCATCGTGGCTCACCCTTAGTAACATCATTGGGACTGGGTATCTATGTATCTATTTATGTACCTACTTACGTCTAGATATGTAGGTATGCATGTATTGCTTTGACTTAAAAGGGGAGGCAACACTAAAAGTGGATTCCAATAGACCTACCTCCTTCTTGCCATTAGCATTATTATTTTTTTGTTGTTTATATTCTGGAAGGTTTCCTCATGCTTCGAATCCAGTATCAAGATGTACCAGTTCATTCATCAACGTTTATCAGGGAGCTGTCATTTATCAAGATGGCCCCTGATGTTTCACTGCTTAAAAATACTACTTATCATTGATGAGTCTAAAAACCTACTGGTGGAAATAGATGGAAACATTGAAAGGTTGAAAGACTTCCTGGGTGCCACGGTAGTTGAGTTTGAGAGTACCGGGTGAGAAGCATGGAACTCAGATGGCTTGTGGATTTGGGCTTCAGGACATGATACTGAAGCTGATCATGAACCAGAGGAGTTTGCCAGATTCCCGGCAAAGAGTCGTTTCAGGCAGACATCCACCGAGGTGGTGGAGAGAGTGACGACGTCTGGCTTTCGGGTGCTGCGTGTATTATGCCCCGTGGGGGACCATATCTGGCAGGCATCCAGTTTTTCTTTGGATTTTGTTGTTCACTTACCCCTCAATTGGTAAACAAATTAAATTCCAAGCAAACCTTTGAGTTAAGAACTGCTAAGTTACATGAAAAATGTTTTTACCTTTTTTTTTTTTGAATGACTGTGTTGGGTGCCATCACCCCCAAGCACTTGTCCGCCCTCTGTACGGTGAGGCAGGCAAGTGCTTGTGGGTAGTGAAGAAGATAGCAAAACCATCTTTAATTAAAGAGTATCCCTTTAAGTGTAATTCTTAAAGAATTCTGCTGGCAGTAGTGAAAGAAATACCTTAAATAGACAGGCTTTGAGCTAGTGGGGAAGATACTGCAGTTTGTAATCATGGGCAGTGGGTATCAGAGAGGGTAAGTGACAGGCTTGGAGGAACATTGGTTCATTGGTGCAGTGCTTTCTCCAACAGACCTTGTTTAGACCTGTGTAATCTGGTACAGATGGAAGGCCCTCCTATGGAGCACTCTGGTGCTTACCAACACCATCAGTGGTAGGTGCGGAGTCGATTCTTGATTTTTATTTTCTGTAAACTCACCGTACCGAGGGCGGACAAGTGCTTGTGGGTGTTTGGGTTGGAAAGGATATGACCCAATTCTAGAAACCTATGATCAGTAAGTGAGCCAGCAGGTCAGTAATCCTAGCACTTGGGAAGCTGGAGGAGCCAGGGATTGAGGCCAGCCTGGACGATGTAGTAGGATGCCTTCTCAAAACAACAAGCCAAACAAAAAGATGTGGAAGAGCTTATGTTTCTCCTTATTTTATTTATTTTTGAAAGAGTGGTCGTTTCATAGACCCAGCTAGCCAAGTCGGGAGGTAATCTTTCTGCTTTAGCGGTTTAGTGATCATGAGTGTGTGGCGCCACACCTGGCTTTGAGGCTATGCAAGAGGCTTGCGGGGGTGGGGGTGGGTGGGGGGGGTGGGGGTTGTTTAGATCATCCCTTACAGGACCGGCAACTACTTACAAAGTATACAGCTCATCTGACACAGTTACAAAGTAGTGAACACACACCCCAAAGCAAGGTTGCATAAATCCTTGTTCATATCTTATTTTTAACTTGATTGGACTTCCAATCAAGTTTTTGGCATCGGGTCAGTTGCCTTAGTAGCCTTGGGGATGTCTATATGGCTTGTGGGCAGATAATAGTTCCAACAAAACAAATGGGATAGTGTTGAACTGTTCTTCCGTTTATTCTTGTTGAAGCTTCGTTAGGGAAGTGACCTGATGAACATTTTATTTAGGTTAGTAACTGACATCCATGTGATAAAGGGGTCTAGGAGTCCTTGGTGCTTTATTCCTGCTTTGCTCAGGGTGGTAACTTGCCTGCCACACAGTGGCTCTAAGTATAAGTTTGTCATTGTTAGGGCATTTGTTTTTTCTGTAATTTAAACTTTGTCCAGTCCATATAGATTTTAATCTAGTGCCGTGTTAGACTAGGCATTGGAGATACAAACAAGATGTTGGATGCTGAGTCCCTGCATTCTGGAGTGTCTCCCTGGGAAGCTTTGCTAAGAGGTCTGTGTAGTGAGGTACATAGACCTTAGCACCCCAGAATAAAGCTGAGGAGATACAAAATGCCAGACACCTCATTATAAAACCAGAAAATCTGGTCCTGGCCCAGTGGGTGGCATCACTTCGAACTCTCTGTGAAGGTGTTTTGAGATCAGGAGCTGATGAAAGCCTGGATGGTGTTATGTGTGAAGGTAATCATCAAGGATTACCGTGTTCCGGTGAGTCAACAGTTAACACATGGGCACCTTGTGGTGGAGGAGTGTGATGCTGGGGTGGGATGCGACATGAAAGCTGCACCCGACAGTCTGAAGAGGAGCCTGCTTACCATTCATTCAAGTCTGGTTCCATTCAGGGGTGGCGGGTTGGGGGAACGCACGTGTGTATGCAGACACACACACTCAAAAAATAGACACCACTGGGCACAGATAAAAGGAGAGGTCAGGGATAGGGAAGAAACGGAAAGAGAGAGTTGAGTGGGCTGCCGGTGAGGGGTGTCTTTCTGTCTGGGTGGAGTTAATAGTGGAGTGGGGGCAGGGTGCCATTTTAGTTTCTAATCTTGGTTGTGAAGATTTACTTAATTATGATTTCGTATGTGTATGAATGTTTTGCCTGCATACATGTTTGTGTACCATGTGTATGTCTGGTGTCTATGGAGGCCAGAAGTGGATGTTGGATCCCCTGGAACAGGAGTTATAGATGGTTGTGAGCTGCCGTGTGGGTGCTGGAAACTGAACCAGGGTCCTTTGGAAGATCAAACAGTGCTCTTCACCACTGAGCCATCTCTCCGGCCCTGGTTTGTAGCCTTTTTATTTAAGGCATTTAGAGGTTTTTTTTTGAGCTTCTGCCAGTGGACATTGGGCTCTTAATCTTTCATGTCCCACTTTTCTGGTTTTTATGTGGAATCCTTTATAATACCTACTTTTAAAAACAATAGCGATCATGAATTAAAGCCGTCAGAACTTCGCCTTCTCATGATCAGCTGCAGTCATCCTCGTCGTTGCCTGTTTTCACTCCTTAAATACTGAGTTTATATAAGCTGGTAGTAATGAGCCACTGAATGCCATAGCCTTCCAGTGTGGCCACTCTGCAGGGAGGTCACGATGCTGGTTTTGCCTGTAGGAGAGTGCTGCTTGAACTGTTGGATTGGATCACGTGACACGTGGTTGGCAGGGCTGAGCCTCAATCCAGGGCTCTGGTGCAAGCCTGGAACTCTACTATGGCCTGTTGCCTTTGTTCTCTCAAGTTTCATCCTTGAACCTCTTTATGTTCCTGGCACAAATAAATGGGTCTTTGGTTGGACAAATAAAAAGGATTTTGATGGACCGCCAAACCACTTCAGTGGAGAGTTTGGAGGTTACAAAATCTAAGCAGGTTATCTTCAGAAGTGTAGTCTGGTACTTAATTACACTCAGTAATTAAGTAATCCACCATGAGTCCCTCTCCTCAGCCAAATTATACATTAAATTCTAGAGGAGAGTCTCTCTGGTAGTTGGGCCTTAAATCAGATTCCTGGGAGTGTACAGTGTCTCTTGTATCTTCTCTTTGACTGGTCCTTAGGCTGGGGACGGACTTGCGTGTTTTACCTTAAAACACCCTGGAGATTCTATTTTATTTTTGATATTGGCTCTCCCTGACACTTTTCTTCTTCATCTCTTAGAAATCTAATGTTTGTTTCCTGCTCGTATGTAGATGTATGCCAGGAGGGTGGGTAGTGCTTCTGTGATTGAGTTCTTTCCTGAGACTTCTTGGAGAGTATACTATATCTGTTTTTCTAAAACCGAAGAAAAATCACTTAGCAAGGGAGTGGAAAATACATTACAATTCTTATACAAGAGTTAAAAGAGTCAACACAGAGGCACTAGCAGATAAAAGGAATCTGCTGATGTCAATGTGAAAGCTTGACTCAAGGTGCCCGGTGGGTTGAAGGATAGGCTAGATTGACATTTCGTGGAGTCAAAGCAGGAGAGGCATGTGGGAGAGAATTGGTCACGATTGCTTGTAGCTGTTGCTGTGTTATAAATGTGTGTTTGTGGCCCAGCCTGCTTGTCTTGGTGAGTCATCCTTGCAAATAAAATCAGTTTATATGCATAGCATACTGTATACAAATCCTAAGTGTAGCATTCCAAGAAATAAGTTTCAGAAGCAAAATACATCTTTAACTTGGCAGTTTCAACATTCAGTTATGCGTACTACTGTTAACGTAGCTCGTGGATTTGAATGTAGGTTATTGTATGGGTCAACAAACTTTTTCTCTGGAGGGCTAAATAGTAAATATTTTAGGCCTTGCAAGCATACGGACTCTGTCACAACTATCAACTCTGCCATTTCAGTGTGAAGGCGGCCAACACACTATATGTAAAATGAACACATGTGTCTGTTCCAGTAAAACTCTTATTTATAAAAGCAGACTGTGGGCTGCATTTTGCTTGCTATTGGAATACTATTCAGTAATGTTTGCAGGTGTCCTCTAGACTTTAATATTTGTTATAGGCCATAATTCTTTGCAAGTATCACCACGTACATTGTCTTATTTAACAGTGTTTCCACCTGTCCATGAGAAAGTAAAGTTTGGATCTTCTCCTTCTTCTTTCTTCTTCTCCTCCTCCTCCTCCTCCTCCTCCTTCTCCTCCCCCTCCTCCTCCTCCTCTTCTTCTTCTTCTTCCTGTTACTCTTCTTCTCTTCCTCCTCCTCCTTTTTCTCCTCCTCCCTCATCTTCTCCTCCTCCATCTTATCATCATCATCATCATCATCATCATCATCATCATCACCGGTAGTTATTATTATTACTGAGATTGGTCCATATTGTGTTTTTCAAGCTGGTCTTCAATCCCTGGGCTCAGGCTCCCCTCCTTTCTTAGCCTCTGAAGTAGCTGAGATGACACAGGAGTATGCAACCATATCTGGTTTGTTTAGAAATTTTTAAGAATGATTTTTTTAAACCGCTAGAGAAATTTTTGGAAATAGCCATATTTCCTCCCCAAATCCAAAGATTAACTTTGTTAGGATTTTGAAAGGTTCCAGAGTCAGGGAGCCATTACCTGCTCTGTATTTCACTTCTTGATTTGTCAGCAGTGACATTCCCAGTGTTTTGTCACTCCCCCTGCCCTTCTCAGTCCTCCAGGGCTGTTGCTGTTCAGACCATGTGTCTTACCTTTTCTTTTTCCATTGAGCTGTTGGGAATTTAAGGAACTGGCTAAGGTCCTCCTGCCCTCCTTATGTCTATCCAGAATGAATTCTGCTAGTAATGGTAGACCAAGAGCTGTCTTTCTCTCATATCCAAGTAGCCGGAATAGGTTGTTTTTGAAGGATTCTTGAAGGCTATACCAGTGAGCTATTTACCCTTGTAGTACCATGCAATGATTGATGGCTATTATTTGGAGTTGGTATGTTTTCTAGTTTTCCTGCCAGGATACTTCACCAAGTTAGGAAAGGGGGCCTAAAAAAACCACCTCTGAACACTCATTTCTATACATAGAATGAAGAGACAGTTTAACAGTGGCAATTAAGGACATAAACTTCTGGAGTCAGAAAGGTATGGCTTCTGGTTTTACCACTCATTAAAATATGACCAACTTACTTACAGTTGTCTGAACATAATTTTTTTTATATATAGAAGAGGAATCATACTCTTGTTAACATCTGTTGTAGTTGATAGGATTAAGTTGGATAACATAAATAATTTGGTTGACTAATGTCAGAGATGAGTGATTCCTAGCAGCTCTCCAAGGTGAAAACTATATTTCCTGTTTCATGGAGAAAAAAACAAAAACAAAAAAAAAACCACTGACAGAGGTTAAATGATGAATGAAGGTCACATGTAGTAAGTTGCCTACTTCCAAGTCCATGTTCTTATATGCTACCCTGCTTCTTCAGGTAATTTGTTTAATGAATGTGGTCATTTATTTGGGTAATATAGCTGGGTGGGTAGAATGCACAGGTATGAGATTGTTTTAGGAAAAACAGAAATTCTCAATGTTTGCAAGCCACAGTTACTGGAAGCCAAGGATATAGTTTTAACTAAAAAGTTGAGACTTGTCCTGATTTTCTTTTTTTGTTTCTTTGTTTCTATAGTGAGTCCCAAGAGTTGTAAGTCCTTTTTGTATTAGCCTGTTCTCAGGTGCTATTGCTAAGAACCAGTCAAGCACCTTTAAACTTCAGTACGGCAGACATATGCCTGTTATAAGTACCTAACGCTGGAATTAGAACGTTGGATTGCTCTCTCCCCCCTTGTGGTTATCCTCTCCTCCTTCACAGGAACATGTCTCAGAATTTATGGGTTAGGTTTTCACATGGCTTGGTTAGCTGCCAGTGGTTAAAACTCCATAGCCAAACAAATACGTTGGCCAAACTTTTAAGAACTATACTTAGGTCTCAATAAAAGTCTAGTTCAAGTTGTTGCAGTTTGTTATCTAATTATCTTATAGCACCGATTTTAATTAGGACATAAGTCTTCAGTTTGCATTATATTTTCAATGACTGGGGGTTTTGAATATAGCTGTTTTCCTTTCCTGTCATTTCTACCCAGGTTGCTCACTGACAGGAAGATTATTTGTAGGCAAATAGGCTCTAAATAGTACATTTGAAGGGTTGGGTATTTGGAATTTGCTCAACATTTGAACCTTTTATTTACCACCCTTTTCAACCTTTTTTGACTTATCAATTTAGTTTTTTTTAGATGTATTTCTTTTATTTCATGTGTATGAATGTTTTGTCTGCATGTATGTGTGTGTGCACCACCTGTGTGCCTGGTGTGTGTGTGGATGTCAGAAGAAGGCATTGGAGCCCCGAAACAGGAGTGACACGTGGTTATAAACAATCATCCTGGTGCTGGGAACTGAACCCTGGTCTTCTACAAGAGCAACAAGTGCTCCTAACTACTGAGCTATCTCTCCAACCCCCTTACCAAATATTTTTCATATAGTACCTCACAGCTTTGACTACAGTCTATGGGTCTTTAAATAGCCCAGTACATTTGGCAATAAATGTTAAATTATACTTAAATTTTAATTTGGTTTTTCATCCTGTAACTTTTGAGCACTAACAGTATACTACATATTGTGAAGGAAGAATGGAACAGAAGAATAATGTGTAATCTGCACCTGGTTTTAAATTGGATTTGGGACAAATCCACTTTACAGTACAGAATTGGGCACCAGATTGAGACGTATAGAATATAAATACCAAGGAATTAGAATGAATTAGAATGGAACATGTAATAATAGGCCGAGAAGGCCGAACACAGGCAGGGAATGTGAACATTGTTAAAGAATGGTAAGGAACTCCATGTGGGAAAGACAGGCCGTAGAGGTTGTACTTTAAAAGGAGGCCAGGGCAGGGTGCTCAGGGTGATCACTCAGTAGCACTGGTTTTTAAACAGAGAATAAATAAATAAATAAATAAATAAATAAATAAATAAATAAATAATTATCAGCATCAGATTAGGTTTACTTCCTTGTTGATCTACACCTCCCACCGATACAGCGACACCCATGTTCTTTGTAGTTTGACAGTTTTGGCTACCCCACTCCTAAACACAAGCACCCACAGCAACCTTCCCGAGAACCCATCATATTTCCCTGGCACCAGAAGCCCAGAGAAACACCAGCACTTCAAGCATTTCGACAGTTTGTGGAAACTCAAGGGTGTGTGGAGCATTTTACAGGTGCCCACTTGAGGAGCGGCCATCACCCTGACTTTGCTACATTGTTGTTGGGAATGGCTGATCTACAGGGATTTTTTTTTTTTTTTTTTTTTTTTTACTGTGTCTTATTTTAGGTGTGCTGTTTGTGTGTCTAGATTTTCTTTTCAAGTTGATTGGGACCCTCAGTTTAAGCTAAAGTGAGGCCTGGTGTGATAGCATCTGGGAGACTTTTCTGTTGAATTTCAGGGTAGGTGGAAGGTTTTCTTTTCCACATGGTTATTTAGGAATGTAGGTTTGTTTTCTACTGAGATTTATTTACACAAGCGCTTTCTTGGCAAAGTGTTCCTTCAGGTTAAAAACGGGGAGCTTTTTTTTTTTTCTGAGAGGAGTGGGGTGGGGTCTGGTACTTTGGCTAACAATTTGAATGGGAAAGTTTGATTCTAATAAAAATTTCCTCTTCCTTGAGCAAATGTTGATGTTTTTCACTTTCCTAAAGGAAAAGGGAGTTTGGGTGGTTTTTGTTTTTTTGTTAGTTATCTGGAGCCCCTTCCCTTCCGTTTTGTGTGCAGTCCCACCATTGTTCTGGGAGTCTTTGAACTGTATATTATCTACTACTAAGAATGCTGCTTGAATATGGACCAAACCCAGCAGTTTCTCAGTAGTTCTTCAAGAATTAGTTAATCCGGTGTACTGTTGTCTTTCGGAGGGACCATCGTTCTGGGGAGGCAGACTTCATTCATCCTTTATACTGCACAGACTTTTTTTTTTTTTAAGTGCACAAAATAATATTCATAGCCATTTTTTTTTTGTTTGAGATTTCTCTCATGATGGTTTAGAGTATGTGGCATATGGGCTTTAAAGCAATGTGACTTTGAATTACTAACCTCTTGCTGGGTTTGTGTCACTTATAAAAATATTTAAAGAGCAGTGCTGCTCCCTGACCTCAACACATGCGTATTAGCATTTCAGATTTTCCATCCTTGCTGCCCTTGCTAATGGGCTGTCACTGTATGGTTCCAGTGGAGAGGCTTGTCAAGTATACTTCCGTTAGCCCGCATCGTCAGAAATGCTGCCATCTCTGCTTACCAGCCTTTCCTCTTCTTTCCCTCTGCAGCCCCGAGTGCAGAGTGCGAGCTTCTCTGGCCATAGGGAGCCTGCTGGGCGCACAGACAGTTTCAGAAGACTTCAGGAGCTCCTCTCCCTTTGAGCAGTGAGTGCCTCTCTGGAGGAGGACCCGGGCTGGGTGTACCCAGGAACTGGCTTTAACTGTAGCCTTGCAAGGCTTTCCCTGGACCTCACAGCGCCGCGTTACCAGCCGTCCAGCCTTTCCACAAATCGCCTCTTTTAATGCTGTTTGGCACAGATCAAATCGACAGGGTAAGTTCTCTGCCACAATGTTGATTTAGTTGTTTTGCACGAATCTAATACATGAAAGTTTGGGGCAGCTGGCTAGTCCTTAGTTCTTGCATGGCCTGAATAGCAAGGGTTTTACTGGGCCACATCTTCCCATTCCTTAACTTTGGGCAAGCTGTTCAAATGCTACCAGCATGTCCCTACATAGAAAATGCTTCCTCTCCCCTTTTCCACTAGGGGATTTGCTTCTTCCTTTCTTCCCCTTTCCACACATAAATTTATTTATTCAGAGACATGTTTTATGTACAAAACACACATATCAACTGTTTTAAAAAACGATAAAACATAATTAGACATTGTGGCTTGCAACTTGCTTCTCTCCACACTTGATATATTGTGGGATTTAATTTCAGTGTAAGTAATCCTTCTTTAGTGTCCTTTAGATGAAGTAACATGGTAATAACCAACCCTCCTCCCGTGAGGAGTTAGTCTATAATTTCAAGGGGGGTGGGGGAAGACAGACAGACCTCTCACCTTAGGGAACTGGTTGTTGATACTGGGCTCTTAAGGTTATGACTTTGTGTTTTCAGGCCAGGTGAAGCAATTTGGGCTGTTATGAAGGTATGATGTTGTATCGGTTTTTTCATTTTCTGACGGCTAGTAGTTTGTGAATTCTGGCTTCCAGCCCTTGAGGATCTTGGGATACTCTTCTGCCGGGGCAAGGTGGTGTGAGGCTGAGTTAGTTTTAAAAGGAAGTAATGAATAACAGGGGTGGCGTGGAGACTTTTGTTTTGTTTATTTATTTATTTGCAGGGTGGAGGAGACGGCGGCTAGAGTTAATCACTAACTCTGTCAGTCTCAATTATGAAACCGTGTGAAAATGATTGGGCTCACTTGTTTCTCAGTGTGGCCAAGAGTGAGAATCATTAGGGGAACTTTCATATGCCTTTCTTTGGGAATGAATATTTGTATGTTTTTATTATTGTATAAAGTATTTATGTTTTAGAAAGTCAGTATAATCGATGCATACAGGTTTTTCTTTTAATTTTTTTAATGATTTATTTATTTTTATTTTATATTGCATTGGCGTTTTGCCTGCATGTCTGTGTGAGGGTCTCAGATCCCCTGGAACTGGAGTTACAGACAGTTGTAAGCTACCATGTGGGTGGTGGGAATTGAACCCGGGTCCTCTGGAAGAGCAGCCAGTGCTCTTAACCGCTGAGCCATCTCTCCAGCTCCTCAATAGCATACAAGTTTGTAAAAGCACAAAAGGAAGTGTGGGTAGAGAAATAAGTCTCTTCCTTGGTTTGCAGAGAACCCACTTAATCTTCTAGCTCCCCACTGTTGTTATCTTCTGAAGTTTTCCTTCAGCGAGTATATAACGCACGCATATGTAAACTGTAGGCTTTTTCTCACAATGGTAATGATGTGAGTTTTGCATTGAAGTGATGGCTCCATATGTATATTAGTGCTGTGTTTCTTTACAGTGGGTGTGTGGTTGTCCCTTGGAGGAGGACTGCCGTGGACTTAGCCAGTCCTGTGTTGATGCATACACAGGTTCTGTCCAGCTTTTATGCTCATGAACAAGGCTGCAGGGAATGGCCTCGTGCATGGTCTCAGACCTGAGTACGTGCAGCTCTGGGACCCGTGGCCAGCAACACTGCTGCATCAAAGAGCAGGCACATCTCCATCTTGGTTGCCGTGCACATCTCCATCTTGGTTGCCGCGCACATCTCCATCTTGGTCGCCGTTTGTTGCCGGTTGTTCTGCTCCTACTGGGGAGTGTGAGGTGCGAACATTGCTTCCCTACACCTCTGCCAGCCACAGTGTAACTGACAAACTGATAGGTGCACATGTCAGCTTACCATCTCCGTCATTTCCATTCTTCTCATTTCAGTCACCTCCGAGCGTCGTCCCTGAGGTTTAAAAGCCGTTTATGTTCCTGGCGCTGTTCTCTCTCAGTTTGCGTCTTTTGTCCATTATCCTGTTATGCTCTTGATTTCTTTTTTTTTTTTCATTATCCAAATGCTGGTTTCTTACAAAAATAACAGATTTGTACCATCAGTTCATAGCTTCCCTTTCTCCCCTCCTTACAGTTTGTACTGTCTGTATCTTTCTTCGGTCATTTGCATAAAGTTAAATTGTTTTGTTTTTCTGATTATTAAACATTCTATGTAGCTAAATGTATTCATTCAACAAATATTTATTGAATGTCTTTCACATCTTAAGAGCTTATTCTAAGTACCCAGCTGTACAGTAGAAGAGAAAACAGACTCCAGTTTTGCTCAATGGAGCTTGGATTCTAGTTGGAGGACGTAGTTAATAAAACACGAAGAGATTGGACGTTTGTATCAGTGAAGACAGGTCTCTGAGTGGCAGCTGACAAGACCCCTGTTCTGGGTCCGGCTGGTGTGATATGGTTCTGTTTTTAAGAGTTGAATCTGTGTTCCAATTGGAATGCTAGGGATAATCCACCTTAATTTTCCTCTAGGTGCTCCATTGATTAGTGTAAGGCTGACCTGCTGTAACCAAGGGATTGACATACGCTGTGGTTCAAAGAACATAGACATTGACTTTTTCCCCTCACTCAACAGTCCCAGTGAGAGCTGAACAGCTGGGCGGAACAGCCCATTTCCACCTGACATTGTGTAAGCAGGGTTCTTTCTGTCCCATTGGCTGGGAGCGTCACTGCGGTTATTATCTGTATGGTCTTATCGGGTCCTGTCAGTGGCAAGAACAAAGTTCAGGGCAAGTGTTAGAGCTTCTAGGCATCGCTGCAGCTTATGCGGTCAGTGAGAAGAACTTCGTCCTGTGGGCACATCCAGCTGCAGGGGAGCCTGGGCAGCATTGTCTCTGCCTGTCACCTGCTTCTCAAGGAGAAGAGGAGGAGATTTTTAGAGGAAAATCAGCAACTGCTTCATTAGCTCCATCATTCCAGTGCCCTCCTTTTACTAGCTCTTACTCCTTGGCTTTCTGGCAGAGTGGTACTGTAGTCAGTTTATTAAATAGTTCCAATTTTTTCCCCACTGTTTATTTTCTCTGAAATTTTACGCCCCTCCTCCCCTTCTTTGACATGGTCTAACAGTAGTGGTTCCAGGCTGCCCTTGAACTTGAGACCTTTCACCCTCAGCCTCCTTACTGCTAGGAATATAGGCCTGTATTGCCTGCTTTCCTTTGCCATATGAGTTTCCATATATTCTGAAATTCTCTATTTCTGAGAATCCATGTCGTTTCATTAATTTGTCTGTCTATACAAATATGAGAACTCAGAACCATAATGTACTTTCTTGGGTATGGAGTCTCCCTGTCTTATTTCATTTTACAGGATTTCCATATTTATTCTTTTGTTTGGCTTATGTGTTTTCAAAATATAAACCCCACAGGAGAGTCACATCTAGTCACCATTTCCCCCACACAAGAAAAAAAGCTGCTGCTATCATTGGGGTTTGGTGTCAGCTTTGCTAGCGAGGGCCCCTATGTTTAAGGTGTTAATTTTGATGATCATGTTGTATAGCTACTTGGGGAAAAACTGCTCTGGAGGCTGGTCCTTCTGTGCCCTTTGACACCAGGAACTGACTTCACTGAAGCAGGTAGGAGGAGTGAGGACCGACTTATATGGCACTGACATGGTGTTAATTTTATTTTAATAAGTGGTTTCTGCTTATAACAAGGAAACCAGTACTTACTTTTCTATTGAAAATAAACTTATATCTTGCTCCCCCCCCAAACACCAAAAAAACCCAAAAAACCAACAACCAAATATCTTTCGGTTGAAGGTAAAGAAAATATGTTTCAGAAACATGGACTTGATTGGACCACACAAGCCTAGGCAGAACTTTGCATACTGAATATGATGCACCTTGCTTGTTATTGTGTGCATATGAATATGGGGTGTGTGTGTAAAACAGCACATATTCAACTTTGAGCTTGGCTTTTTTTTTTCTTTTTAACTGTAAAACTATTTTACTCTTGAAGCATTGTTGTGTGATAAAGCTTGCCCCAGTAAGAGGAACACACACAAGTCTACCCACCCCAGACATGGATCCCACAACAGACCAAGGTTACGGATATCACCAAAGTCCAGCTTGGTGAACCAGTAAGTTTTATTGGGGTTACTTACAGGAGTATGGGTGAGGGGTTACTTACAGGAGCAGAAATGACTCCAAGACAGCTGCATCACCAAGGTCCACCCCAGCATGGATGATGACAGCTCACAAATCTGGAAGCTGGAGCACACTGCACAGCCTGCTGGCAGCTTAGCAGGTTGGAGAGTGTCCTTCCCATGGGACTCTGGTCTACACCTCTTCCAGGCAGCCTGGCAGGTTTCTGCTTTTCCAGGCAGCTGATCTGGTCTCAGTGCAGTTCTGCTCATCGGAGAGTTGTCTTTGCAGCCCTGCCTCCTTCCATCGAAGAGGCACTCTCCGCCTTTATGGCTTACTCTGTTAGGGAGCGGCAGAGTGAAGCTGATCAGTTTCAGGGACTTCCTGAAGCTGTTTTGAGTTTTTTACTTTCCTGCTTAAGGAACATCCATGCAAGGTGGAATATTTCAATCTCAGAGGAAACTGTTACACAACAAACATATCTAGTTTAGTTAATTCTGATCAAGTGAGATTTTTGTGACCTCTGCACAGGCCAAGCACATTAGGTAGTTAACGGTGCAATAATTGTTTCCGTGGCTTTCTCTATGGTTTCATCACGGCGGTAGGATCTGTACCTAGCAGTATGGTTTAGTTTGGCCCCTCCTTCTCCTGTCTGGTAAGGTTCTCAAACTTCAGGATTTCCCCACAGGCCAGTTCTTTCTCTATGTATCTGTTGAAGAACCCAGCCACTGCACTGCTAGTTTCTTTCTAGATAGGATTTGGTGACTGTATCTTCTTGCCTTGTTCTTTCAGTTGGAAGTGACATCTTAATACCACAGTCTGGGCACCAGTGATGCCCATTGCTACTGGATAGCCTTGTTTTGAAGCTATTTTTGTGGGCAGGACCTGGGATCATGATAAAATGTTTATTGTAATTATTTCCAATTTAAATTCAATTTCAGAGGTTTTTCCTGTTTCTGTTACACCTATATCTTCTTTGTTCCACATAGAGAGGACTTTGGTTTATAGAAACACTGAGAAGTGACAATATCAGCATAGTTACTTATTTGACTAATACTAGACATACAACATTACCAGTATACCTCAGTGCTATCACTACAACCTTACTTCCCATTCTCAAAAACCAATAACCCCCTTTTATGTGTGCTCTTCCTGGTCTTCCTCCTTTCCTTGGTGAGAGATTGTTTATCATTGACAATTTACCAGAATTAAACACTGATTTGATTTTAGATGTATTGGAATAATTTCAGCTTTGTTAGATGAGATGCTGGGCTTGTAGGTATATTTAGAAGCAGCCATAACTCTTAGGGAGCTAGTGGGAGAGACGATATAATGCTTAGGGTTCTTATTCGAACAACCCAAGAAGAAAGTGGAAGAACAGAGGAAGTCAGATTCCATATCTTTGGAACTGGAGAGTAGGCTGCTGCTTGTTTTGAAATTTCATTATTTATTTATTTATTTGTGTGTGTGTGTGTGTGTGTGTGTGTGTGTGTGTGTGTGTGTGTGTGTGTGTGGTGGAGGGGCGGTCAAGAGGTAGCCATTGTTTTTCATAACAAATAGAATTAATTGCTTTCTGCCCTCTAGGCTTTCTAGCTCTATGTGCCTGGGTCATCATCTATTTTTAAAAATTCTCCTTACTGAATACAGTGCACTTCCTTTTATTTTGAACATTGCTCTGTTTAGGTCCGTGAGTGGTTTTGGTTGGGTGGCTAGTCTTTTGGTTAGATCTGTTTTCAGGTCTCTTTCCCATGCAGTGTGCATCCAGAAGTCCCCACCCCCCATTTCCCAGCACCTCCTTGTTTTCTGTTGTGGTTACTTGGATGATAACCAGTTCAGCTTGTGCTCTGACCCTGGTGCAGGGCTCCTTTGCTTTCTCATGACCATATTTATACTTTTGACGGATATATTTAAATGAACAGCTGTGCGTTTGTTGAGTCATACCACAATTATCTGATTCTGCTGTAGCTGCTTGACTGGCAAAAGCATATTTCAAGCTAAATTGTGAGAGAATTCCATTAATCACTGCCTCTTGGGGGTGGGGAATGGAGAAAGACCACTGTGAAAAGTCCTTTTAAAGATTAATTAGTGATTCCGTTATTGAGAGTACGTTGAGCTAGTTACAACTTAATGTGTCACTTACAGAAACTGTGCAAAGGTGTAAATAACTATAAAAGGCTTAGCGGTATCAGCCTTGTAGGCAAACTTCTCTGAAATAACGGTTGTGCAGGCAACGGCTTACCACTGCTGGTCTCTTCAAATAGATGCGTCCTAGAGGGGTTCCTTTGGTGTGGTGATCAGGGTTCTCCCCTCAGTGCTTGAATTCATTGGCCAGGTGTTTTGTTTTAAGCTTCCTAAACAGATTACATCGAATACAGAAGATGTCACGTCTTTCTTTTCTCTCTTCTCAAATGTACTAATTGCAACTGTAACCTCTGATCCAGTCACTGGCTTCCACCAGCCAGCTCCGTTTTCGTCTTGACACCTCCCCGCGGCTCTTTCTGAGGTTATTAATAGGCATGGAGGCATAGCTTTCTGAATAGTGTCAATAACTGTTAGGAGACTTGGGGGAGATAATATGTCAATTTCTGACTTGTAGGAGCTGTGTTTTCGAGCTACCAGAGTTGTCCCAGAGTCACTAGAGATGGCTCTGGGGCCTATCAGCTGGTGTCTGCAATGAGAGATCCAAGCAGGCCTTTCCAAACGGGCTATTGTCCACCAGGAGCTGTCTGGTGCGCCCAGCGTCTGCCAGCGCCTTTCTGTCTGGCTGCTTCTCTTGGACGGTACTCTGGAAAGCTGGAATCCAAGTTAGAAGTGATCTCTTTCAATTTATCTCAAATAGTCAGTCGCGTCTCGATTAAATTGAGGTCACAGAGCCCCTTGCGCTCCCAAGTCACTTCCTTGCCAAGCAGTATCAGACTAACACCTCACCTTCCTTTCCCCACCCAAACCAAATGCCACGTAGACGAAGGATTACAACTGATGTTTCAGTTGATCTTGAGAACCTGGTTACTGCAGGGGGATGTCCCCATGCAGGCTCGGAGTCAAGCGACTTACTGGAGTTTGTATGGAGTGTTGGGGAAGTGGGCACAGTGAAAATAAAATAACAAATACATGGCAAATGTTGCTCCAAGTTAAATGCGTTGGGGCAGGGATGGCTAGGGCATGTAACACAGAGGGCTGAGTAGGAAGCTCCAGCACAGGAGTGGATTTGGTGTGTGAGGGAAGGTGGAACAGAAAGAATATAAAAGGTGTTTTTTCTCACCTCCACAGAAATATACTGTAGTGAGAGAGGAGGGAGGGGAGAAAGGGGGAGGGAGGGAGAAAGGGATGGCAAAGGATAGACATGGAGGGGTGGAGGGGATGGAAGGAGAGAGGGGGGAGGGAGAGAGAGAAAGAGAGTATGATTTTGAACTGCGTCCCTTCCCACACCTAATACCCTTTTCACCATCAGTATTGTCAGTTGATCTTGCCAACTTTAAAATATCTCTAGGTTCTTGGCTTATGTCTACTACATAAGGAAGCTGAGTCAGGAGGACCACAAGTTCAAGGACCGCTTCAGCTATGAAATAAGTACCAGGCCAGCTGGGACTATTAGATCTTATCTCACAAAACCAAGTAAGAAAGCGAGCCGTAGAGTCAGGACAGTCGTGTGCGGCGGTAGGTGTGTAGAATACCGTTTGTTCAGTTGTTGGTGGGATGGAAAGGTCTGCCCAGTGAGAACTAAGAAAGAGACTGCGTCTAACTGAGAACGAGGGGTGGAAACGGGATTTTAAATGGACCCAGAGATCCAGATGTAAAAGGAAATAAGGAAGTCCTTCTTACCCTTACCGTAACAGAAGAAAAGTTCCAATACACTTTTCAGACTAAAGGAGAGGGAGTGGGGTCCCAGAAAGCAGCGAGAATGATGTAGAACAGGTAGGAGGTGATGGCATTCTTGCTCACTGAAACAAAGCTGGAGAGCTGTGGCTGTGTAATCCAGAAGGAGGGAAAACATTCTCCATGGCCAAAGAAAACCTGGTTTGGGAGGACTGGAGGGATAGCTCAGTGCCTGCTTTGGAAGCCCAACATGTCGGCTTGAAATCCCCATACCCCAGAGAAAGCCAGGAGCAGTAGTGCCGTCTCTAAGGCCAGCCCTGAGGTGGGGCTGAGGCAGGCAGATTCCTGGGGCTTGGCAGCCAGCCAGCCAAACCTGAGCTTCAGGCTCAAAGAACTTGTCTCGGAAAATAAAGTGGGGGCTATCAAGGAAGATAACCAGTGCCGGCATCTGGCTTCCACGTGCATGTGCACACACATGCTCATGTTCACCCACATGCGGGCCTTCACACAGCCACAGGACCATGTACATGTGCCTTACATACAAATAAAATCGGAAAGAAAAAAAAAATAAGACTTGGGCTTGAGATATCAGGAAGGCGTGCAGCAGGAAACCTAAATGCTGACTCGCGGGGACAGCTGAGTTTCATTTGCGCCAGGGAGAGCAAAGTCAGTTTTGTTCTGTGAACAAGTAAAGTCAAGTTAAAGGTGAAGTGGTAAAATAAATTCTTTGTTCCATGGCAGCCTATGCTAAACCCTTCATTTAGTGCCCTTCAATTACCGCCCCTTCCCCAATTCGCAGATTATATTTTAGCCCCCTTTTCCTTTCCCAGGGCTGTATCTGGAGTGCATCTGCCACAGCTGGGATGTTCATAGGGTAACGAACGCCTTCAAAACCCGTTCTTTCCTGAAATGATCTGTAATTATTTCCTCCTACCACAGGATGAGCTGATCCAGGGTCTGGTTTTCAGTTCTATAGGACCTGTCCAAGGAGCCATTTGAATTCGTCTGTCCCAAAGGGTCAAGTTACATGCTAATATTCTGAAGGTACCACCCTACCAGAACGCCTCCAGCAGCAGTGGAGTCTGTATAAAACGGAGCTCTGGCAGCGTGCACATTGCCAATTCAGAGTGTGGTGTTAGAAATATATAACAGGCCATTTGTGAACCGAGGAAAAGACCCTGACTTAACTTATATGGTATGTTATCTCCAGTCTTGCCTCTCTTTGCAGGCATTACTGACAGCTCATGTCTCTTTCACCCCTCCCAAAGGCCTGAGTGTTTTGGAGGAAGCTGCCCTTGGCTAGCTAGCTCCTTCTCTATTGGGCCGTGGTGCCTATTTTTTTTTTTTTTTGGTTTTTCGAGACAGGGTTTCTCTGTGTAGCTTTGTGCCTTTCCTGAAACTGATTCTGTAGCCCAGGCTGGCCTTGAACTCACAGAGATCTGTCTGGCTCTGGCTCCCGAGTGCTGGGATTAAAGGTGTGTGCCACCACTGCCCGGCCATGGTGCCTATTTTTACATTATCCAATTGGCCAGAATGGGTGGGTTTTGTCCTAGATGGAGGTTGTTGTAAGTATGCCTTCCTTCAAAGTTTCATTTAAAAATATGTATTACTGGATTTACTTTGTCCTCAAATAAACCTTATACTAATTTCCATATTTATTTTGAGGTGTGAATTATGAGAGAATTGATGAATGAATTAAGGGTGGACGGGAACATGAACACACTTGCAAGAAAGTCTTGTTTTTCCCAAATAGCTTCTTTGACATTGTGATTTTTCTTCTGGGAGGCAGGGGGCGGAGGGGAGATTGTTGGAGGTTACAGAGTATGTGAAACTAATTTTGACTGTAGAGGAAGGGAAGGAGGGCATCATTGAAAGGTGACTCAAATCACCGTGAGTAAAAGATTGTTCTCGAAGGGAAAGTTGAAGATGGATGAAGCTCAGATTGATTAGTTTGGATCACATGTTGATGGTAAAACTGGGTTGATGATTAGTCTCTGGTAGGTTGGCCCTTTCAGAATGGCGATTAAGTCAGAATAGTGGCTGGTCAAATGGTTTTAGGTTTCAGCTCATGTGCTTGGGATAGTCACTTGTACCCATTTATTTTCTTATTTGTAAAATAAGATTACTGTGACTATTGTGTTTTAAGAAGAAATTCATGCCTATTTATTTCTAAACACAGTGCCAGGCATATTACGTGGGTGCACTGCTACTGTCGGACAATGACATGATGTTGACTTCTCAGTATCTTTCTTTGCTCTGCCCCAGCCTTTTGTGTTCTGTAGATTTTATTTTAGTTAATTAATTCTTATATTGTAGAAGGAACAATAAAAAAAAATCCTGAAAACACATGTAATGATGGGAAAGTCATCACTGAATAGTAGTGAAGGAGCCCTGTAGAGTGGTGGACAGTAAAGATGCCTGCACGTGGATGGTACAAAAGTCATTCAAAGCAGGGAGGAGTGATTATTGACTGTGTTTCAAGACTGTTTTTAACTCGAAAATTATTAAAAATAAAACAGTGTCAAGAATTCCCATTTCAGTAAGGCTCAGTGAGTCATAAATGGGCCAACCAAATGAATTTGAGCAGGCAGGGCAGAGAAAAGAAACTTTCATTGGATTTTATGATTATTTTTCTCTTATGGAAATCAAATTGCATACTGTGTGGAAGTCCAGATTGTAGAAATATCCTTTATTACCTACCATAGTTTTAAATTATTTTGCCTAACATGAGTTCTGAAAGTTGAATACAATAGTCCATTATGCATTGATTATTCTGTGGCCAGTACCGAAATGATATTTTTGGTAGTAGATTTCAGAGGATTTTTGGTTCCCCCCACCAACCCAAGATACAACATTTTGATGAACAAAAGAACTACTGAACTTGATCTGAACCCACACATGTTAGAAATTGAGGGAAGCACTAACTCTTTAGTTGGTGTCACCCAGATCTAGAAATGGAGTATGAAATGTACCCTGGTGTTTGGAAAATGGTTCTGTTCTGCCCCGTGATTGTCTGTTTTTAAGGTAGAGAACATGGCAATATTCTCCCTCCCCGAGGCTAGACCTGAGATATTGCAAGAGATGGCACTGATTCAAAGAGGCTCTCTCCTTACTTCTTTCTGAAGCATTAAGAGTAGTTGCGCCGGGCAGTGGTGGCGCACGCCTTTAATCCCAGCACTTGGGAGGCAGAGCCAGGTGGATCTCTGTGAGTTTGAGGCCAGCCTGGGCTACAGAGCGAGATCCAGGACAGGCACAAAACTACACAGAGAAACCCTGTCTCGAAAACCAAAAAAAAAAAAAAAAAAAGAATAGTTGCTAGCTATTGAGGAACTGAGCCAAGAGTAGTAGGGGGAAATATATACACCAGAGGCAAAAATTTATGCTCTTAACCTTGTGGGTAGTGTTTATAATCCCCAGTACCCTATCATTTTTTGCTTAGGGATTTTGGCAGTTGGACCAAAAGGAGATGAACAGTGTGAATACCTTCTTAGCATTGTAACACTCACCCTTCTCTTACAAACCTTTAGCTGTCTTTATAAAACATTATTCATAGTTTAAAGGATGGCTAATGCATTCCTACTAGGCTGTTAGAGTTCTCTGATGTTGGAATTGGCTCCCAGGATCTTTGACACTCCACAGCGTCTCTGTCAGGTGTTGGGCGGGTGCTCAGTCCAGAATACCTGGAGCCGTTGCTGATGTCGTGGCAAAGGAGTGTGGTTTTTACAGAGCGAGGCAGGGACTTTTGAAGTGTGGCTGCAGAATCCCTGGGGATCCTAAGACATTTTTCCGGGTTCTGCAAGGTTCTCCAGATCTAGTGTTGGGTTCAGGCTGGGTTTTCTGTGTGTATGTTAACCAGCAACATGCTCTAACAGATGGGCTGTAGAATCATGGGTAGGATCAAGGCGTCTTTCAAGCCAAACAGAGACTTGTTCAATGTAAAACAATGCCACTTTCCTTCTGTATATATGTTCTGTAAAAATAAAATAATACTTTTTTCAAATTTGTTCTTTTTTAAAAATCTGGTAAGACTTGTTTTTTAAAAAAAATGTGAATACAACATTTTATAAATTATGCTTTACTTCTTCTTTCTTTGAGACAGGTTTTCTCTGTGTAGCCCGGGCTATCCTAGAACTCGCTCTGTAGACGATGCTGGCCTCGAACTCACAAAAATCTGCCTGCCTCTGCCTCCTAAGTGCTGGGATTAAAAGAGCGTGCCACCACTGCCCAGCGTGTTTTACTTTCTAACATAGTAAATATCAGTAGATAAAGCCCACATACCAGTTACTCAGCAGTTTTCAAGGGGCATAAAGAGGCCTGAGATCAGTCAACTGGCAAAGCACTTGAGGGATCCCTGAGCTCGGGGTTACTGAATTCTTACCACTTCCCTTCTCTGTGACCAAGAGCAGAGGAATTAAAAGTTTACTTAAAAACAAAACAAAACAAAAGCACCATACTTTCTTTTCTGCATGTTTTAAAAGTAGAAATAGATACTTTGTGCTTTAAGTCAGTACTTTAACAAATCGATCTTTTGTTTGTTTTGAGATAAGCCCAGGCTGGCCTGGAATTTGTTGGGTAGCCCGGGCTGGTCACCTGTCTTAGCCTACCACATGCTGGTAGTGCCAGGATTCTATATGTGTACCATTCCAGGCTTGATATTTCATATAATTAAAATGTGATCAGGAGATCCATACTCAGTTCTCTTTCTTCATGCTTCCTCCCTTCTTTGGAGTGTAATTTGTGGTAGGAAATTAGTAGGCAGGTGAAGGAAATGGCAGCCAGCAAGTGTTGCTGACTCTTTTCTTCTCCAGTGGTTCTTTCTTTCTTTCTTTCTTTCTTTCTTTCTTTCTTTCTTTCTTTCTTTCTTTCTTTCTTTCTTTCTTTCTTCTTCTTCCTTCCTTCCTTCCTTCCTTCCTTCCTTCCTTCCTTCCTTCTTCCTTTCTTTCTTTCTTTCTTTCTTTCTTTCTTTCTTTCTTTCTTTCTTTCATGTGATTTGAGTTGCTCTTAATTTATAGATTAGCTTGAGGGACTAAATTTATAATTTTTTTGTCTTTTACAAGCTTAAATCAGCTTATGATGATAATCTGCAAATATTAGGGCACATAGGCTTTTGTTGGTTTTTGACACAGAAAATATGGCAGAGATGATTTGTTCTGAGTTTTTTAAATTATGAAAGCATTGTTTATGTTGAAGTGTGTTAACTGTTGACTAAACTCTTGCAGACATGATGCATTTTTTAAAATCTTCCCTGCCCTTTATAGGAGTGTGTGATGGGAGGTGGTATTAATTCGTTGTAATTCAAAGTTAAATCGAACGTGTTAAGCTGGAGAGAATTCTAACTAAGTATTAAGTGAGCACCTACTTGGCTCAGCTCTAATGAACATGATGCGACTGTACATTCTGCTATTGGAATTTGGTAAGGGAGACACGGTTGAAAAGTACAATAGGTAGGAATATATCATTATTAATTGTGTTTCATAGGGATGAAAATCAAGAGTGTAAGAAAAAAAGTGCTGGAGGATTTAGGCCAGGGAGTGACATTTCTGTGGAGACTTGAAGGATGAGCAGCAGTTTTGCCAGGTTGTGGCCTTGAAAGAAGAGCCCTGCCCCAGGGAGTATGATAATGTACCAAGCTCAAGAGATGGGCTGTAGAACTTGGAAGAATAGGGTGTGAGTGCTGAGGGGGGCAGGGCAAGGAAAGGATGATGGAGGAATAGAGAAGGCTTGGTGACAGTGGAGGTGAAGAGGAGCTCGGAAGACTTAGAGTGTCTTAGCGTGGTTCTCATTCTTACCTTGCTCTTCAGCCTTCCTAGGGGTTCTCAAATTTTCTTCTGATTTCTAGCTTAAGTCCCTAAGGTATACAACACGTGTACTTCCCAATGTGTATTAATATAAACTGTGAAATATGTGATATAGAATATATACATCAATCACCTTTCTGACATGGGAACAAACTACCCAAGATAAGAGACCAGGGTTTCGCTTGTCAAGTGGAGAGGTTTGGTGTGGGGTGGTATATATTACCTTTATACCTCTAATGGGGTGCTAGATGGCAGTGGCAGAAAGGTGGTGGAGGCCAAAAAGCAAAGGAGGAAAGGGAAGGGTTGGGGCCATATAATCTCCTTTGAGGGCATGCCTGAAATAATCTTAGGACTCCTCCTACACCCTACTTCTTAAAGGGACCACTGTCGGCCAGTAGTGCCAGCCTGAGGACCAAGCCTACACTATAGTAATACATCAAACAGGAACTTAAAGACATTATACATTTGCTAATGGTGGAATCATATTATCAATGACAATCTCAAGATACTAAACCTCATGTTTATTACACAAGACGGGACACAAAAGTCCATTTTTCAAATATCTTAAAAATGTGTATTTGAGGAGACTACTTCATGTCAGGCTGACCTGAATTTTGTTGCTGTTCTCCAGTAAAGTGGTGAAGGAGGAACCACTAGGAATATGTGATGTCATGGCCTGTGTTTTCAAGCTCTTCTCTGGTGCTTGTATCACTAATGTAATTAATCTCTAGTTTCTTCACTGACACTAGAGTACTTGCCATTTGGGGAGGGTTTATTTCATTATCGCAAACCAGTGTGGCCTGTGAGTCCATTTGAAGAGCTCCTGTGAGCTTTGTAAGGCACTCTTGACTACCCTTCCATGAACAGTCTCTCTGAAAGGTACCCCTTTTGCTCCCTGGACTGTCTTAAAGAACAGAGAAGGATGCCAAGTAAAGCTGCCAGTTATTTACTACTTTAGTATATGAGAACTATGGTATGAAAGCAAGCTTTGAGTGTTTTCATTCTCCAGCTCAAGGAGTTCCTTTGTTTGTCTCTTAGATGCAACCACATTGGAGTTGAGTGTGCTACGGCTGGGGACTGCGAGAAACACAATTCTGGGTATTAGAGCAATGATGGGGGCTTGAAGTCACTTCAGGTGGAGAGGATTTGGCAAGCATTGATCTCTTTCCCGTTATTACAGGACAATATCTTAGGTCACATAATCTGCAAGAAAAATTGTATTGAATGATTGATTGTATGTAAGCATATATAGGTTTTAGTTTGATCTTGTTATATGACCCAGACTAACTCTGAACTTGCATTTCTCCTGCCTCTGGCTCCCAAATAATTCCTCTTGTGTATTACATACTTAAAAAATTTGCTTTTAGGTTGGTCATACTGGAGCTTGCCTCTAAGCTCAGTTTCAGGAAGCAGAAGCACACCCCTCCCCCTAGTCTGGAGAGCCCAATGGCATGTTAAAGCATGTGTTCAGCACCTAAAGGTCTTCATACTGCAGCATAATGCAGCAGAGAACATTGCAGTGAGGCAGAGTAAGAGCGTTCACTTAGGTTTCTCTTCCTCTTCCAAGAAAGCGAATGATGCCATCCTTCGGACTTTATCACCACCACCCTCTGTGTGTGTGTGTGTGTGTGTGTGTGTGTAACTGTCTTTGTAGACCAGGCTGGCCTTGAACTCAGAGATTTTCCCTGGCTCTGTCTCCCAAGTGCTGATACTAAAGGCATGTACCACCATGCCTGGCCCTTCATTTAATCAACTGTGTCCTCACCCTCCACCCCTCCACCTAAGCCTTTCTCTGAACACAGTTAACAGGGAGTGTGGTGAATAAACAGATCACCAAAGGATGATTTAAGATGAGCTGGTGGACTCAGTCAGGAGAGTGCTTACTGTACTGGCATAAGGACCCGAGTTTGACCCCTGGCACCCACATAGGAAACTGGGCATGGTGGTTTATGCTTGTAACCACAGTGCTGGAGAGGAAGAGACGGTTGTGTCCATGGACTCATTGGTCAGAGAGGCTCAATTCATCAGTGAGCTAGCTCCATGTCTCAGTCAGAGACTCTGTCTCATAAAACAAGGTGGATAGCTCCTGAAGAATGACACTCAATGTTGACCTCCAGTCATTGCAACGACCCGCACACACATGCACACACACGTGAATACACATACGAACCCAGCCCACCGACATACACACATGTGTACCCTCTCCACAGACACTCGGGAGATAATCTGCCGGCTTTTGTCACTTGTTGTGACGGTGTAAGCATGACAGCACACTGGCCTATTCATGGAAGAGCTGCACAGTGTTCTTAATGTCACTGTCCAGGAAATTGCGCCAAATCAGACTCTCATTAGATCACTGATACTTGCAGGAATTAATTCAAATAAGGTTCTTAACTCAGAATTGAACTGCTGCCAATGTAGTTCTAGGTCAGCGCCAACTTGAAACTTCTATCAATTGTCTTATTTTTTCCTCCATGGACATTTCCTATCCTGTAAATTAACATTATTTCTTATTTTGAAAGTATTCCTGTCTTAATTATGTCTAGCCTCTTAAAATTCTAGCCTTTTAAAACCCAAGGCATGCAGTGTTTTGCAGTAGATGTGATGTAAGAGACAGTATTTGTTTTCCTCTTGAATGTTCTGATGGCCTACGTTCAACCTCCAAACCTTTAAAGAAGTGAGGCTCAGACACAGTGACCTGCCTGGAATTATGCAATCTCCTATCTTTAACATCATATTAGAGTCGTGATCTTGGGCCTCCCAGTGTTTTACTGTAATGCCAATGTCATGTTCAATGAGGTAGGGTAAAATTCCAACCTAGAGTCTTTCAGAATGTTTTATCTTCCACTGTATTCCCTTTATTTTCTTACTGAGCTCTTCATTAGCGGGGTAGGCTCAGAGACACAGCCTTAACGAGGTCACTGGCCAGAGGGAAATCTTAAGTCCTTTGAAGATTTGTTCAGATCCGTGAAAAGAGAATATTCAAATGTGCAAAACACCAAGGCATTCTGTGTTGGGTTTATTTGAAGGGCCCTCAATTGACATTTGGAGATGATATGTCTGATTTACTGTCATCCTGTGGCTAATTTTTTGTCTCACTTAAATTTCTTTTTTTTCCTTCCACAGTTATACAATGGTAGATGGAGTAATGATCCTTCCTGTGCTGATGGTGATGGCTTTTCCTTCCCCGAGTTTGGAAGGTACGTGGCATACAGCTGTTTGGTTAGGATAATGTGCTGTGTATTCTTTGGCTTATTGTAAAACATTTGGTCCTTAATCCTGTCAGACTTAACATACCCTTTGTATAAAAAATATCTGGCAATGTCCCTTGACTGCTTTAATGTGCAGTTTTGATACATATTGTATCTTGATTTGTGTTTTTAAAGATTCCATGTAGTACCCTACCAGAAATAAATATGAAGGTGAAATGAAGACAGTTGTGCAGTTAACAATAAAGTAGCACGTGTAAACACATGTACTCTATTCTGTCAGTCATGCCCAAGCATAGTAGATGTTATGAAGTATGGTACTCTCTATTATCTGTGTATTTACTTTCCACTGTTTTGGATGCCCATGGTAAATGTGATCAAAATGTTAACTGGAAGTTTTAAATAACCATCAATATATTTATTATAGTATAGCATTATTCTGTTTTATCACTGACTGTGCCTAAGTTTTAGATGTATTTATTCTGTGTGTGCACGAATGTATGTGTGTAAGGGAGTCTGCAGTGGCATGTGTGGAGGTCAGAGGACAGCTTTTGGGAATCAGTTCTCTTTTTCTACCCAGTGGTTCTGGGGATTGGACTCAAGTTGTTTGGCTTTGCCTTTACCCACACAGCGACTTTTCCAGTCCCTACTGTGACTGACTTACAAATGAAACGTTACAGAATGTAGAGGGGCTGGGGGTGGAGGAGAAGTAGTATGTTGAGAGTTTGGTGCTGTCCACACTTTTAGGTATGGTGTAAGGAAGAGGGGGGTACTCTAATGTTACACATACCTGTGTGTACTCAGCCGTCTACCTAAAAAAATAGATGACTACTGTTATATTATGTTGTCTTGGTGTTGGAATTACATATGCTCTACCTTCAGTGGTTGAATTTTCTGAGTAATGAAAAATTTTGGTAGAATGTCAACAAAACAGAAACCTGTGACCCCTTTGAAAGTTTTGTTTATCTGCAGTGAGCCATAGTGTGTTAAAGCTCGGTGCTGTGGCAGGAGGGGAGGGTCTAGCAAGTGGCCTTCCGATTATTGGGAGGTTGCCCTCCAAGAGGTTTGTGGGGCCCAGCCCTTTCTCTTTCTTTCACATCTGATTGTGAGATAAATACTCTTTCTCAGCTCTCTGTTCCTGAGACACTGCTTTAGGTTGTGTTCATGGTTTCCAAAACTCCGGTGGCAGTCATTCATGGACTGTCACCTCCACCACCACCAACCCCAGTAGCCTTTTTCTGTTATTAATTTGATTACTTCAGGGATTTGCTGCAGTTACGGAAAGCTGACTGGAACACCTGCAGTTTATACAGTAGTTTTACTTGGGGGAAATTTAATATCCATCAAGATACTTTATGTTTTTATGAATAACATGTTGATATTAGGTTTGGTTAATTGTACAGATTATTTAGGTTAATGACTATGTTGAGGCATACTCAGAACTTGTCAGGATAAAACAAGTATGGAGCCACATGCATATAATCCCAGCAATTAGTAGGTGAAGGTAGGAGGGTTAGAAGTTGAAGGTTACCATTGGCCACATAGTGAACTGGAGACTAGCCTAGGCTGCAGAAAGCTCTGCCTCAAAACAACAAGAAGCTTACTTTGACTTAGGCTATGTCTTTGTCCTTGTCTCTTTGGGCTTCTGTAACAAAATACCACAGACTGGATACCTTATAATCAGCAGACATTTATTGCTTAGAGTTCTCAGTCTGGGAAGGCCAAGTTCAAGGTGCTGGGTGGGAGATGTGCTGTCTGGTGAGGACTCAGTACTCATAGGTGACTCCTTCTCACTGTGTCCTATGGTGGAAAGGCTAGCTATCTCATCTAGGAGGGCACTGTCCCAGTTTCGTTTCTGTTGCTGTGATAAAATACCTTGACAAAAGCAACATGAAGTAAGGCAGAGTTTATATTCATGTGCAATTCCAGGTTAGAGTCCACCTCAGTAGGGCAGACAGCAGGAACTGGAAACAGCTGTTCTGTGACCTCCACAGTTGAGAGCAGAGAGAAACAAATGCATGAATGCTCCCTTGCTTGCTCGCTCTGCTCTGCTCTGGTTTTCTCCTTTTACATAATTCAGGTTTCCCTGTCCAGGGAATGGCGCTGCTCATAGTAGACTTAAAATAGTTCCCCCCAGACATGCTCAGAGGCTAACCCAGTGTAGACAGTCCTTCACTGAGACTCTTCCTGGGTCACAAGCTAGCCATCATAGGTACACAATGAGGCTCTTTGCTCATGTTCTCTTACTCGACCTACCTTCTTCTGCTACCTTTACCATGGATTTTGAGGGGATACAAACATGCATACACAGCAGAAAAAAAATTGAGCCCATGACATAATCAGGCATTCCAAAGCCTTGGGCCTCTCTGGCCCTCTTTTACTTTTTATTGATTTCTTCTTTCCCTACCTTGTTCCAGGAAAGCTTCTTAGGAGTGGAACTTCTCTTTTTGAGAGCTACAGACAGCTGACTAAGAAAGAAAAAGGGAAAAGTTAATCCTAATTCTGTGCAATTGTATAAGTCCTGCCTTTCCATGTTGCTATGTATGTGGTGATATATTGTGTACCCTAATAAACTTTGCCTGGAGGTCAGAGAACAGAGAAAGCCACTAGATTAAACATAGAGGCCAGGCAGTGGTGGCACACACATTTAATCCTAGCACTCATGAGGCAGAGATCCGTCTGAATCTCTGTGAATTCAAAGCCACCCTGGACTACATGAGATTGACTCAGTCTAGGAGAGAAAATAGAGCACATACCTTTAATCCCATTACTGGGAAGGACACATGCCTTTAATCCCAGAAAGTGATGGCTGGGCATAGAAAGGTATATAAGGCATGAGGAGACAGGAACTAAAGGCTTTTCGGCAGAAGCATCCCTTTCAGCTAGAGGCTTTTTCGGCTGGAGCCTTTCTGGTGAGGACTCAGAGGATTTCAGTCAGAGGATTCGTGGAATTGGTGAGGTGAGACATGGAAGTGGCTTGTTTCTTTGTTTCTCTGATCTTTCAGCATTTACCCCAATATCTGGTTCTGGGTTTTTTATTATCAGACCTTTAGAAATTCGAGCAACATATGTAAATGTATTCCAACTACAAATCATAAACTCTAGCTCAGTGTGCGTTGGAAGATGTCTGTTTTGTCCAAGTTCCTCCAGGAAGAGCAGTGCTTAGAGTAGTTCTTAGTTTTGTTGTGATCAGATGAGGTACAAGGCTCACGCCCTTGTTATGAGTTCTTTGGGATATAGGGGTCAACTTCATATAATTGATAAACTTCCAAGGAGGCAAATAATTAAACTGGTTAGTGGAGCCAACTCTGCATAAAAGTCAGTACTCTGTCCTAGGAGTTATTTTTGTCTAACTTTAGACTTACATTGTTGGATCTGTTCCTACTCATCTATCTAGCTTCTATTTATCCGTCCATCCATTTGTCCGTCCATCCATCCATCCATCCATCCATCCATCCATCCATCCATCCATCTATCTATCTATCTATCTATCTATCTATCTATCTATCTATCTATCTATCTATCTATCTATCTATCTCTTCATCCAACTCTTCTCTCTCTGTCTCCGTCTCTGTCTGTCTATCTGTCTCTGTGTCTCTCTGTCTCCCTCTGTGTCCCTATCTCTCACTCCTTCCCTTTCTCCGTCCATTGTCCTCTTTGGGAGTCACAAATCCACTACATGTAGCATTGGAATGTAGGTAATAGTCCAGGAGGTCTCTGAGTGTAAGATACAAGCTGGGTTTTGAGGGCAATAAAAGCGTAAGCTTTACTTGCTTCTTTTTACGGTGAGAACATTTAGATTAGAATTACTAAGGTGGCTCTTATTTTGTTTCTGTTGAACAGTGCTGCTGTAGCCTAGTCTGGATATCTAGAGTCTGTCTAGACAGCTCTCAGCAATGAAAGTTGTTAAAGACATTGCAATGCTCAGCAGGTGTGGCAGGTGGTGCCCCAGAGGATCCTGTCCTGCTGGTGCTCAAGGCCTTCATAGGAGGATGTGGACTCTTGTTAAAGCCGGAAGTCTGGGTTGAGTTAGCATCGCTCTTCAGCTGGACTTTTCTGAGGAGCTGTATCTTGTCCCCCTTTAAAATTACTTACTCAGTGCTTTAATGCCCACTACTAAAAGTCTTAAGAATCTTGGAAACTAAGTTCTCTCTGAAGTCTTCCTCTCCATATGCTATTAAGCAGTGCTTTCTGGTTTCAGTTAATATCACAGTGGACCTGTGATGGAATCGAGATAAGAGAGAAAAGGAGAACAGAATAGAGGTAGAGTCGGAAAGAGCCGAGAGAGGGGGAAGAAAAAAGAGAGAGGCACTTGGGCAGCAGTGTTAAGAACCTTGTTCTGGATTTTATTTTTCTCCCTGTTTCTAGCACTTAAGCTGTGTAGGGTCCAACAAACATTCTCTTTATTTTTAATGTTTAGTGAAATTTATATAAGTTGGATCATACTATTTAGGATTTCCTGTACATTGTATTTTCACTCTTATAGTTTCTGAATTCTGTACACATTTATTTACATTTCCCTAAACGGCTCATTTCATCACATTTCACCACATTCCTTTCTTCCTTTATTGGTGTTTATACATAGTGATTGGTTTCACAAAGACATCTCCATGCAAGTGTTATCATGTGGTTTGGCCATATTCATCTCCCTGTCTCCTCTTTCTTCCCCATCCCATTCATTCCCCCAGACAGGCAAATGATTGAATACTAGGAACAGATAACAAAACCCATTGTTCTGAGTTGATAGGGAACTGGGTTTTTACTATTTAATAGTAAATAGTAAATAGATTTTACTATTTAATAGTAAATAGTAAATAGATTTTACTATTTAATAGACCACCACTACTATAATTCAGATATGGACCTGAATGTGGGATGCTGTTCTTCCCCCCATAACATTCTATGAGTACCCTAAGTTGGAGTGTTCTTGTCACATTTGTGGTTGACTTGGGTGCTGGCCACCATCTTTCCTCTTTATGACTTAACTTTGTGACCTGTCAGTAGTATATTCTATAAAAGGGACTTTTGCTTTGTATGTATTTACTAAGAATTAAAAAAAAAAAAAAAACCTGCTTGCAATACAGTTAACAATTGTAAAGTAAAATTTAGGTACAAAATGCTTAATTGAAAGAGATAAATAATAAGAAAGATAATAAAAGTCTGGTGCTGAGCTTTGTAGATTACATGTTGAAAAGAAAATAGACTCCCATTTAATATATACTGAGCGGCAGAAGCCTTCTAGTAACTATGTCTTGCTGAGGCCTCCTGATGATCTTGGGGCACATGTAAAAGTCACAGGCATTTTGTGTAATAGATTTCGATGTATAGACTTAGTCCATGAAACAAACAAAGGCATGCACCTGTGCTCCTATTCGGGGTACTGAGGGGAGAGAATAGCTTGAGCCCAAGAGTTCAAGACCAGCCAGGGCAGCACAGGGAGATACCACTACAAGCAAGCTATAAGCAAGCAAAAATGGGAGACGATTGGTCAGTGGATCCTATGGTACAGGTACACAGGCGAAGTAAATTCTGATGTGCTGTTGAAAAGTAGATGGGCTGTTGATAATGATAATATAGTCTACATTTCAAACCTAGGAGAAAGAATTTTGAATGGTGATTTTTTTTTAATCACAAAGAAATAATAAATATTTGAGGCATTAGATATATTTACTCTGATCTGAACATTATCTAGTGAGTGTTCAAATATACCAAAACAACACACAGTACAAGTAGATAGGTATAATTTTCGTGTGCCAACTCCCCTCTTATCTCTTTGTTTCTTAAATGTTTTTATTTTTCCTATCTCGCTTCTCTCCATCTCCTCTCTTCCATGGTGCTGGAGACCAAATGTTTGTGTTTCTTCAATGTTGATTAGAAACTGTGCTAACAGTTCAGTAATGGGTTGAAAGCAGTGATTGAGATAGCATTTGAATGTACTTCAGAATACTCCCCAAGTTCTGTGGAACTAATCAGGGCAAAACAAAATGAGGGTTCCTTTTCCCATTCAAATATGTAACCTTAGAAAATGCTGTTTATTATAGAAAATGTTAATCCCAATGACGAGAATAAGACCACTACCACAATTTAAAGCCAAATTTGAAGCAAGTTTTAATTAAATACCGGCTGTGTGGATGGGCTTAGGCCAGGTCCATACCCCGGTTCCTGGGAAATGGCCCTGAATCAAGTTTTGCAAGGGCTTGAGAAGGAAAACCCATAATTAATTGCATTTCCCATCAGGTCCAATCAGGGGCAAGCATACGTCCTGCTGTACCTGCAGTCTACATCCAATCAGAAGCAAGTGTGTATCCTGATGTATTTCCAGCCTGTGAAACTCCCACCCACACGTGATCAAGCACATCCTTGCAGATAGGTCAAACTTGTATAGGGCAGTGAAAAGCATGTGGCTTGTTATCTCCCATAAACTAGAGCCTCCAGCATTTTAGAAAGTATCCGTCCTTGAGCAAGAGGCTTGCAGATCAGAGGCATTTTTGTTTCATGGATCTCTTAGGCATAGTAATTAAAACTTAAAATGTGACTTTGGCTCTCACACTACTTTTTGACAATTATAGGTAACATTGGATATTTAATATGTTCCAGTTATTGCGTTTACTGCTTTATGTTATTTCTCATATTAATTATTATTTATTTTTCATAACCCTCCCCTAATAAGACAGGAGCATTTTTTTTTTTTTTTTTGGCTATACCTTTAGACTGGTTAAAGCTCCTGATGGTACACAGCCAACCAAGGCCTGCTATGAGAAACAATGCACTCGAGATTCAGCCTTTGATCCTCTTCAAAATTGTATATTGTTGCTGTAAGTTAGTGGCATCCATCTGCATTCATCTCCTCTGTGGTGCATGCTGGGATCCAGCTCGATGCAGTTTGTTGGAGAGGGTGAGAAGAGAGCCTGGGCAAGTGATGAGGCCCCTTCACCTGGGTTTGTGTTTTCCAGGTCTCTTGTCTGGTCTGTGGGTAATCATCTCTCATTTTCATTATCTGTACAACTCTAGCTGCAGGAAGAGTTTTGTTTGCTCTCACAGAGAAGAGCACTCGAGTCCTAATTACCTGTATATTCTTGCCTTTCCTTCCCACTAATAAGACTAATCATGCTCAAACACTGCTATTATGCCACCAGGGAGAAGGTGGAGTCTGCGAGTTGGACTCTTCTTTTGTCTCAGTGTGCATTTGCAGGTGGAAACCATGACATGGAGATTAAAAACGGGGCACTGCTCTTTTGGAAGTATTTCAAAGCTGAGACAACCCCCAGTTTACTGAATTGACGCACCACAGTTAGATCTGAAGGCAGCAAGGAAGTCTGGACTCGGGCACCGTTTTGTGGCAGAGTTTGGCCTTAAACTATTTTCTGTGTTGACGGGATTGTAGACTTTCCCGGGCCATCAGCACTCAGACTTTCCAGCCCAATTCCCCAATGAAGGAGGGAAGTGGGTAAGCTCAATAGACTTTTGTTAGGGTCCACAAAGGTGCCCCTCTTTGCCAGTGGGGGAAGAATAGAATGAACCTTTCTTTGAATTTCTTGTTATTGAGGCCTCAGGAAGTTCTTGAAGGGGTGACTGAATGTAAAAGCAATGTCTCAGTATTGAATCTGTTGCTTTCATTTCTTGTTACTGTCACTTACCCCCTTCGTTCCCAATAAAGTCTTTTGCTTTCCCCATATCATGACATGAGTTTCTTAAAGGAAAGAGGTGAGATGCACTGGGCCTTTTGCCACGAGCAGGGCCTAAAATGCGACTCTCTGATGAAGCCGCACATTCTCCCAGGATTGCTTCTGTTTTTTATCGAGTTTTCTTTGGTAACAAAGTGATTGTCTATGAACTTGTTGCAAGGTGAGCGGCTTGACAAAGGTCTCTTTCAGCCGCTCCTTCCTGGGAAATGTTTGCTCCTGCCATAAACTACAGCCACGTCTGTTTATTTAAGTGGAGAGTTTAGGAGCACGGGGGTAGTTAGTGCTCACCAAAACTAAAGATCAAACAAAATTAAGAGTTGAACAAATGGGCAACCAAGTTCCCTATGTAGGCAAATGAGGTGATTTTGCTTGTGGTCAATTGTGGTACACAGGACAGCAGTGCCCAAGCCTTCTCTGTTGTGAAGATGACCTCTGGATCGAGAGGAGAAATACCATTTTCTCTGTAGAGAAACTAGTGACACAGGAGGCCCTGTCAGGTGTCAGGTGCACGACTTTTACTTTTGAGGAAAAGAAAACCCATTTAGAAATTAATTTGCAACTCTTAAAGCACTGCTAACTGCCCTCCGGAACTTCCCCCTGCAGCCTGGGCTGACCCCAGGCAAGCTTCCATAGATAATGATTATTCCGAATAGTCTTAATTACCCAGAACTCAAGTCAATCCAAGATCCTGCTAGACACAAGGCCATGTTTTCCAAATCCTCATTATGACTCATGGCAAGAAACATTTGGAGTAGGACCCAGGGCAAGCATCAAGACCCACACATCTGAAAAGATAGCATCAGGAAACAGTGGTTACTTTTCTTCTTCTTCTTCTTCTTCTTCTTCTTCTTCTTCTTCTTCTTCTTCTTCTTCTTCTTCTTCTTCTTCTTCTTCTTCTTCTTCTTCTTCTTCTTCTCCCTATTCAGTCCATTATGTTTCACAGAAAAAAAAACAAAACAACAAAGCAAAACCCAAAGAGCCTCCTTTGGCTTTCCTACCCAGTAATGGGTCAAAGCCACAGCTTTAAAGGGGAAAAGCCCAGTGAGCTCCCCCAGAGTTCTCCGCCCAGTTCTGCTGAACCCCAGGTAGAAGACTTGACTCCCACCCAGCTTTAGCCACCGAAGCTGTTCTAGAATCGTCTATTGATTTATTATTTATTTTTACAGCTTCCTCCTCTGTCTGCAAGCCACTGACTTGACAGGAAGAGGGAAGTCTACATTTACACCTTTTCAGCCTGGGTCACAGCGCTGGGGCAGCTGTGGCCTGATTCTAATCGGCTGACCCTGAGCCCAGGAGCAGTGTACCCCAGAGCTGGCTGATGCTGCAGCTAATGCTCTTGTGAGTTAGTGCAGAGCGTGGACTTGCCGGGATAGGTGTCCTTTCGGGGTGTAGGAAGGAAAGAAGGAATAAGACTAAGGCAGGGAGATGTCTCTCTTGGGAATGTGGTGATAAAATTCACCTTACACATCAACAGCTCTCCAGTAGCTTTTATTCGAATGATGGTTTCGGTGGGAGGGAGAGTGGAGATGGCTCCTTCTCTCCGCCCTCCCTTGTTTTGCCTTCTGAATTCTAGTACCTACTCTAGGACAGATTGACAACCACTGAGAGCCACAGATGTATTCAGAGAAGTTGCGAAGAATAGAAAATGACAGCAATCCACAGTTCGGGTTTGAATTTGACTCTTGTGAAATGTAAGACACTGCAGAATGCCCTGGAGCATTCTAGTCATGCCTTCCCTTCCTCTTGACTTTATGTCCTAGTTAAATGCACATTTTCATTTTTGCAGGCTAGGATAATGTTTGATAGTCTGATGGTATCAGTTAAAATAAACCTGAAGGGAAGGTTCTTGACTGGATATAGGAATCTAGTATAGGGATCAGGAAAGAGACATGGCCCATCATCATCATTAAGCCAGCTTCCTATTTATTGTGCATCTTTGTGAGTCTTTCTGTGTTCTTTATCACTCTGTACAATGAAAGCAGTCCCTGCTTGCATCTTGTTGCAAGGAGCCATGGGAAGTGAATGCAATAGGTTGTTCACAGAGCAAGCCTTAGACCAAGAAGCTGAGGGTTGGTCATGTTCCCTGTGTTATCGCTAGTGCCTAAGACATTGCCTCGTCTATTGTGGTTTGAGTAAGAATGGCCCCCATAGACTCATATATTTGAATGCTTAGTCACCAGGGAGTGGCAGTATTTGAGAAGGATTAGGAGGTGTGGCCTTGTTGGAGGAAGTGTGTAGCTGGAGTTTTCTCTAGTCCTGCCTGGCCTACGGTCAGGACAAATCTCTCTCACGCGCCAGTCCCATAGCTGCTTAGACTCAACCAGGTAAACACACAGAGACTTATATTGCTTATAAACTGTATGGCCATGGCAGGCTTCTTGCTAACTGTTCTTATATCTTAAATCAACCCATTTCTATTAATCTATAAGTTGCCATGTGGCTTGTGGTTTACCGGTACCTTACATCTCGCTTGTCATGGCAGCGCTGGCAGCGTCTCTCTGCCTCAGCCTTCCACTTCCCAGAATTCTCCTCTCTCCTTGTCCTGCCTGTACTTCCTGCCTGGCTACTGGCCAATCAGTGTTTTATTTATTAACCAATCAGAGCAACACATTTAACATACAGAACATCCCACAGCAGAAGTGTGTCTTTGAGGGTGGGCTTTGAGATTTCAAAAGCCCATGCCCAGCTCATTCTCTCTTTACATCTCTGGATCAGGATGTAACTTCCAGCGACTGCTCTAGAGCAAGGAGTGCCACCATGCTCCCACCATGGCCTTGACACAATGATAATGGACCGTGTAAGCAAGCCCCCAATTAAATGCTTCTTTTATAAGAGTTGCCTTGGTCATGGTGTCCCTTCACAGCAATAGAACAGTGACTAAAACATCTATCATTAGTGCTCAGTAAATATTTGACACATGAATAAATAATGTTGGCTGCAATCATAGCTTTTGAAATATAAAAACGGTAGCATGATAAGAACCAGAGGGACTGGTCTGAGCTGTGGAGATGATAGATGGACACACACACCCTTTCAAGACCTTTATTTTGAGTTTAGAACAAGAATAGGTTAAGATCCTTCAGTCCGTAGTTACTGTAAGTATCAGCTGTGAACACAGCCACATCTGTGATGCAGTTATAGGTAAGAGGTGAGTTTTAGTGCCCAGGAATCGCAACCAAGTTGGGTAAACCGAGGCTACAACACAACCCTAGTACTCTGCTTACAGGGGTTTTCACCTCACAGACATTGGGGTTGGCAGTGCAAGGAGGAAGTGCTGGAAGAATGAACAGGCATTGAACCAGCAAGGAAGGGATTCAAGAGGGCATTTTAGGCAGGAGATAGGTGGAGCCCAGAGAAGAGCAAGCATGGGGGAGGGGGAGAGATGGGAGGGGCACTGAAAGTCAGGGGAGGGATTACTCAGGATCCAGAGCCTTGTGCCTAAGGTGTTTGCCATATGCGCTGAAGGCAGTGGTGAGTTACAGAACAGGTCCATGGGGGCAGATCATAGACCATGGCAAGACGAGGAGAAGAGGAATAAGCAAAAACGAGTCCTCTCACAGTTAATAAAATCACTCATTTCTTTATTATTTTGCACATGTGCTTGTATGTGTGTGCACATGCCCTTGCACGCCCTGGTGTGCATATGGAGATCAGAGGACAACTTTGGGCAGTAAGTTCTTCCTTCCACCTTTATGTAGGTCCCAGGGATTGAACTCGGGTCCTTAGGCTCCCACTCTTAATCTCCATGTCTCCTGCCCACCCTTGCAGTTTTGAGGCACGCCGATCCACATGCTGTACTTTTAAAGGCCTCCCCAAAGAGCACAACTAAGTATGGGCAACTGAAAAAGACTTAAATTCTAAAAGTAAAGCTTCATTACAGGTAGCTCGTCAATAATAAAACGACGATGGTACAACAATAATCATCTAATCATTCCACAGTCATTTTTTTTTTTTTTTTTTTTTTTTAATGAGAACAAGTTTGGGCTGCTGACTTTTCTAGCAACTTTTGCAGGACATTTAAACCCTTCTGAGCTGGCCTTTTGTTCCCAGGTTGCTATGGAGCGTCGTCAATAAGCGCAGCTCAGAATAACCCAGACAGTGAACTGAGAGGTACAGCTTGCTCTCACTTGGCATGCCGGCTGGCCAGGTGACACTGTTTTCCTTGCTCTCATCTTGGGAGGAGCACTGGGCAGCTGGTTGGCTTGGCAGCTGGGCAAGGTGCATGTCTGTTGGCTGCCTCGAGTTTGAACCGCAACCAAGACTTGCCTCCCTCCTGAGCATGTGCAGGACCCGGCAGCTGATAGCATCTGAAAATAGTTCACTGCGCACCTGTCCCTTGTACACCAGTGCCTGGCCGGCTGCCATTTAGGACAGTGTGGACTCGCTTGGTAGACAGGTGAGGTGCTGAGCAGATTTTAATGGTTTGTAGGAAGATCTGGGGACTTTGGCTCTACTTAAAGAATGAAAAGAACAAAACAAAACAAAAAAGCAGGCAAGCAAGCAAGCAATACGTTTTGAGCAGGTTCATTCTGTACTTGTGGTTGTTGGGGTCTCGGTGGGCATCTATGCCAAGAATGTGTCTGAAGCCTCCATGTCAGTCTCTTTGCTCAGCTAAGTAGTGAGTGGCCTGATAGACTATGGTGTGAGTGTCTCTTAGAAGGAAAAACAGGCATAATTTCTGCTTTAGAAAGCGAAACATTAACCTGTTTTATTTCATCTCATACCCACTCATCAATTCCCAGTGGTTGCCAGTGGACGGCTCCCATGAGGTGTTTCTCTTGTTAAGCTGTTATTTCTCAGTAGTGGGATTGTGGGCTCTTGTATTTACAGAATGGAACCACAGTATGCTGAGTGCTGTTGACCTCTCACAATTCCTTCCAGTTCCTTCTGGGCTTTCATTTCTTCAGTGGCCTTGGCACGCTGGGGAGGATGGCAGCGGGCTCTGCAAGGACATACTTCTGGAATGACTGGTGGTGTTGGAGCTACTATTTAAAGTGAGCCTTCATAGATACCTGGGTTATCTTTAGACCGTCAGTGATCCGGGCCTGCAAGAGCCTAAGGGAGTCTTCGGAAACTCTTGCCTGTTGTGTTTAGATATTCTTGCCCCTCAGCCAGAGGCCTCGTGACACACCTCAGATTTAGCCGGTGTTCTTCTGCCAAGGTCCAAGATGATTGTAGAAGCTAGGGATGGCTCGGCATGCTGCAGGGATTGAGAGAGGATTGAAAGAGCAGTCCCCTGCACAGCCATGAGAAAGGCTTTCCTTTTCCACATTGAGTGTAGGTACCTGGAACCTTTCTATGGGCTAGCACTAAAAAGGTGCTCAAAATGGCTCAAACTCCACCTTCCTATGGTGACTATAGTGTCTTTAATCTGTGGCTCATAAATCAGTTTTCTCCAGTGTGTTGAATTCTTCTTGTTCATTTGAATTAGACTGGTAGGAAAGAAGTTCCTGAGGTTGCAAAGGTCCTCACACTGATGCACGAGGCATACTTGTGCAGCCAGCAGCATGGGGTCATGTCTCCATCAGCTGGCAATGGAACACTGAACCATATCAGCCCTTAGCAATGCATTGGAAAATTGGGTGGGATGCGGCAGTAACAGTATCAGAAGTTTGGACCGTGCCGCAGCCCATTCTCCTTTTCTTAACTGTCAATCAGAAGGAAGTCTTGAATTCATTGTTTCCTTTGCTTCTTTGGGATGGGTGGGGTAGGGAGCAAGGGAGGATAATTGAGTAATTCAAGACATTTTACTTTTACCTTTGGTGCATCAGCAGGCCTCCTCTGAGACTGTTGTTAAGCAAACTACAGTCCCACACAATGTTGGAAGGGTTTATCTCTGGTTAAAACACCCTTGAAGGATGAAAGGATGGGCTAGCAGTTTCCTGTGATTTCTAAGTGGACAAGCCTGGAGGAGATCTGGCTCCTCAGTCTCTAGAGAAGGTTAGCACGCGGGACACAGAGAGAGGGAGAGAGAGCACAAACATAGCCGCTGGGCTATTCAGTCACTCCTTCATTGGCTAGTTCGTGTGGCATTCCCTGTTTAAGGTTTTCTTTCAAACTGAAAATTTCAGTTTAGATCCTGGGGTGGGGGTGGGGGGGAGACCTCAGAAGCAAGCCCCCAGACCACTCCCTGCACTACCACAGCATCCAGGCTGAGATGGAGGCATCCCCAGCCCCCTGCTCCTCCTTCCTTCCAAATCCAAAGAGAACAACTTCTCTGAACCATTCATAATTCACTGGGACCGCCGCCTTCTTCCTCCAGGCTCTGTCATGCCCTCTAAACTGGAGCTTTGTTCAGACATTGACTTGTGTGGAGCAACAGTGATATATTTGGCCTGTGAAAATATTCCTTCAAACGTAATTCCCTTCAGGCCTGTAGCCCTTTGTTCTGTGAAGCATTGCTTCAAGAGGCTTGCAGACACAGTGAAGAGGTCATTATTCTGTTATTTTCTTCCGGGTTGAGGAGTTGCCTCCTAGACTGGGTGCCTATGTTAGAGCCAAGTCTGGGGCTTTCGGAGGGTCATAAGAAACAAGGAAAAGGCCGGCCAATGCTGTCTACGGTTACTACCCATAGTATTCCTTAATCTCTTAGTCACTTGAACACAGGCTGAGCTTTTGGCTTTGAAGCAGAAGTTGTAGCTGCTGCAATAGGCTTAATTTGTGGGGATTATTTCAGAGACACAGAGTCAGCCCAGGCACGAAATAAACAGATGGCAACCTCCCTGCTGGACCCCCCCCCCCCCTCAGCTTCAGCAGATCAAATGCAGGATGACTTAGGGCTCCTCATTACCTGCAGCAAAGCGTGAAGGGGAAAGTGAGAACTCACTCTTCCTTCCTCATTCTCTACTGAACTGGCCATCAGAAAAAAAATGGCCGCAAAGACCAGGGGCAGATTTGTTCTGCTGGGCAGACAGGGGCTGTATGGATCACTCCAAACTGATTGGCCTTGAACGTGCTTCCTGTGTTAATGACCTTGATCAAGGGAGCATCCTAGCAGCCCAGAGTCCATTGAACAGCCAGCCAAAGGAAGACCACCCACGAAGCCCAGCTGTTTTATGAGTGTGTGTGTTAAAGAGTTCCTTATTTAAGGCATGCTTGCATTTTACTTCTGGCCTCTGATAAACAAACAAGCTCTCACACACCAAAAGCTTGCATTCTCATAGAAAGCACTGATTTTTCCACACATTGGGAGCCTGAGCAGTGAGCAGATGTGATGGTGCAATGGGCCCCTCTAGGAGGAAATGATTTGCATGGACATGCCGGCAGGTGACTAAGCCTTGCCTGAAGATCAGTGCTGACATTTGAAGATTTTATGGGCTCAGTCTGCTCTGAAAACCAGCATCAGGTCTCTTCCCACCCATGAATGTTTTCTGTGAATGGAAAAATTCATGCTGAAGCAAATACCCATCAGGTTGGTACAGCCAAGTACAGAGGTTGCTGCTCGTAGGTGTAGGTCCCATCCTCCTGTTGTTGACCATCAGAG
The DNA here is from genome assembly GCF_007827085.1 of Peromyscus californicus insignis. Taxonomy (NCBI): domain Eukaryota; kingdom Metazoa; phylum Chordata; class Mammalia; order Rodentia; family Cricetidae; genus Peromyscus; species Peromyscus californicus. Next base: position 35,767,483 of record NW_026294595.1, on the reverse strand, counting down.
CACAGGGCTGGGGAGCCATCAATTCTGGAAGTGCTAGTCTCTAGCAGGCAAGGCGAGATCCACTAAATAGATTCAATGCTGTCAGGGTAGGAATAAACATCCAATATGGAGGGATTCCATAAAGAAAGGATGAGACCCTGTAGCAGAAAGCGGCTTCCTGAGGACTCCCCAAGTTCTGAAGAGGGCAGGATGAAGAGCTGTGTGAGTCAGACTGTAGTCTGTCTTGCAAATGAGAGAAACTAAAGACCATCAGCCTGTGTGGTTGCATGAATGGGCACGCCACTCATGGAGTTAGAAAACACTCAGGAGGGATGCATTTGGAGTAGCTACATCCCAAGTTCCAAAGGCGTGGCCTTTCATGCTGCCATTCTATTGTAGAGTCGTTTTTGACTCCCTCTTTTCTCTCATAGCTCTTGAAATCTGTTTGTTTCTTGGCTTTGCAACTTTATTAAGTATCAGTATCTCTGATTTAAAAAAAAAAAAAAGGAGTAAGCTGTCGATTCCCCATAGGACTGTGTAGACTGAGAGAGCATTTGGGCCCCTGGTGTATTTTAGCCCCAAACATACAACCTGCCTTCTTGCCAAAGGATCAAGTGCCCTTCAGTAGACATTCCGGATAGACCTTTTGTGTTTCTGTCTGAGGAGCAGGCTTGCTGGCAATGAAACCTGGCATTGCAAAATCCTTCCTTAAGCCTTTGTTTAATGCCAGAGATCTCAAATGCTTGCAAATTCTGGAGGGGTGCCAAACAGTGCTCCCAGATTAGGAGATGGGTGGAAGGACTCCCATAATCTATAAACCTAATATAAACTGCCATTTCAAATGAATGAATCGTTTGGACTGCTGGAAGGAGGCCAAGGATGTTTGGAGTTCCCTTTTTAGCTTATACAAGTTCTGCACTATTGGGTTTTTATAATCACCTTCTAATTGCTACATTATTATTTACGCTGCTTTGAGGTAAGCCCGTTAAAAACTCAGCCTGTCCCCTTTTTGCTGACCCTTAGCTACAGGATAGTTTACTTGCAGCATTCTCATCTGTCTTGTATCAAGGATCTTAGTGGGCTTTTATGCACCATATAGAAGGAAAATCTATTTGAACGCTGTAAGCATTACGTGGTACACCAGTAGGCAGGCGGAGACAGGCAAGCCTGTGGGACTGTGAAGTTCCAGTTCAGCATAAATGTGAACAATTTTACTAGGAAGCACAAGATTGTCCCAAGTTAGCAACAGTTTGAAAAAATCCCTGCTGCCCTTTGCTTTGCCTCTTCCATTGTGGGTCTGGAGTCATCTAATAGGTGTGTCCAGACCGTGACCTGAGCCTTGCCTAGAACAAGAAAAACCTTTCTAAAGATTTGGCTGCTGGGACCTCTTGGGGACTCCCTGCGTGTGCCTCTGGCTTGCAGAACAACCCGATCCGGTGCCACTCCGGTGGCTTCTCCCTTGATAGGAAGCAGCCATCCTTTGTGGTCAGAATTTTCCAGTCTGTTCCCAGCCAGCTCCAGCTGTGAGCGTTTTCACACGGCCCTGGGTCTGGTGATGCAAAGAGCAAAGAGTAAACGGAGCCAGCCATAACACTGAGTAATGCCAGGAGATGCCTTCTAGAACAAACAATGTGGGTGAGCTGTACAGAGAGGGAATACCTCTGGCTTGACATTTAAATTACTGAATTATTTAAATGAATGTCGATTAGGTGGAGTAGGCTTGCTGCCTTCTGCCGGGGCACTTCCTGGTTATTTGCACAGGCAGGTGTGAAGACTTTATTCACTTTAGATATCACACTTCCTGTCGCACCGTGGAGGAGGAGCAGCGTATGACACTATTATCCTGTATTGATATCACAGTCTGAGAGGTTAGGAACCCACTCATTCTTATATCTAACCCTAAAAGGTATCCACTAGCCCATCACCCAGCCCAAATAAAATATCACAGGCCCACACATGTTATGGTGAATGTTAAATTTGACCAGACTGAAAAAGTGAGTCATGAGCATTTTGAGGCTTCTGTATTCCTAAGAATTGTAGATATTAACATCTGAATATGTTCTGCCTTCCTTTTAGCCTTTGTTGAATTAGTAATCCTACTTCAGAAAATCGCTTTGACTTCTCTTCAAACTAACCCAGACTGCCATCTTATATTATGAATTTAAGGTCCTCATTAATAGTGTGTGTGTGTATGTGTGTGTGTGTGTGTGTGTGTGTGTGTGTGTGTGTGTGTGTGTGTGTAAAATAAGTGCATAAAGGATTTACTAATTAGTTTTATGGGAATGTACCAATTAAATAAATGAAATGTTGGGAGGAAAGCATTAGAAAACCAGATCTGATGAAGGTTTTGTACTCATGCTTGGCTCCTGGTTCTGTATCAAAGATGGAGCTAGTTATTATATACTTTTAATAGCCATTCTCCATTGGCCTTTTTCCCTTGGTCCTGAGTATGGAGAGCAAGGATATGTAAACCATGTGTTTTGATATTTGATTGAAAAGAACCACCAACAGAAAAGTGGTCAGTAGCTCTTATTTCTGTCTATACAACTGCAAGAAGTATGTAGAAGGTTGAAGGAGATGTAATTGAGACTGCAGGAGTAAGAGCTGATCAAGGTTAGTGCCGTTTCATGCCTGTGTACAAGACAGAAGTGGGCTCAGTGAGTTGAAGTTCACTAAATGATAAAATTACTGGAGGTTTCTTGCTTCTGGTAAAACTCTTTAGGTTATATCCAAACATCTGTCAGACTATATATCCTGTCAAAAACTAGAAATGTTGGGAAAGTGGTGTTTCTTCCTGTGTCTGGCTATAGAGTTTAATTTCAGGTACTACTTTGCAAACAGCTCACATAAGAAACATACTATTAGAACCACAAAGTGTGAATCTTTGATGTCTTGGACCGAACATTTATTTGTTTGTTGGTTTTACCTCTTTGTTTATTGTGATGCTGTAGATCAGTGGTTCTTCAGCCAGTGGGTTGCGGCCCCATTGGGGGTCAAATGACCCACTCACAAGGGTCACCTAAGACCATCAGAAAACACAGATATTTACATTATGATTCATAACAGTAGCAAAATTACAGTTATGAAGTAGCAATGAAAATAATTTTATGATTGGGGGTCACCACAGCATGAGGAACTCTATTAAAGAGTTGCAGCGTTAGGAAGGTTGAGAACTGCTGCTGTAGATAAACCTGGGCACCTTATCCATGCACCATGCGCTTCTCTGTGAGCTGTAGCCCCATTCTCTGACCTCCTGTTCCACAGGCTCGGTAATGGATGCCATCTTTACAGTTTGTTGTTGTTCATGGTGCAGTGCGGTGACTAACTGATATTTGATTATCCATCGTCTGTCTGTGAATCGCCACTCCTTTATTTTGTTTTCATTTGACCTCTTCATCCCCAACCCAGTATTGGCAGATACGCTTTTCAATGTATTAGGTATTTTCTTGGATAAATATGATTAAAAATTATCTACAATTAAAATGTTTGTGTTTTAAATTTGTATCCGTTGCCTTATTTCAGTCTTTAAAATACAGTCATTTAGTTCCTGTTTCAGGTCACACACAAATCAATATGACACCATTAACTTCCCACATAACTCCCCTCCCCCATTCAGTTCCTTCTCAAGAACATCACCTGTTGGGCAGCATAGTTGGCAGTTCTCAGCCCAGCTTCATGCCATTCAAGAGTGGCAAGCATGTCTAGACTCCCTAGAAATATTATCTTTCAAATCTCTTTCGGCCAGTGTAAACTTTTTGCTGGATTGTGTCTCTCTATATACATATATATGATTTTTATTCTCATAGAAATAGATAGGTGCAGGGATATTGCTTGGATCTCTCTAGGCAGGGAAAATAAAGACTCTCTCTTTGCTCATTAAAGTTTTTACTCATTAAAAGTGTCTGAAGGCTCTTGATTCTCAGGGGTTAGACTGGTGACATACATAGCACCGGCCGAGGCTATTTTGGATTTTCTGCTTTCAGGCATGTCTTTGCTTTTGGATGAGCCCCTTGTGGTTTTCAAAAGACCTAGCAAGTCAATTATAAACAGAGGGCCATGTCTGTGCGTCTGCATGGACTTACGCTGTGGGATGCAGCACCCACATGACAGCGGGCAGTGAACTATATTTCCACTTCTTTGAAGAGGGAAGAAGAAAGATTAAAAACACATTTTTCTTTTTGAGATAACCCACATCTCTATACACACCCACACAAATCTGTGTAAATGAACTTGACATTTTCAAAGACCTGACTTTAAGGTCTTCTCTTAAAAGCACAGCCACCCGACCTCTTTTTCTTTTTCTTTTCTTTCCTTTTTTTTTTTGTTTTCTTTCTTTCTTTTTCCTTTTTGTTTCCCTTATAAAGAAAATGGCAGTTATTTCACAGAGCTGCTGTTGAGAGTTCAAGGATCAGAGGGGAGCTCTTTGGGCCACAGACCTTGGGAGAGACTTGCTCCGGAGGCCGGATTTCCTTGAATAGGGCTTTGGTGACAGTGGCCTTGGCTAACTAAGGAAAAGCCGTTAGGACTGGACTGTACAAGTTCTGTCTTCACTTGGCCCCCGGCTGGCTGAAAGTGTTGGAAGCAGCAAGTCTGAACTAATCATCCTGATGAGGGAGGAGGAAAGAGTGATGTGAAAATGGAGCTGCAAATAAGTGTTTTCAGAAAGACAACTGGGAGGTCTGATGAAGTGGGCCTCCCCTGTGATACGGTTCTGTCTCACTTTGTTTTGCATCTCCGTGGCGTCACCGGGAACGGCCTGGTCCCTGGTCCTATCTGTTACCTAATTGTTTAAATATCATTACCCTCCCTTTGTTTGTGCCCTCAGCCTGAGTATTTGATACCAGTTCCCCGCCCCCTTATTCCCTACCAGTAGACAGTTCTTAAGAGTTGCTAGTTACGACTTTAACCAATGTACAGACTCCAGTGTTATCATAGCATATCCAGTTATCATATCCAGTGTGGTCTAGCGTCTAGCTGAAAATGTTGAGAACTTGGATTTGTGCTATAGACTCTTCTACAAGTAAGTGTGTTCTGAAGTCCTCAACTCAATGCTTGCTTAGGGGGGCAGAGCTGGCAGGAACTGGTGCTAACAGTTGGCATGTGTTTATTTAGGAGCCCTTTTTAGGGGGGTATAAAATAAAGGTGATGAATAGTATGTTCCCATCAAATATTTTGTTTAGAAGCAGAAACTGGGGATATGAGAGAGGGGTTCCACATCAGGAGTCTGGACAGCCTGTTGCCAGTCTCTGTCCTAGCATGTTCTTAAGGAGGCTGCACAGCATAGACAGATGTACTCGTAGGCTGAGATGCGATTATTATTTGGTTGAATGACAGTCGTGGAGTGTAGACATCTGCCAGTGGTGATGACTCTGTGGATTTGGGGTGATCGGAGGAAAACCTGATTTTTTTTCTCCGAGAGGGATGTAGCTTACACAAGTGAATTGTTTTTCCTTCTTCCCTCTCCTTTGCAGATGAGAAGCCCAAAGTCAACTCGAAACTTTACATGTGTGTTTGTGAGGGCCTCTCCTGTGGGAACGAGGACCACTGTGAGGGCCAGCAGTGTTTTTCGTCTCTGAGCATCAACGATGGCTTCCACGTCTACCAGAAGGGCTGCTTTCAGGTTTATGAGCAGGGGAAGATGACGTGTAAGACCCCTCCATCACCCGGCCAAGCTGTGGAATGTTGCCAAGGGGATTGGTGTAACAGGAACATCACAGCTCAGCTGCCCACTAAAGGTTCCCATGGCTTCTTCTATTTCTAGATCAAGGGGTTTTGTTAATGTTGCCCCAAGTCTGTGTGGGTTAAGGACCTGTGTGGCTAGGAGCTTTCCTCCTACACCCTGAACCAGAGCTGATGGTCCATGGAAGGTCAGTCTGGGTGAAGAAGAGAAAGGCCTTTAGAATCTAAAAGGAGAATGAGCATTTTGGGGAAAGTGAGTGATGTGACATTCATTGAGAGGACAGATTTAGGGAATGATTTTGCTGACAAGAGGTCACCATGAACAGGTGTATGGCTTTCTGTTAAGGGGGGAGAGTGACTTTCATTATACCTTAAGTATTTCTGCCTAGTAAACATTCATCTCTAGGTCATGTGTGTTGCCTGGCACCTACATGGAATGCCTTTCTCTTGTTAAGAAGACGATAAAGGAAAGCTTGCTAATGTCTTCCAAATATGATACCTGACCATCTGAACGGAAGTCATATGCAATTGTGCATGAGCCTTGTAGTTATGGAATTTTCCCTCATGCATTTCCTATGAATTTCATGTCCTTTGGAAAATGGTCTCCCTCAGAAACTGTTTTCTCATATAGTGAACTCTAAGCAGCTGTATCAAGTTGCTGTCAAGATTAATATAGGCCCACTTGAAGCCAAATTTATTCCCTTAATATAGAGTATCTCTTAATAGGTTTAATTGTATGATTTTGTACTTGTGGAAGTAGGAAAATACAAATGGGGTAAGAAGGCCACTCTCAGCCTCCACTGCCGGGAAGGAGGCAGGAGGCAGAAAACCAGAAAGCTGATTGATTGGTCATGGGCAGTTTTTAAGTCACTGTGACCTGCTTAGAGCAGGTAGAAAAGACTTCATTCTGATAGGAAAGTAGGGTTGAATAACATGGATTTGAGAAAAGGATCAAATATTGAAGTAGTTAAACTCAGAGGTTATTTCCTTATGCTCAGTGTGCTAAATTTTTACTCACGGAATGGATGGACAAGAAGAAATCTCTGCATCCACCCAAAAAACGATGTCAATAGGGTGAAGATCCTGATAAGCACATACTGTTACACATTAAGTTTTATACATTCATTTATATACTTATCTGTGTGTTTGCATGTGCACGCACACTTGCACACAGACACCTGCGTTTGCATGCATGTGGTGGGTAGATCCGAGGGCAACGTATGGGAATTGGTTCTCTTACTGTGTGGGTTCCAGGGATCAAACTCAGGCCGTCAGGCTTTGTAGCAGGTACTCTTGCCCTCAGAGCCATTCCATCTCCCAGCACCCAGTGTTTTAACAAGAAGGCATTTCCTGTAAGGAATTGCTCATTTGAGGGACCGCAATATCTGTCATTTCATTAAAGTGGTTTTAGATGTTATCATGCAGATGACACGTACTATAGAGTATTATGGGTACCAACTTTATTGTCAGGACTTGGGGAGTTAAAGAAACTTAAAGGATCTTTGAGTAGAGAGTGGGTTGCTGAAGGGAACACTGAGCTTAGGGAAGGTTTCAATACCTTCTCACTAGGGTATTACAGTGGAATAGCTGTCCGTCAGAGCTTGATTATATAATTCATCTTTACATAGGAAATCCAAGTTAATAAGAGGAACATCAAGACTTCTGTGGCTCTTGTATTGTAGAAACTCTTAAACAGCCTCACATTAATACAGCTGATTCTCTGTGGAATCCTTTCTAAACTCCAGTTCTGTTTAATTGAATGATCATTTAAATAAATGGCTGGGTCATTGGCTGGATGTTAGGAAGTATTTTAGTTGTAAAAATTGTTTTGATTTATGAATATTGTTTGGTCAGGGCCAGGAACCACTTCTTATGATATTGGTAAATAATAAGGAAATGGTGATCCCGACCCCCACTTAGCGTTTTCTTTCATTCTCCAGGGAAATCCTTCCCTGGATCCCAGAACTTCCATCTCGAAGTCGGCCTTATTATCCTCTCCGTGGTGTTTGCAGTGTGTCTTTTGGCTTGCCTCCTGGGAGTTGCTCTCAGGAAGTTTAAAAGACGCAACCAAGAACGCCTCAACCCCAGAGATGTGGAATATGGTACCATCGAAGGGCTTATCACCACCAATGTTGGAGACAGCACTTTAGCGGTGAGTTTGTAACCCCAGAGGGATGTCTAAGAACAGCTGAGATGGAGATGGACACTTTCTTATTTTGAGCGTGGCAAGCCAACAGTGAACTGACAGTTCAGACATGCTGTGTGACTAACTAGTCACTGGACTTCTGTCCCAGCATATGTGAGCACCTGGTTGGCTCCTGTACATAAGAACATTCATTCAAACAGACACTTCAAGAATGGGCTTGGAGATTCTACTTTAGTAGATTCTTGGAGGTGACTTTTCTTTGGGGAATGTGAGGAAAAGGGACAAAGAATGGTTGATGGGACTGGAGTTTTGGAGGGCTTGGAATGGCCTTACTCAGTTCCTCTATTTGTAACAACAAAAGTGTATTTTTTTTAAAGGAAGCATCTTCTCATTAATATTAAAAAAATCTTTTTTTTCCTTTAGATGATTTTAATACCCCATAATTTAGAAACTTGACATCTCCAGAAGTAGCCATTAAGATTTTGATGCTCTAGTACTGCCCCCTTGTGGAGTATAGTCAGCTGACTGAACCAATGTCCTCCAGTAGAAATGTGTAGCACATACAGAATTTAAAATGCTTTATTTAGTAGCCTCCTTTACAAGTAAAGCCGGGGGGGGAAGCAAAACATATATAATTTTTATCATTTCAATATACAATAAAAATATTAGCATTTTACATAAGTTTTCACGGTCATTTACAGGGTGCATCATTCTAGGCCCTTCATTGTTTACTTCTTCAGCATAGAAGGCACTGTATTTATACAGTTGAAAATTTCTCCCTGGCCAGGGAGGTGGCCCAGAGGGTAAAGATGTTCACTGCTGAGCCCAATGACCTAAATTCAATCCCCAGGACTCGCATGGGAGAAAACTGACTCCCACAAGCTGTCCTCTGAGTTCCAAACATGCTGTGGCAAGGCTGCCCCCCCTCCCCAATAAATAAGTAAATAAATAAATGCAGTAAACATTTAAATTTACCCATATATTTGAAAACTATAGTGTTACATTCAAAGTGGATGTCTTCCTTTAGTTACTCTTCTAAACTTTTAGTTAAGTCGGGGAAGTAGGTCACTTACCATAAGCAGCCTACTACAGAGTACGAAAGAATAAAGTACCAACACTCTCCATGGATACTACATGGATTCTCTGAAAAAGACATAGATTCGTGGGTGTCAGGTGCCAATGCCATGCCAGCTTCCCCCTTGTCATAATCCAGTGAGTTACAAGTCAATCAAGTTATCTTTGTAATGTGATTCAGAGCTGCTGAATGCTACGCTCCTGTCTCATACCAGATCGTCACGCATGAAGGCTAGCTCCAGGACATGACAAGTCTATAAGTGCTCAGGAGTTCTGTAATTAGGATTGCTCTACCACGTTCTTTTTTTTTTTTTTTTTTTTTGGTTTGATGGAAAAGATGTACCCTAGGTGGTGGCCATCTTTAGCTCATGTGCTCCACCTGCACAGCCATAAGACCAGAACATTGCTGATGCTGGATGTAGCCTGGGAACCACCATGCCCTGCTGCCTGCACCATCAGTGTTATGTATAAAAAAGGAGCAAGTTCTCCTTGGGTACCTCCTTTTACTCACCTATTTGAATTACAGTGTAGTGGAACTGGAAGAGGGTACTTTTTATCTCATTCAATACTTGCTCTGAAGGTGTTCTGAGGTTTAGGGGAAAGCAGATGGGTTTATGGGGTTTGTAGCAGAAAGACATGAAGATGATTCCAGACCAAGCTTCAGCAAAGCAAGATTCTAAGGCAGATCAGTCAGAACTTTGTTCCTCGGAGCTGCTAACATGTCTAATTACCAAGGGCAGTAATTGGAATGTCTAGTGTAAATTACTGTTTAAATAGCTTTTAGGATTTTGAAATAGGAATGAAAGCCTGTGCCAAAACAGACTTCTCAGCACAACCCAGCCACGTCAGCTGACAGAATGTCACGCTATAATGATATAGCACGGAATAACCAGTTGTCCTTATTTGCTTATGTAAACGGTGTGTTCATTTCTGTGATTTGACGAAGTGTAAGCTCGCTGAAGCTCGCCCACGACTGGGGCTTCAGGAGTTGAGGTAGGTCTTCCTAAGTCTTTGGTTGACCTCCCCACACCCTTACATCCGTGAACTTAATTAGACCCCAAGCTATGCATCACGAAAGAGCAGTAGCTTACTAGTCAGCATTGTTTTTCTCAAAAATAATTGAATGCATGGAGACAGACAAACCCGGCAAGAGAGAATCGTTGGGGAGGCATGAACCCTAGTTCGTCTACATTCGTTTTCTTCCTGATTATCCCTTTGTGGCTTTTAAGGGGTCTGGATTCCTTCTGTTGACTCTTCAGCTTTTGGTAATTTTACCGATCCACAGTATTTTACAGTAGTGCTCCATGGAAGAGGGAGAAGATGAAACTCACAGAAGTCTATGTGTTGCTTGACTAGGCCGCTTATGTGTTGGGAAAGGAGGAGCTTCGGGCAGGGTTAACTGGACGATACTACAGCTGCCCCACCACCATGTCTAATGTTAGTCTATGCATTAGACATGATCCAGGGCTTTGCTAAAACTATGAAGGCAAACTTTATGAATGAACTAACTGGTAATCTTTTGCCAGCATGCTCATTGGGAAAAATCAATTTGCAATTCTGGCTTTATGTATTAAATGAAATATTGTTTTACTTTTTTTCCTTTCTAATTTGCAATTCACATTATGAAATGATAAGTAGGTGTTAATTTAGTGACCCTTTTGTTCATCTATTACCTGAAAAAAAGAACCTCCGTCTAGAGAAATACCTACGCACGTACCTATAAGTACCAATTTAAAGATCTACATACTATTAGAATCTTTCCATTACACTTGGGTTTTCATATTCCTAATTTGTTTGCTTCTAATTAGAAATCTTTGATTTTTTTTTGGCAAACAAAGTAGATCATTCAATAGATATTTAGTGAGCATAGCAGAATATCATAGATAATACACAGCTCTTAATGTTGAAGCATCCCCCCGCAACCCCATTCTTCCTGCTGCTTTCTTGTGCTCAGTCCTTTGAACTTTCTAATGTGCTCATTAACTTTACTCAGCTTCCTTTCTCATGTATTTGATGAAAAAACTCCAGGGCTTAAGAAAGAATAACTTATCCATCAGGAAAACCTGCCTTCTTTGGTTTACTTTTTAATTTTCCTGAGGCACACAACTAGTCTTTTCAGGGGAGATTTTTGAGGTGGTATAATGGGTCACATGACCAGAGTTGCTGGAAACCATGTTGGTTATCATGGTATCAGTCCTAGAACTCCACAGCAGGGACTGTAGCTCAGTAATTTCTTTTTCTCCTTGTTTCCCATTACAGGAATTACTGGATCACTCATGTACATCGGGAAGTGGTTCTGGTCTTCCTTTTCTGGTTCAGAGAACTGTGGCTCGCCAGATTACCCTGTTGGAGTGTGTTGGTAATTCTTCGTTTCCCTTCTTTTTGGGAAATAGACAGCTTCAGTCATGATTCTAGAAGTAGGATGGGGCTTGGAAAAGTTGGCTTCTTGTTGCTGCTGCTGCTTCCTCATTAACGCAGGAGGTACCACGCAACCCCGTGGTTGTTCAGCTTGGCAGCGGGGGAGAGATAGCCATGGGGGTCTCTGTTCTCTGTGACTCATCCGTGAGAACTTGTTGAGTTCTGGTAAGGGGGTCATCACTAAGTAGTACAGACAATGCCTAGTCTGAGTGACTCGAAGAGGCTGTGTTGGCCAACGACTGAATGATCTGAGGTAACAGGCTTCTGTTAGGAAGGTTTTTCCCTGTAGTTTCTCCACCCTTTCTACTGTCCCCTCCCTCTAAAAATAATGATGAGTACATCTAGTTACTCTGTGCCAATTAGAAACCAAAAACTTAGTACAATATACTTTTAAAAACTAGAGTGAATTTTACTAAGTGTTTTCTGATTAAGTCCTTATTACCAAAAGCTACATATATTTTTATAGCCTTTCATTTTCTCCCTACAACATATTTTAGGTTGGTGGATTGTTTCTGAAAAATTTGTACCGATTTATTCATTAAAAAATTTTTGATCTGTTGTTATTGCATGTGTGTATATTGTGTATGTGTGTGGGTTGTTCATGCCACGGCACATGTGGAAGTTAGAGGACAGTGCTGTGGAGTTGGTTGTCACCTTATACTTTTATATGGGTTCTGGGGATTGAACTCAGATCATCAGACTTGCGTGGCAAGCACTTTACCCATCGAACCCTCTCACTGGCCCTCCTTCCTTCTTTTCATGAGGGCACACACCTTTCCTAGTATTGGGACTTGTCAGAAGTCCTTTAAAGAGCTGTGCAGTGGTCAGTTTGGCTGATGGATTAGCAAAATGCTTGTAAAGGACTTAGCACACATTCTTCTGCCTTCAGGATTGGCAGAATGAATTCCCAGGAATTGTGGATTTCTGAGTCAAGCATGGTTTAGTAATAATAATAATAATAAGAAGAATAGCCTCGTGAATATTGTGAAGATGGCGCAGAATGCCTTGTTTGTTTTACAGACAAGGTCTCTTGGCCCAGGCAGACCTAGAACTCATTATACAGCCGAGGATGGCCTTCCACTCTTGATCTTCTCCTCTATCTCTTGAGTCCTGCCATTATTATAGGCATACATCCTGTGGCCAGATGCATTTTTAAAGTCCCGATTTCAGGGCTGAGGGGTTGGCTCAGTCAATAAGTGTTTTTGGACCAATGTGAGGACTTGATTTTGATCCCCAGGGCCTATATAAAAAAGGTGCCACAGTGGGATGTGTCTATAGTCCCAGCACCGGATACGCAGAAACAGGAAGATGTGTGGAGTTTGCTGGCCAGCCGGTCTAGCTGGATCTGCAAGCTTGAGGTTTGTTGAGAGACCCCATCTCAAAAAAAAAAAAATAAGGGATTGAAGAAAACATGCAGTGTTAACCTCATGTACACATATGTAGCTGTTCCCTCCTTTACCTTTGGCACACACATGGGGGACACACTTTATTTTAGATAAAGTCGTCGTGTTTTACTTGTTTCATGTGGAGGGTGGATATTTGTGGTTAGCATGATAGGTTTCCAGCTCCTCATTGAGATGGTGTGCAGGGATGGCTTGGCGTTGCCTCTGCACGCCTTCTGGTGCTCAGGCTTTTGAGATGGAGGCTGCAGCTTCTGCCCTCTGACGGTTTGTTTGGGGGAAGTGTCTGACTGTTATGAGTTACCCCCCCCCACTAGCTGCTATATGAAGGAGGAATGCCCTCATTCTGTAGTAAGATCTGGGGTAGGCAGCACTGCTTGCCTGAGACGCACAAGTGACAGTATGGAGCTGTGTTGCCTTTCCTCTGCGTCTGCCTGCACTAACTGTGCCTATTTCCACTGCATGCAGCTCTACCACAGCTGACTGAAACTAGAAAAAGTTGGGTGAAAACACCCAGGTGTACTCATTACCAACAACCAGAATTGTCTTCTTGTGCTAATTAGCATCCTGTTTATGAGCAAGGATGTCTGGGTATCGGTATGAGGCAGGGAAGGGACCATGCACCTGCCTCTCCTGCCTTCGTCCACTTGACCCAGCACTCATCACTCACAGATAGTCCCATGTGCCATGCTCAGTCCTCAGAGATTGGCTCCAGAGTCCAATTACTCCTCTGGACTGGGTAGACTTTTCCACTCTCTAGATGTTCTTCAGCATTTTTGAGCTAGTGTAGATTCAATTATTGCACTTTGTTGGGTTGACATAGAAGACTGATGGATGCAGTACTTCTTCAGGAGTTTGGAGTTTGTGTTTGCATGGTATAGCTTTGAGGAGAAAGGTGGATAGGTAGATGATCACTTTAGTTCAAGAGCACAGGGAGTTGACCATGTTAGCCCTTTCCAACACGGGGAGTTGACCATGTTAGCCCTTTCGATGTTGTGTTGTCCAAATTTGAAGGCCCTGGGCATCCTCTTTGTGGGGCTTTCTGGCCAGGAACTTTTGGGAAACTGTGCCACTATTTTAATGGCTTCTGCATAGGATTACATTAGCAAAAAGCATTTGACAACCATTAAAATCAATTTCTGTTTTGATTTTATCCACCTACCATGCCATATATGCCTTATATTTTATTTTCTTAATTAAAGAAAAAAAGATTCACGACAACAAACAACTCTGTGTCCACAGTTCTTGGGGACATTTGTCTTTCCTTTCCAGTGAAACAGTGACTACAGAGAGAAAGTAAAGATACAACATGGAGCAGAGGCAGGAAAGGCTTGGCGTTTATCTTCCACTTTTATAGCTTCTGGCTTTGTAGCATCTCAACACTAGTCCTCATCTGGGCCAGAAATGATAAGTTGTGCCTCTGGCGTGATTAAAGTGACTGGTAAACTAAATAGACTGTGTGGGATTCTTGACAGGAGCCCACAATGCACTCCAGCCAATCTTAGCACCCCTTTAGAATAGTCATGGCTATTGGAGAGAGTTACCGGTTCTTGTCAGGGAACCTCAGTTTGGTGGCCATCCATGTTGCCATATCACCACCAGAGCTGGATGGTACCCTTTGTGTCACACCTGGGAAGCAGGCACTCTGTTGCCAAGTCACATCCCCAGCCCTCACTGGTTTGGCGGATGTTTCAGGTGTGACTTGGACACACCTGCTTTCTTTCTGTGTTTAGGTTCTCAGTGGCTTAGTTTTCCAGCAGAGGGACTGTACTGGTGTGGTGTGCGTGCAGGTGGGCACTGCAGCTGCCTACCACAGCCCTGAGATCGTGCAGTCGTCGTGTGCCTGCGCTGAAAGGCTCACGACCTTGTAGGTTCATCTTCCACTGCCTGCCTGCCATCCTGGCTATAACAACCCCATGTTGACCCCCATAGTTTGGAGATAATGACCTCCTCTTTCCGACCTCTTTGGTCGTCCTTACCTATAATTAAAGAGATGATTGGAAGGGAGATATATCCCTGATAAGCATGTGGCTACTGCATGGTGGGAGGGGGCATGCATCAGACGGGTCAGATCCCAGCTAAGTTACCCCATTTTCTAAAATGTGTTCTTCAAGTGAATTTAAAAAAACACTCCATTGCTTCATGTGTATGGGTGTTTTGCCTGTATGTATGCCTGTGTATCACAAGTATGCCTAGTGTCTGGCATTGTGTGCTACCTCGTGGGTTCTGGGAATCCAATTTGGGTCCTCTGGAAGAGCATCCAGTGCTCTTGACCACAGAGCCATTTCTCCAGCCCCCAGGTGACATTTTAAAAAGACTTCATTTATTAGTATTGTATGTGTCTGTTTATGGTGCACATATGTGAATGTGTATGCCAGCAACTACTTTGTGGAGTCAGTTCTCTGGTTCCACTTTTATATAGTTTCTAGGGGTTAAACTCAGGCTCAAACTCAGCAAGTCTATTTACCTGCTAAGCCATCTCTCTGACTCCAGAATGTTCTATGCTCTTTCTAGCGTAGTCCCCCATGTGACATCACTGGGGCCCATCTAAATAGACATCCATGACTAGTGTCAGAAATCAGAGCTGTTCTGGCATTGCGTGTTTATGAATTTGAAAATCTGCGTTTGAAATATATCCTCCTCCGAGAAACCCTTTAAAGGTGGTGGTGGCGGCGGTGGCGCAGAACCACCTCCCGCCAGCACCATAGTTTGTCGTTGATCTCCAGGACCTCAAACTGCCCTTCTGTGGGGGAGAAATTGCTAAAGCACATTGAGATGTTTGTGCTTAGAAATGCCTGTGAGGGTCCAGTGTAAAGCAGGGGAACCAGAGAAGCCATTCAGTTATTGAGCTACATAACCCCACCCCTTTGGCTTTTGAGACCATATTGCAATCTAAGAATCAGATTTGAAATTGTGCTATCTTTCCTGTGTTTTCAAAAACTATATGCCAAAGGTTTCTAGCCTTTTGACATTGTGACTTTACATTGTCATCTGCAAATGTGCTGGGCTGCCTGCATGGCTAGCCTGGGACACAACTTAGACACCCTTTAGGACAGCTAGTTCAATGTAAATGTGCAGCTGCTTAGGGTCAGCTAATTGTGTGCACTGATGGGGTGGACAAATTTCCTGTCACAGTGGGTTGGACAGGGAAAGGAAGGGCCTACCTTATTTTTGTACGTCTCTGTAGATAAAGTATTTACACTCCCAAACTGAGTTTGCCCAGCAAATAATGAGAGGGGTTAAGAGTTCCCGGCATTAGGCTCAGTGTTTACTACAAGGAGTTGCTTGGTCTGACTGTGTATCCTTCTATATATTAGAAACAGAAAAAAATCTCAGCGTCACACAAAGAAACACGTGACCAAAGCAAAAGTTATCAGCAAGGCAGTCTTTTGGCAAAAGGGGTCTACCAGAACCCAAACCCAAGGAGTGAATACATGTGCCAAAATGGCCTCCATGACGTAGGTGGTGACTTCGTTTCATCCCATTGGTGGGGGCTCAACTTCACAATCTGACATGATTGGTTAGTCTGCAGAGAGGAGGGGGAGAGGTTCAGAATATAAGGACACTGTCAGGTTGATTACGTTTGATAGGAAAAACAGAAACAAAAGCGTTTCTCACGTACTTTGTCTGTTTTACTGTCCACAGGGAAGGGCCGCTACGGAGAAGTGTGGAGGGGCAGCTGGCAAGGCGAAAATGTTGCCGTAAAGATCTTCTCCTCCCGCGATGAGAAGTCGTGGTTCAGGGAAACAGAATTGTACAACACTGTGATGCTGAGGCATGAAAACATTTTAGGTAAGTATGGCTAAGCTTTCATTAACTGGTCTCGGTAGAGAGAAGTGCCTGCCCTGGCTCTCTCCCATTTGTTACATAAGCAGTTTAGAGTCTCTTCCAGAAAATGAGTAGTGACCCTCAGCATTTATAGACATTTAATCTTTTAACAGATATATTTTTTAATTTAAGTCTGCACATAAGTTATAAATTCCCTGCCCGATGAAAGGAAATCTGTGGCAGGGCCTTCTTGCTCCTATATCTGCAGATGTATTTAAACAACAAAAACTAGTTCTACATTGTTCATTTCAAGGCTTGTTGGGTGGCTCTGCCTGCCCCACCCTTCCTGAATATTTATTACTGGAATCAAACTAAGAAAGGCCTTTGGATCCCTTCCTAGAGATTCACAGCTCCCAGGGATGCCATAATTAGATGCACATTCCTCAAACTAGGCATCATTTTTAAAAAGACCAGATTTACAGAGGGATTCGGCATACATTTTAATTTGAAAACTCCTCGCATACTTCTGGGACTCACAAAGTATAGATGAATTTTCATCATCTTATCACTAAAGCTTAGCAACACTTAAGGAATATGTGCAGTGCCCACTACAGTCCTGCTCTAGCAACGGAGAGGGCCCATTGGTTTCTCTATTTCAAAAGGCTTGAAGTGTGTTTCCATTAATACACATGTATGGTGAAAGCTGCCTAGAGTGAGTCTTCAGAAATAGAAGAGAAATCTGGGGAGAACTGAATTGTATGCTGTAGTGCTGGCCACTGTGTGGCTATTGGAGTATGTCTGGGCATCTTATATCGCACATTGTACCTCTACTCCATTCTGTCAATCTAGTATTCAGATGTGACCCAGGTTGTTGGTGATTGTCCAAAGGTAGGATAGCTGTCCAAAGCTTTGCTTTGACAGTGTGATGGTGACGTTCAGTCTCAGGAACATTTAAAAGTGTCTTTGAGGAGCTGGAGAGATAGGTTAGCATTTAAAATCACTGGTTGTTCTTGTAGAGGTCCTGGGTTCTATTCCCCACACCCATATGGCAGCAGTTTGTAACTCTTGTTCCCGGGGATCTGATGACCTCTTTTGGCCTCTGTGGCCATTACATGCACACGGTTCATACACAGACAGACATGTAAGCAAAACAGCCATGCACACACACACACACAAATTGACTAATTAAAATGTGTCTTTGATTGCTCCCAAATTGGCCTATAGTGTTGGTGACTTCTAGTCCTGACTTTCATAATTCCCTAGCTGTCAGTTCCAAGGAGTCTTTTGAGCTTCAGTTACAAATATGTCTATATCCGGCTACAGCTAGTATTTTCCTTTCTGTGGGACTGTGTCGAGCAGGTGGCTTTGATCTTGTCGCATTGTTCTTGACTATCCGCTGTCTCCTTTCTACCCTCTAACCTCCCTTTTCTCCGTCAGAATGTCTTGGTCTCAGCCAGTTTCTCTGCATAGATCCCCTGTGCATTTGTGCACACCCTCTGCTGGTAACCTACTGCTCGCTGCCTGGGGTCAGTGTGTCATAGCTGTGATGATAGCCCTAACGGCACAGCCAGGATAATAGTGGGGAGTGACGATGTCATGAGTTCTGCTGGAATTGCTTCGTGTGTGCACTCTTGGGTAGTCCTCCCTGCGGCCTTAGAGCGTCGGTCGCCTTATTTCCCCAGTTTTAACTAGCAAAAAACTACTGAGGAGAGGCGAAATGTTAGACCTGCGAATTATGCTGAGGAGCTTAACCCTTCACCATGGTTCCCTGCCGTGGCCTGCAGCCTGCGGGATGGTCGTGTCACATTGCCCTGGAGTCCTGTCTTAGATTACAGAGTCAGGGTAGGAGGTGGACGTTCACTTGTACTCAAATTTGCCTTGAGGTTCCCAATCCTCCTTCTGCCTCTGGAGCAGACTGAAACTGAGCAACAGTCAGAGTTGGTTGTGTTAGGAGCGTTGGTGTACAACAGAGACTTACCTTAAATAGTAGAGTCACTAGTAATGGGAAGACGCATGTCCTCTCCTAAGAAGCATCTGTGGTCTGAAGCCTTATGAAGGAAGGGCATAGCCATGCACCCCCTCTCAGGCTTCTGGTGCTCACATACTCATTGTGCAAAATCTCCAGGATACTATGCTTTCCAGTGTCTTAGCCACTGTGTTATATGCTGAGGGTGGGAATCCTTCCCGTAGTGTTTACATTCATTCCTAGTACCGAGCGCTGTGTCCAGCACATTGTAACATCCAGGAAATAGTGACTAGGTTGGGTTTAATCGAAAGAGGAATTTGAAAGGTGTGTTTGTAGCATGGTTCACATATGTGAAGTCCCTTACCGTGGGACTAAAAATTGTCTGTTTTTCTTTCTCAGTTATATGTGGAAATTCTGGCATATTCTAAATTCCTGAGATTGCTCTCCCTCACCCTAATCACAGTGATATGGACATATGGTCTTTTTAGTTGAGAAGGCTCACAGAAATAAACATTTTCTTAAATTAAACTTTTAGCCAGGGCTGTGGAGATGGCTCTGTTGATAAAGTGTGTGCTGCATAAACATGAGGCCCTGAGTTCGGATCCCCGGCACCCACATAGCATCAGACATGGCAGTGACACAGGCCTGTGACTCCAGCGCTGGTGACTGAGAGTGGGGACAAGCAGATCCCTGGAACTCTTTGGCCCATCCTCACTTAGCTGAATTGGTGAGCCCCAGGTTCAGGGAGAGAACTCTTCTCAAAAAAACCAGGTGGACAGTGATCAGAAAACAATATGGGTGTAGATTTCTGGCTCCCACATGTGTGCACATACAAATATGTACATCATACACACACACACACACACACACACACACACACACACACACACATACACACACACACACACACACACACACAGGCACACACAAACATTCCATTTCTCCCTTGCCCTACCAGTTTTCTGGGCATACTTTGTTTTCAATGATCATTTTGTTTTCTGTCAAAAGAGTATGTTGTATTTCAGATAGACACCCTTCCTTCTTATGTTTTACTTTAGTTATTGCTACATTGCCCAGTTGGTCTTGAACTTCTGAGTTCATGAAGTCCTCAGTCCTCAGCCCCCTGAATCAGTGTGTGGAGAGGTTTGTCCCACATTGTGCCTGACTTGCATATTATGTTTTCAGGATCTGTTTATGATTCTCCTTCCCCAGAGTATTGCTAAGTCTAGATCCCCAAAGCATGGAGTTGAGTTCAACTTATTCTTTGTACACATGCACACTCTCGTGTAAAAGTGTGGGCCCTTGTTTGTCCCCTTAGTTAAACCTGTGGGCTAGCTTGAATTTCAAACCTTCGTCCTGCTGCATCTGGCGAGGAAGAGAACAGATGTAGCTAATGCAGCTCGCCATGTGATGGTGGAAGCTGGCTTTTACTCTGGGGAGTAACACTCTCCCCTAATCTAAGGACTGTTAGAGGCCCCCTGCAGCTGCCAATCAAAGTTGCATTTCTGAGCATTCACTGCCTTATCTCTATAACTAAGTAGGATGATTAGCATGGAGATCTATTCCAAGTCTTACATCACACTCCTTTAAAAAGATATGTGATATTGATCATCTTATGCCTTGTTTTTTAGACAGGGGCTAATGTATCTGAGGCTAGCCTCAAACTCACTATATAGCCAAGGGGGATCTTGAATTTCTGGTCCCCCTGCTTCCAACTCTCCAGGCTTAGAATGACAGCTAGAAGTACCACCATGCCTATCTGTGTAGAGCTGGGGGATCAAACTCCAGGTTTCTTGTGTACTAGGCAAGCCCTGGAGCATCTATATCCCCAGTCCTGCTTTATATAGTTTTAAGCATAAAATTGAGTAGCATTAAAGTTGGATGGCTGTGCAGTGATTGCCGTCATCCTGTTCCATAACTGCCTCGTGCTCTTGTGTCTTATGTGATGGGCTGCTGAGATGGCTCAGTGCTTGCTGTCAAACCTGAGTTTGCCTTGAGTTCAGTCCCTGGGATCCCTGTGGTAGGAGAGAACAGATTTCTACATGTTGTTTTTTGACTCTTCCCACATGCCATGGTGCATGTGTACATGCGCATACACCGGCAAAGTAAATAAGAGTAAAAATAATAAAAATAAATGTAATTTAAAATTTAAAGCACTACTAAGGGGCTGGGGAGATGTCTCAGTAGGTAAAGTTGTTACTTTGCGGGACTGACAGCCTGAGTTTGGACTCCCAGAACTCATAAAGTTATACTGTAGTGCAAGCATTTTATAATCCCAGCATGCCCCTACTTGGAGACTGGAGATGGAGACAGGAGAATTGCTAGAAGCCCAGGGGCCAGCTAGTGATGTATACACAGCAGTGAACAGCAAGAGAAACCAGGTCTCAAAGAAGGTGAAAAGCAAGCGCTGACAGCTGAGATTGTTCTGTAACCTGCACACATGAACCCTTACACATGTATGCCCTCATACCATGAACACATCCATGCACACATGCACGTGTACACACAAAAACCCACACAAGAGTACTGTTGACTACTTGATGTCACTATTTCTTGAGACTACTGGGGAGGGAAGCAAACTCTTCCTGAAAATATGAAATGCAAATGTTCTTCATACACATGATGTGCTCAGCATCGCATTAAGCATTTTGAATGTGCTGCCTTTTGTTACCATGTGCCTTTAGGATGTGTTGTTTCCCTGCTCTTATAACCAAGGAGAACAAGGTGGAGATTCTATGGGACTTGATCATGATCGCCCAGCTCAAGGATGGTAGAGCCAGGATGTCAGGCAGTGGTATAGATTTAGGGCCCAACCATCTCAACACCTCACACCTCTTCTGGTTCCTTAGCATTGCCACTGAAAACTTCTCAGATCTTAGGTCACTTTTTGATCACATCTAGTACTTGAAGAGCCTGGGAGGATGGCTCTGACAGAAGTATTTGGTCTAATCATTCTCTCCCTGTGTTACGAACACGTCCATTGGATGTATCGGAGTCCCCACCTGCTCGGCTTTTATTACTAATGGGCTGCTCTGGACTCCAAACACAAACATCCCATAGCATCCAGCACTGAGAATCAAATGTACTTATATAAACTTCAGAGGTAAACAGTTGAAAAAAAAATCCTGTTCATTTCAAAGTTATTTTTCCTGGTTCAGAACATAAGGAACAGGACAAACAAAATGCTTCTTTAAAGATCTAAGGGTCAGAGGGACGATGAGAACAAAAGAACTCACTTATTATATATGATTATTGTTTTCTCAGGGGAAGATATCAGTATGGGCTACTGCACAGGTGTATGTTAGCAGCTTGGTTTCTCTGGAATTGTACCTTCCAGTTTGGGAACTTTATTTTGGGGAAGGTTAGTGCACATTAATAAGAGTTCCTCAAGTGTGCTTAGAATATGTATAAAAGGAGCTTCATGTCTCTCTGCATCTACCAGTGTCTCATTTCTCTTCAGTATATTTGTCCCCTCTGGATGCAAGCCTATTCCAGTATCTGCTCTGAATTTTTTTAATTATTTATTTTAGAAAAAAAAATTATTTGAATACTGCAGCGGGTGCAGCAGGCATGGCAGTGACAGAATGCCTGCCTGCTCTGAGCTATCAGGGTCTGGGTGCTGGGCTCATGGTGCTGGGTCAGGACTAGAAGGCAGGCATCCAGGTTCCAGGTTTGTAGGGTCTTAGGGTACTATTTGGAATATCCGAATAGCAAAGGATTCGAAAATTTCATTATGGGTGAGCACCAAAGTATAAATGTCATGTGATTCTTCACACCGTGTATTAGTTTTTAAAAGGATTTCTTATGGCAGAAACTGGCAGGGGGGCATTTTGCTGTTCTTTAGCACTGCCCCTTTCAGGAGTAGATGCTATTTTTTGTTCTTTTGTGATGGTTAATTCATTTTGTTCTAGAGTGGTTCTGCTCTGTGACGATTTGGGGTCCCCAGAGTTACAAGGTGGAGTTCCCACTGTGAAAATTCTGTCCTTCTTTGCAGGTTTCATCGCTTCAGACATGACGTCCAGACACTCCAGTACGCAGCTGTGGCTCATCACACATTACCATGAAATGGGGTCGTTGTATGACTACCTTCAGCTCACCACTCTGGATACAGTTAGCTGCCTTCGGATCGTGCTGTCCATAGCTAGTGGGCTTGCACATTTGCACATAGAGATATTTGGGACCCAAGGGAAGTCAGCTATTGCCCACCGAGACCTAAAGAGCAAAAACATCCTGGTGAAGAAGAATGGACAGTGCTGCATAGCAGAT
This sequence comes from Peromyscus californicus insignis, assembly GCF_007827085.1. Classification (NCBI taxonomy): domain Eukaryota; kingdom Metazoa; phylum Chordata; class Mammalia; order Rodentia; family Cricetidae; genus Peromyscus; species Peromyscus californicus. The sequence goes on along the minus strand of NW_026294595.1, from coordinate 35,744,787 downwards.
TTGGGTAAACCTGAAAAAACATTCTTAGTGACTTCATTTGCTATGGGTGTAAACCCCAAGTCTTTGTTGACACTTTCCTATTGTTTTTTAGAGTAGGCTCAGTCCCTACCCCATCACCCTCATCAGCAATGACTACTGTTACATTCTGATTTCATGAACTTTTGCATGAAAGTGGGTGTAGAACTAACTAGTTCAAGGAATGATTTGTCTTGAAAATGGTTTACGAAGTCATTCTTCTGTAGCCAAAGCAAAATTTTCAAGTGGAGAAAGTATTCCATGAGGTAACTCAACCTTTGTGGAGTTGGAGCATCGCTACCCTCCAGGATTTCAGGTCTGCTGATGGAACTCCAGTTGTCCTACAGATGAGACTGCCTTCATGGCTGGTAGCAATCCTGCAAAAATGACATCTGTCCTAAATCCTTAGAGTTCCGCCTGTGTCATTGTGCTAATAAGAACTGAGTGATGTTGTTTATTCCTTCTAATAGACTATTGAGATTCCGCATTCTGATAAGTGTTTAGACAGAATTAGCTTTAATTGCGTAATAAGATTAATTTACTTTGGTTTGATTTTAAAAACAGAGAGTCTGAGATGTTAGGAAAATCAGTTTCCTTCGATTAACTTTAGAGTCTTTTTTGTTGTTGTTGTTGTTGTTGTTTTGAGACAGGGTTTCTCTGTGTAGCTTTGTGCCTTTCCTGGGTCTCGCTCTGTAGACTAGGCTGGCCTCAAACTCACAGAGATCCGCCTGGCTCTGCCTCCCGAGTGCTGGGATTAAAGGCGTGCAAAACTACCGCCCGGCACTTTAGAGTCTTTCCTTGCGTGTTGAGGCATTTTTTTTTTTTTTACAGTGTTTGGCAAGGGGACGGGTGTGGTCCCTAAGCTGTGTGCAGCCATTTGAGTCGTAAGGAAGAAACTTGGAGTCAGGGTGATTTGTGTGCAAATTCTGTCACTTACTCTGCAGTTTTTCATGTTTGTTTACTAATGTGTTCACCTGGCTCCAGTGCTGACAGTGCTTACACTCTGTCCAGGGTCAAAGGGGGATCTAGTGCTTAATGTCACCATGCTCTGGACTTGTGCATCATTGGCGCCTTCACAAGAATTGTTCATGTTTTATTTATGTAACTCAACCCCAGACATGCCCCCTCGCAGGATTATGATAGGGTTCAGGCATTGTGAGAAAGAAGAAAGGATTCAGGTGAGGGCTGCTGGTATAATATAACAGGGCAGCTCTTGGCTTTGTTTTATGGGATTTGGTCAGGAGGGAGATGGAGTATTTTGTCCAGCTTATTAATGGTTCAGCCATATTTCTTTTGGTATGAGCCCCCCAATTAGGTATATTAGTTGCTGTAAAAACCCATGCTACTGAGTCACTGCAGACCAGTAATGTTGTGTACAAAACAGCCCCTTTTAGGATGTAAGTGGCATATAATTTTTCGTGGTTTACCCTGAAATTAAGGATCACTCATCAGAAACAGTGTTCTGTTATCAGTACTGCTAAAAGGACTATAGCCGATTGATTTTTCTAACTTTTTGTTATTGAAAACATTTAAGCGTGTAAGTTTTTAATTAATTTTTTCTTTTTAAAAATAAACTATTATTAAAAATACTTGCAAAAAAGTGATAACATCACATAAAAAGTTTGAAGGAATTTTTTTTTGTTTTTGTTTTGCTTTGTTTTTCAAGACAGGGTTTCTCTGTGTAGCCCTTGCTGTTTTGGAACTCACTCTGTAGACCAGACTGGCTTCAAGCTCATAGATCCACCTCTCTCTGCCTCCCCAGTGCCGGGATTAAATGTGTGCACCACTGCTGCCCAGTTTGAAGGAATATTATAATGATTTTCAGAGTCAAAATTTAAAATTTTGTTACATTTTCCTTCTGTGGTTGTATATTTTTACTAATTTTGGGGTGTGTGACAGGTATTATAATACTTTATTACTAAATATATCAAAATTTACCCCTCCCCCATATCAAAATATATCTCTTCCAAGACCACAGTTTAGTCTCATCTAAAAAAATCACTGAAGTCTGACTATGTAGCCCAGACTGGCCTGGACACTCTGTTAGCCTAGGCTGGAATCCTCCTGCCTCAGCCCCTGAATGCTAGAGTATCACAGGTGTGTGCCACTATACTTGACTGTTGCCTTTTTCAAGTAACAATTCAGTCAAGGTTTACAAATTGCATGCTTTTCTTTATTGCGATAGTTACCCTCTAGGAGGTAAGGGATTCTCTGCAAAACTGAGCACCTAGCATCTTCTGGAGGTTTTTGTTGTAGTTTGTCTGTTTTCTTTTCTTTTTTTGGCAGTGTCTTACTATTTAGGCCCAGCTGAGTTTGAACTCACTAGCCTTGAGGCTTGTATAAATTCTCCTGCCTCTGCCTCCCAACTGCTGGGATTGTAGGTGTACATTGACAAGCTCTAGTCCTTCGAAGCCTTTGCTGTGGCCGAAGGAGTCGGTTCCAATATGGTGCAGCCACATGGCTCTTGGTAGCAAGCTTCAGTGCCCTGCATGGAGGCCTCTCCATGGGGCTGTTTACTGGCGTTGAGTGTAATGAATGAGCCAAAGAAAACAGTCAGGAAAACTTTTATTCTGCCTCTCGGGCCCTCGTTTTAAAGATACATGAGGTCACTTTTGCCATTAATCTAACCCAAACTTCTGGACAAAACTAAAGCCAGCACAGCTGACATGGCGTATATGTTTCAGCCATACCTTTACAGCATGCTGATGTTTGGAGTGTGGTTCCAGGAATGGCAGAGGAGCATGTTTGATCTGAGGAATGTTCACAAGAGCCAAAACAGAGAAAGAGGAGCCACTCTGCTTTAGATGAAGGAAGGTGCTAAAATCTTTGCTAATTGTGAAGGGTAAGATGGCGTGCTCTCTGGCCTGAAGGTATGGAGTCATGCCTTCAAAACTTTGACCTGAAGAACTCATTCACTACAGATAGCGGCAGGGATTTCCAAGGCACCTTAGGACTGCAAAGCTTCCCAGGGCATTTTGGTCCTGTTTGGCACTTCCCATTATATGGAGTTGTATGGCAATCATTTTTAAGATGGTCTATTTATGCATCAATAAATAAATCTGTCCTCAGATAAGCCATGCACAAATCTGTCTTTCCTCAGTGACTAGCGGGGAGCGGCAGGTCTCTCTAATTGACTGAGGAATTCAGAAATGAGCCGTGGTTTAAGTGCTTTGGAACCATTTAGAAAGAGAGAGAGATGCACTGTGAGTCAAGGTTCAGCTTATTGCCGTCTGTTCCCATGATTCCGGGGAAGGCCCATGGGTTCAGCCACCTGATTGCTCTGATAAGTGGCTGTCCCTGTGGGGTACCTCAGAACCAGTTGTAGCTTGCCCTTTATGGCACAATAAATTACCTCAGGTTTTCGGTCTCACAGTGTCCAAAATTGTGTTTGGAGACAAGTGGGAGAAGTGGTGGTAAAATTTGAGAGTTTATTCTGCTGGTTTTTAAGCTACCTTGAGGTTCATATAGAATGTGTGTGAGCTTGTTTTTCCGTGGGTTTTCGAACATGGCCTCATATTACTTTAGTGTTTTGGTCTGTGTTTACAAAAAAAACCCCGTATCTCCTAGAGCTTCATATATTAACTTGATACTTTAATAATCTTCCTGAAATTAGTCCTTTTTCCTGCTCTCACACCCAAAGTTACAAGAAATCTGGGGATATTCCGGCTATTCTAGGTGTCGCACCAGTGACACAATACCACTAGAGGGCGCTTTTGATCGGGGTTGTTTTAAATTCCTTCAGCTGCCCTGTAGGAGAGGGGTGGTAGCTAATCCCAGTGCTGTCTTTTCCCCTTTAGGTCTGGCTGTCATGCATTCCCAGAGCACCAATCAGCTTGACGTGGGAAACAACCCCCGTGTGGGGACCAAGCGCTACATGGCTCCTGAAGTTCTAGATGAAACCATCCAAGTGGATTGCTTTGATTCTTACAAGAGGGTCGACATTTGGGCCTTTGGCCTTGTTCTGTGGGAAGTGGCCAGGCGGATGGTGAGCAATGGTAAGTGTGTGACATTGTCTTTGTCCATGGTCTCTTGATGCCACATGATCAAAAGGCCCCCGGGGGAATATGGCAGCCTCATGGTTCCTCGAATCAAATCCTACTTGCCTGATGGTGGGGTTAAGTGTGTAATGGCTTTGTGTTTGAATTCAAGAGAGGAGACAGCGACTGAAGGACAGTTTTGGGAACAGCGTAATATTTTTTTTTCTGGGTTTTCGTTTGGGTCTCTTGCTCCTTTCTTCCTTTCCGGCTCTGGCTTCCTGTTTGACTTCCTTCTCACTGTCCTTCTTCCCTGCTTGTTCCTCCAGAAGCTAGATCTAACTTAAGAGCAGGGGGCAGCTCCTGTGGAAGCATCTTGCTGCTGCGGAATTCTTACCATTGGATTCTTGAGAAAAGTCCGCTTCCACATTTGGAAGGCGTTCCTTATAAGAAGCGTTCAGCACTTTTTGAATGAATCGAATTTAAGCTCAAGGACCACAGATGGATGGCTTTTATTGATCTGTTTGGTTTTATAAAATGGTGATGTCTTATGATAGGAAAGTGTTTCCCTGCCCTCCCTCCCTCCCTCCCTCCCTCTTTTCCTCCCTCCCTCCCTCCCTCCCTCTCTCCCTCCCTTCCTTCCTTCATTCTTTGTGACAAGGACTCATTATGTAGGCCAGACTAGCCTGGAACTCACAGAGATCTGCCTGCCTCTCCTCCCAGGTGCTAGGATTCAAGGTGTGCCCTCCCAGGCTTGACCTACTTGTCACCTGTTTTGGCCTGTCCCTCTCACAGCCCGCTCCCCCTCATGTCCACTGGGTACTTAAGTGAACCTCACATAATGAAACTTTGTATTACTTTAGGAAGCACTAATTTTTATTCTGTCTGCTTAGGCATGTCCTAACAACACGGAATGATCTTCATAGCAGAATCCCTTGAATCAACTGGATGAACTTCATATATCTAGAAAATATATCTCTGAAATTATCCCATAAAAAGAGACGGAAATGATGTTTCAAGTTTTTTTTAGACAAGGTTTCTCCATGTAGTTTTGGTGCCTGTCCTGGATCTCGCTCTGTAGACCAGGCTAGCCTCAAACTCAGAGAGATCCTCCTGGCTCTGCCTCCCGAGTGCTGGGATTAAAGGCGTGTGCCACGGCCGCCTGGTGATGTTTCGAGTTTTATTCAGTTTCCAAAAGCCATTTTACCCTCCTGTGAACCACTGGGATCCCAGTTCTGAAGTCTTCTAGAAATAAGACATGGAATCTAAATCTGCTACATCCGCCATCCACTCACTGGCAGTTTTTTCTAAGGACTGAGATTTGTGGAGTAGCTATAATTTTTGTGAGTAACAGAGATTAAGATGGTCTGTGGAGGAAACGGAGTTGAGTAATTTGATACAGTTTCAGTAGGCAATAGCTAGAGTTAGTATGCCTTCATGATCGGGTTTTCTGTGATGTCAGTGTGCCCGTTTTGAGCATACCCTCTAAGGACATTATGGCAAGTACTTCAGATTAAACATCTGTGGACTGTAACTTGACAGTTCTTTTTTAGGGAGCCACGGACATTTTCTGGTAATTATTTCCCAATCCACCGCCTTTCAGTTAGTGCCATCAAAGCTCTCGAGAGCAGTTTGCGACAGAGAGATTGCCTAGCTGGTTTATAAAGTTCTGAACTTTGCCCGAGATTGCACACGGACTTTATGTCCTCACCTCTCCCCAGTCATTCGTGAGTGCCTTGGAACTGACGGGGGAAGTGTCAGATTCCGCTCAGGCTTTTTGATTGTTTGTTTGTTTGGAGACAGGGTTTCTCTGTGTAGTCCTGGCTGTCCTGGAACTCACTCTGTAGACCAGACTGGCCTTGAACTCACAGTGATCCATCTGCCTCTGCCTTCTGAGTGCTGGGATTAAAGGCATGAGCCACTACTGCCAACTAGCTTAGTCTGTCTTAATAAGATCATTTTTTGGTACTAGAATAAGCAGTGTGGTAGGGAACTTCTCCCAGGAAGAGGAAGCTGGTGTCAGTAGGCCAGCACAGTAGCTGGTTACCAGCTTCGGATGTGCAGCCCGGAGCCAATCAGGCTGCTAGGCAGGAATGTGTGGTGTGGGCTTTGTAAGAATGTGTCACCGATGTGCCTTGTGTGTGTCACAGGCATCAACCCAAATGGCTTGAAAGATCAGCTGTGATTAATAGTAGTCAGTTTGAAGTTAGAGTCATCTGCTTAAAATTCAGCCAAACAAATGTTAGTTTGCTTGCTAGATCCTGTGATTAAGGCTATTTGGGGGAAGAAAAAAAAGCAAAAAAACTGACTGGGAGGAGACGGGAGAATGTTTTGGTTGTTTTTGTGATTTATTAGTCTCTTCTTTGCATCATGGTTTAGGCGTCTAGCTATTTCCCAAGCTTCTGTGGGTTGAGCTTCTGTTCTGTGATGTGATTTTTTTTTTAAGGGGCAATAAGGGTATCTTGTCTGTCATGTTAAAGCAAATGTTACTTTCTGGCAATGACTCACTCGATCATTTCCTTTTTCTCTGGTCCCTCTTCTCCCATGAACATTCACACACACACACACATACACACACACACACACACACACACACACACATACACACACGTTTGTCTTAACTCAGGCTTTAAACTAATCAATGCTTCTTGAAAACCTGTTTTATTTTAACTACTGCTAGCCCCAGACAGGAAAAGTGAGAAGAAAGAAAAGCAGGAGACCCACTGCTCCCCTCCCCTCACTCGCACATTAGTGTTCCCCGTTCCCTTCTCCAGGGCTACTCTGTTTAAATGCGCTTGTTATCATCTTTCTTGTGTGCGACTCTTAATCTCCACTGTTATTTTAGATGGTCACGTGATAGTTTATTAATGTAACCATTCCCAGGTTGTTAGACATCCTGTGTCTCCCATTTGAAGCCTGTAGTAGACATTTTTGTGCATGTAACTTTTCATCTGGGGAATTTAATTCCTCATCTTAAGAAGTGGACTTAATAGGTCAGAATATGGATGTTTTTATGGCTTGGCACACATTGCCAAATTACTTTCCATAAGGGTTGTCCTAATTTACAAAATTTCCTTCACCCCAGGGTACAATGTTCCTGTTTCACTTTCTTACCACCTTTAGGAACTATCATTAAAATAATATATATTTTTGAAATTATTGTGTATAAAATCTACCTCATTTAAATATATGAACATCTCATATTAAGTCGGGTTGTTATAATTATATATCCTTTGAATTTCAGAGTCTATTATAAAAATTGATGACCATATAGTTCTGTTGGAGCAGTGATCCTCAAGTGAACCATGAGCATAAAAATATGTCATATTTTGTACTTTTATTGGAATTTTACATTTATTTCCTACTAGTAATAAACCTCATGCTGTTTCTGTATAGGAAATGAGTCTTCAGTCCATTTTCACGGTCAAGAATTTCTCAGTAGGATCCTTTGGAATTTATTGGTGGTGTTACTTTGACACTGAATTTGGAATTGTTAGGGAAGAACAGGGTGTTCCCCCCTTTCCTGTGTGGGTTTCTGTATGAACTAAAGGCAGGGCTTTGCCTGGAGAACCAATGAAGGCTGGAGTAGGCATCAGAATCAATGCCAGCTCTTGCTGAGACACCCCTGGGCTTCAGCCCCAGAATTCCAAATTAGGGGTTCCAAGTTGGAGAATGTGATGTCCAGATTTTGAATATGCACGTCTGACTAGAGACTTCCCGAGAAGGCAGAGGGAACAACGCCAGCAAGCGTCTGTCACCTAGAGGGCAAAGTGATGTGCCTCTGTGGCCTTGGGTGGCTTCATAGCTTCCTGTTGTGTGTTTGTCTCTGTTTTCCAATGCCTGGAACCAGGACTCTCAGGCAGGATACACAGAGGCCTATGTAGGTGGAGCCCCTAGAGCCCCGTCTCTGGTTCTGGGCTCGCTGGGATGGGAGAATCAATAATATCCCAGCTCTCATATTATACTATGACACTATCGTTTAGATTGGTTTCACCATTGGAAAAATATTGATGGTAGTACCAACTTGCAAAGGTCATGGTGGTAAACGAGACCATGTCAATGAGGTAGCTATTATTTGCCTGCTGCGTAGGGAGTACATTGGCTGCCATTTCCTGGCTCCTTTCTATTGGAAATAGGAGGTTTCCAGGAGCTTCCAGATCTTTCCCACCTCTCCCTGTCTTCCTCTCCTGTGTTACATGTGTTTCCCATTTCCCTGCCTATGGGAAGGCTCCGGGGGAACACTCTTATTTTCCTGACTTTAATTATTTTGTGATAAATCCGTGTTCAGATGTGCCAGAAACGATTGTATCACAGAGAAAAAAAATATCTTTGCTGGCCAAGCTGCATCTCTCATGGGGTGGGGACTGGGAAACACTTGTTAGAGTGAACGTATGTTTGGCACGTGTAGTTTGGGAAGCTCCTTCTAATGAGTCCTTGAGTTTGCCAGAGAGCCGCATGGGCTTCTGTTCCTAAGCACAATGGCTCGTGGATGGGAGCCATGACAACACTGGATGTCCAGCATGCTTCATGATGTGAATTCACCACCTCCGTGCAGACTAAGGTTTGAACAGATGAATCGGTCTAGGGAGAATGTTCATATTTGTTAAACTAATTTGAAAGTTTTTATTTAGTCGTTCATTTTGACCTTTGGGGAAGTGACTGGGCATAGTGGAGGTGAGGTTGGAGGAAGGATTATTTTTGTTCTTTTGGTTTCCTGGAATTTCATATCCCCGATTCGGAGTTACTAAGCAGAGGAGGACCATCCGTTGGCCTCATGCTGAAATAACTCAGAGGCATCAGAACTTTATGAGAAGCTGTTTGGTGTCCTCCTTACTTCCTCTAAGACAAATATTTGCATCTTTTGTCACAGTGCCAGCCTTTAGTCCATGGCTCCTCTGCTCAAGAGGCTTCCACAGTTCCAAGATGCTCCAGCTCTGTGGTGCTTCTGTCTCTCTAGGTCTGAGAATGGGATAGGCAGCTCCTGCTGGGGAGTGGCCGTGAAGCTATCTTAGACTCTCCCCTGCCCCCTCTGACATCTTAAGATAATATTGCTTAATATTTTAGCCATGCCTGACTATGTAGTACTCTATTATAGGCTGTTGACTTTTGCTTCTGACCTCCACGAGACTGGGTTTCGTTTTCGGTGCACATGGTTCCATATGCCATGAGTTGCAGGGGAGGCGATGGGTGATGGCACAGCCGTCACAGGCTTCCCCTGCCTGCCTTCAGAACTCTCGGCTGTGGGTTCCTGGTCCCCTGTCTCCAAGACTCAGGGCCACAATCCACTAACTACAATGGAGAGATCCTTAGAGCTCTGGATCCAAAACTTCTTCCTTGCTTATTTGGCATGAGGCAGGGCTGAGAGGGCCAGGGCTAGCATCCTTCTGTACGACTAGCCTTATCCATGTACGCGTTAGTCATCTTTTATATGTGCCATGGTATTAAATTATTTTGACATTGTGCTGTGAGGCATGGTAGATAAAGTAACACAAATACTGAATGTCCTTCTGTGAACCTTGTCATACCAGGATTCATCCATATACATACTCTTTCATGATTTTTTTCTTTTGCTTTTCCAAATGCAACTTCTACCAGTGTCGTGTAATTTTTTTTGCTTCATAGTGACTCTCTCCTCCCCTCCCCTTCCCTTCCCTCCTCTCTTCTCCTCTCCTGTCCTCCCCTCTCCTCCCCTCCCCTTCCCTTCCCTCTTCTCTTCTCCTCTTCTCTCCTTGGCTCCCCGCCCCTCCTTCCCTCCTCTTTCTCTCACCTCCCCTCTCCCCCTCTCCCCCTCTCTCCCTCATCCCTTCCCTCCCTCCCTCCCTTCTCACTGTCTCACTTTGGTAGCCCAGAGTGACCTGGACCTGGCTATGTGAACCAGATAAACTCTGCAGACTACCCTCTGTGTGGGCGTGGTCTAAGGCCTCCAGGACAGCGTCTCCAGGGAGCGCTTGTTTTGGGACACAGCTGTACTGATGTGTTGTGGGTGTTGTTGTGGATTTGCACCTGATCTTTTGATGTGTATTTTAAAGACTGGTAAAACTATGGCATGAGAGCTGAGCATGCAGCATATTAGCGCTAGGGAATGTTGGGAAAGATAGATTTGCCCCAAAGAACGGAAAAGTTTCCATTAGACATATGCACCCCCGGGGTGGGGCAGGGCCACAACACACCAACACCAATTATACAAATGAATTGCACATGCTCAAAGCTGTGGGGGAAGAAGTTATGAATAATCTCTCTGACTTCTTTCCCGTGTCCCTTTGAGTCAGCAGCAGCCTTAATGGGAAGGCCACGGCTGACTGGCTGACTGTTCTTTCTTTGACTGATGTCACCTCTTCTCTGAATCCCTCTTAGCGTTTGCTGTTTGTATTTTGTGTATCTGTTCTTATTGTTTGTTTTGAGACGGGGTCTCACTGTGTAGATCGGCTGCCTCTGCCTCCAGAGTGCTGGGATTAGAGGCCTGTACTTTTACTTGTTTTCCTCAATTCTTGGTATCCTCTCTGCTGGCTCAGGGTTTGGCAAAGCTCACCCAGTGCTGCCTCTGTGGGACTTACAGTTCACCTTTTTGCTCGGCCAAGCAGATTGTCACATTCAGACAGAAGGTGAGAAACAGCTGTAAGTCAGTCCGTCTGTATCTGGCAACTTAAGGCATTGCACATTCTGAATGCACAGCCCACCCACCACCCTGGCCTTCTCCTTTCTTCCTACCACGTACACCAGTTCCACTCACAGGGGACTCCTCTCATCTCTCCAGTGTGGGAGGCTCTTTCTAATTCTTCTCCTTCCTCCATAAACCCCTTCCATCTGGAAAATACCCTCTCCTTGGTAGTTTTTCTTTTCCTGGCCCCTGCTCTGACTCATCCTTGCCCCCCTCCCCCCTGCCAGGCCCTGGGTTCTGGAACTTCTTTGCATCCATGACACTGAGTTTCTAGAAACTACTTAGGAAACCACACAGTGTCTCTTGCTCTGAGCTCGAGCAATCCCATTGCTCCTGTCTCTAATATTCATTGATGATTCTCTTCTCAAAGGGTTTTCCCCATTATTTTGTCATTCATCACTAGTACTACATCTTTTTCATTTCTGTATCCCTACCTCTGGGCTCAGTCTCTAGAACACAGTGAAGGGGATCAAATGACTATTGAATCAATTGAGGAGCTAACACATAAACATGAGAGAATTTCTGCCTTCCAAGTAAAAGTAAATAGTGGTGTGAAAGGTTGAGGGAGCTGGGGAGACAGTGCAGTGCTTGCGTGAGGACCTGAGTTCAATCCCAGGAAGCTACGTAGAGAAGTTGGGCCTGGTGGCCTGTTTGTAATCCCAGTGCTGGGGAGACCAGGATGTCTCTGGAGTCTGCTATCCAGCCAGCCTAGTCCACTGATCAAGCTTCCGGCCAGTGAGAGACCCTGTCTCAAATAAAACAAAACAAAACAAAAAGGTAGATGGCACCCAAATAATGTTGCCTGGGGTTGACTTCTAACTCAGTACAAACACCCCTCCCCTCCACACCACATGAACACATACATATGCACACAGACATACCAACAAACAACAGTTTTGAGCTACTTTCGTACAAGACTTATATTATCTAAGGGTAACAGAGATACTTGTGCTGTGTTGTACTAGATGGCTGATTTTCCTTGGCATTTAACACAGCATTCCATTCATAATAGATGTAAAGCACTTTTGGCCAATAGAAAAAAAAATGACTTTTCTTGACCAAAGTGAGTTTCCTCCAAAAGAATGCTGCAGTTTAATCCCAGAGGTTTTTTTTTTTTTTTTTGAGGAGCATAGCCAGAGTCAGATGGAAATCGTGAGTCTGAGCCAATGGCTGAAGAAAGAGAGGCATGACAGTGTTCCATTTACAATTTACAATGAATTAAGTGCTCTTTGTTTGAAAACCTCAATTCCTTTTGTTAACACATGACAACATTTAATAAGGTCAAGCTATGAAACATAGAAACACAAGGGGACTAGGGTTTTGTATAGCAATGTGCACCATTGGGCTATGTCTTGTGTTTTAAATATACACTTATGTTTGATTTGTGTGTGTGTGTGTGTGTGTGTGTGTGTGAGAGAGAGAGAGAGAGAGAGAGAGAGAGAGAGAGAGAGAGAGAGAGAGAGAGAGAGAGAGAGAGAGAGAGAGTTTCCTGAACCTTTTTGCTGTGGCGAACTAAACAACTTACCCCAGATAGCCGGTGATTATGTTACATTTTTAAAGAATTAAGCCAGCCTACCAAATGTATCCCCATGGATACATGGAGAGATGGTGAATAGCATCTTGCTTTCTGTTTCCTGTGAATGAATGTGGCCCCACGAAAGATGGAAGTTCTTTTTTCGCTTGCTGTTCAGTTGTGTTTGGGGTGGTTTCTCCAAGTACTGAAGAGTGAAGACATTTTTTGTTTGAATGTTTGCAGGGATCCTTACAAGAGAAGTAGGTAAGATTTGGAGACGGTTGTAGCCGCCTCCTGTGAGCAATGGTTTATGCCTATTAAGAGCAATTGCTGTTTGCCCAGAAAGGTTTTAATTTGGATCCACATCGCAGATGCAGTTATACAACGTGGATGTTATTTAGAATTAACCAAGTGTCAACTAGAATTTTTAAGATACAATTTTGACTAGTTTCCATTTTAAAAATAAACTCTGGAGTTTGTGAGGTTTAGAAACCATGTACTATTTCTAGAGCAGATGCTCCTCATTCTCTGATATTCTGCATAAGTGGTTTGTATTTATGTGAAATTGGTACTAGTGGATTCTCACTAACCTCTGTGACAAATGAAAAGGGGATTGAAGCTTTTTTAGGGGGCTTGTAAAAACTGGAAAAGCTTAATTATACCTTTTACTCCCAGCCTCCTTCTGTCCTCTGCAACAGCCCCTGTGTATCTAGGAATAGAACTGAGTTACATGCACAAAGGAAAAGGGCCAGCAGCCGAGTTAGTCACTGACCACATTGTTGATGAGGGAAACCAAGCAGTAATTTCCCTGGCTTCCTGGCTGGAAGAGGACGGTCACTTCGCTAAGTCCATATGAGGAAGTTTTCAATTGCTTTGTGGAATTCATCGTCTTTGTTAGAAGACAGGTAGTGATAGTAACTGTAGGAGCCACCAAACAGATGCTTGTCTGTCTGGTAGTTTGAGGACATGCCTGTGTGTAGTGTGAGTGACTGGAGAAATGAGGACCTCAGCTCACATTATTTGCATGCCCCTAAGGGGAGGGATTACTTTGAAAGCAATGAGTTTTTTGACAAAATAATTTTATAATAAAAAGGTGATTTGGGTGATGGTCTTGATTTGTTTTTTTAACCTCTAGATGTTTGCAGATACTTTTAAAAAATTTTTTAAATTTAATTTTGTGTGTATGAGTATTTTGCCTACGTGTGTGTGTGTGTGTGTGTGTGTGTGTGTGTGTGTGTGTGTGTGTGTGATGCCCATGGAGGGCAGAAGAGGGTGTGGGATCCCGGGAATGGAAATTACAGATGGTTGTGAGCTCTTTGTAGACACTGTTGGAGGAGTTTGTTAGTACTTGCAATCTCACGAGAGGACTTTGAGCCTTTGTCTTATGCTTCTGATTTCCTGCAGGTTATATATTTATTGCTTTATTCTCAACTTATTTTAGGACCTGCCTGTGGCTTTCAAAGTTGCCTTGACATAGGCGAGAGGTGACTGGTACTTTATCCTGTCACCATATAACTCATGACAGTGACACAGAGCAGTGAAACCCAGGGGGGATGTGCACTCTCCTGCTAACCCACATAATTTTCATCTTGTTGTACACAGGTATAGTGGAAGATTATAAGCCGCCATTCTATGATGTCGTTCCCAATGACCCAAGTTTTGAAGATATGAGGAAAGTTGTCTGTGTGGATCAACAGAGGCCAAACATACCCAACAGATGGTTCTCAGACCCAGTAAGCACACTCTGTTGTTAGTTTTAGAGTTTATCCCAACAAGTGTTAGCTTCCTGGCTCTTAGCATGTACGTGGTGCATCTATTCTCTGCTTACACAGTTTTATGTAGGTTCCTAGAGCTTAATTGTATCATCTGGTAGATGTTGCTAATGAATGACGTGAGTGTCCATGTGTGACCAGTGTCGAGAACGAAATCACTCATACCATTGCCCTAAAGTGGCAGTGGTATGTGTAAACCAAGAGATTGAGTGATGGTGATTAACTCTTGACCATCTCTGCTTACATCTGAGATTCTAGAAGCAGGCTGCTCCATGCTGTGGAGCCTGAAATGTTGTTCATAAGTAGTAGCACATCCAAGACCACTCCTAAGATTCCACTCTTATCTCTGGGTTAGTAACATTCCCTTTAGCAGCCATAAAATCCAAGGTCTCTGACTGGGCCCGTGGTATTTGCCTGATCAAGTAAGCTGGTAGTAATAGGAGTCCAAAAGAAGTTCATGGAACGCCAAATGGCTTCTTCATTGGTGGCTAAGGCCTTGAGTGCTTGCTTAAAGAAGATGACTATAGCATGACCAGCTTCTCAAGACCTGCAAGGTTCTTCAGAACAGTTTGACACAGTATCTGTCCAGTCTCCAGGACCACTAAAAAGCCAGTTTGTGTGATGTTTCTTTTCTCTCCTCAGACATTAACATCTCTGGCGAAGCTGATGAAAGAATGCTGGTATCAGAATCCATCTGCAAGACTCACAGCTCTGCGTATCAAAAAGACTTTGACCAAAATCGATAATTCCCTAGACAAATTAAAAACTGACTGTTGACATTTTTCACGGTGTCAAGAAGGAAGAGTCAACACTGTCATTGTCCAGCTGGGACCTAATGCTGGCCTGACCAGTTGTCGGAACAGAACCATCGGTCTCCCTCCCGAAGTGGCTGCTTTGACAAAAGCAGATGTCTTTCCCAGCCATGTTCCGGGGAGACCCCGAAACCACCCTAACCTCGCTCAAAAACTGTGACCTGGGCACGTGGCGAACGGTTCCCACCACAGAGACTAATGGTGGGCAGAGACGGTCGTAAAGGGAGGGGACTGGAGGAACACAGAGAGATCCTGCAAGAGATCTGGGCATTAAGACAGTGGCTTTGCATATCTTTCACGGGTCTCCTAGACACTCCCCACGGGAAACTCAAGGAGGTGGTGAATTCTTAATCAGCAATATTGGCTGCACTACTCTTCTGTGTTGCACTAGGAATTCTGTGCATTCCTTACTTGCACTGTTACCCTTAATTTTAAAGACCCAACTTGCCAAAACATCGGCTGCGTATTCCACTGGTCTGTCTTTGGATAATAGGAATTCAATTTGGCGAAACAAAAAATGTAATGTTAGGCTCTGCTGCATTTTACACACGTGCTGATGTTTACAACGATGCAAACATTAGGAATTGTTTATACACAACTTTGCAAATTATTTATTACTTGTGCACTTAGCAGTTTTTACAAAACTGCTTCATGCATATGTTAAAGCTTATTTTTATGTGGTCTTATGATTTTATTACTGAAATGTTTTTAACACTAGACTCTGAAATGGACATTTTCTTTTATTATCAGTTAAATTCACATTTTAAGTGCTTCACATTTTTTTATGTGTGTAGACTGTAACTTTCTTTTCAGTTCGTATGCAGAACGTATTTAGTCATTACCCATGCGACACCACCCAATATATTACTGATTTAGAAGCAAAGATTTCAGTAGAATTTTAGTCCCAAACGCTGTGGGGGGAAAATGCATCTTCTTCGGAATTATCCATTATGTGCATTTAAACTCTGCCAGAAAAAAAAATAACTATTTTGTTTTAATCTACTTTTTGTATTTAGTAGTTATTTGTATAAATTAAATAAACTGTTTTCAAGTCAAATGGTGAATTTTTTTTAATGTATGGAAAAGATCTGTGCAATCTAATGTGCTTTCTTTGGGGAGTAGTAGAGACACAAATCTAATTTGAAAATTGAATTTGCTTTTTGAGGGGAGTAAGGAATCTGGGTATCTAAGGGGCTAACTCACAGTTTGAATTTGAGATTCCCCTGTTCTTTTATACTGGGGTTCTTTTCCTCAGCCTCCTGAATTTAAAGTATGTACAGACCTCTCTACTTGCCCTTCCCACCCGGGGCTGTGACTCTGAAAAGGAGGACAGCTGTTGTACAGTGCAGGGTCCCAGTGGGTACAGAGCCTTATACACCACAGTGCTTGGCAGTCTGCCCTTCACTTTTCTGTCTACAACAGCCTGGAAGGTAGGATTTCGAGTAAGCCACAAAAGGGGGTGGGGACTCCTGAAGGTCCTCTGTGGGTGGTTAGTAACTTTGTTAGCATACATTTATGAGGCATATAGTAAAATCACATTCAACTTGTTTTAGGTGAAAATGGACATTTTAATTCAAGTTACACACTGCATAAAATTTCCTATCTTAACGTATGCAGATCAGAGACATTCAGCACATCTACAGTTAGGTCATCATTTCCACAGTCCGTCCATAGAGCTTGTCCCATCTCGTGACAGAACTCTGTATCTATTGAATACTAACTTCCTCATTCTCCTCTCCCCGTCATCCCTGACATCATCCTGCATCATCATGCGGCTTTCCCTCTCCATGAATCTGACCACTTCATCTTCTTCACATAAGTGGGATCATGCAGTATTTGTTCTTTAGTGAAAATTGACTTACTTTACTTACCACAGCAAATTCAAGTCTTATCCATATAGCATATGTCTGAACTTCTTTTTTTCAGGCAAAATAATATTCTGTGTGTGTATATACAACATCTTGTTTATCTGTGCATCTATTGCCAAAAACTCCCAACTTTTGGCTATTGAATGGCCGAAAGACAGCTACCATGAATACCAGTAGACATGTATCTTTTTGAGTTCTTGCTTTCGATTCTTTTACCTGTATACTCAGAAGTTAAATAGAATCGCTTTATTTTTATTAAGATTTTGACTACTTACAAAAATGTATGCAGTTTAATGAATGTAAACAAATGTTTATGAATTGTTGGCAACCAGGGGCACAGAACCCCATTGGGCAGCAGGATATTGTCAGCTCCAGGAAGACGCTTTCCTGCTCACATCTTGTTCCTCAGCCACAATGCTGCTCTCCTGACCATCAACAGCGTAGGGCATATTCAGTTGTTATAAGCATAGTACAAGTAGACACATACTTCACCTGTGTGGGAAAGAGTGGGGTCACCAGATGAAGGAGTCCGGTAAATAGATGCTACTGATCTATTAATAGGGCTGTTCGGTGTGTATTCTCATCCGTGTTCTGTTTGTTCTACATTGTCACCAGTTCCTTGGGATTTTCTGTTCCACTTTCAGTCATTCTAGTAGGTGTTGTACACGCATTTCAGGAAAACAAAGAAACAAAGGGCAGGGGAAGAATAAGTAAAGGGTGGTTTAAATGACTTGCCATTCTCCTGGAGCAGGAAAGGTCTCAGTTCTCACCTGCTAAGTGTGAGCTATAAATGTAGGTCACTTACATTGCAACCTGGACTTGGATGATAAACAGTGATGTCGTTTGGTACTCACCCACTGAGCCTGGCTGCTTCCAATCTACTTTTGTAGACTAGTATGTTCTATTCGGGTCTTAGAATGGCTTATTTGGAAGCAATTTTTGATTCCGTCTGATTTCCCCCCTAACGATTTTGAATTTTCTTTTAAAAAGTACATCTATATATTTATCTATGTATCTGTATCTATATATGTATCTCTCATGTGTCTGTCTGTCTGTCATCTTTGGATTTGTTTTAGGGATATGCATGTGCCATAGTGCATGTGTGGAGGACAATCTGTGGGAATCACTTCTTTTCCTCTGGGTGGGCCTCAGAGATGAAGCTCTAGCTGTTAGTCTTGGTGGCAGGCACCTTTACTTTCTGAGTCAACTCACTGGCCCCTGAATTTGAATTTTAAACTCAAGATTTAAAAAAAAAATTAAGATTTTTTTTATTACTTGATGTATAGAAGTGTTTTGTCTGCATCTGTGTCTATAACCACATGTGTGCTGTGGAGACCTGAAGATTATGTCATATTCCCTGTGAGTGGAGTTTCAAAGGATTGAGTCACCATGCAGGTACTGGGATTTAAACCCAGGTTGTCTGGCAGAGCAGCCAGGGCTCTTAGCCATCTCTCCAGCCTGAGATTTGTATTGGTTTAGTGAATCATTGATGCATGAGGTGAGAAGAAACCTAACAGCCCTCTGGGAAAGCAGGTCAGTGTGGATTCACCTCCGTGTCCAATCAGGAAGCTGAGGTCCTAAGGGGGTCCTGTTGCTGAACCAGGACTGAATATTTAATTCTAAGGTCAGAGTTGACCCTCTGGCCACAGATCAGTCCTCCAAGGTGACTTCCCCCCTCACTGACACTGGGCCACTTTCTCTAGCTGCAGAGCTCTGCGGGGAGAACACATTTATTTTTCTCAGATTGTTTTCAGAACAGACCCCTTGATGGTTAGATCAAGGAGATGTGTTAAAAAAAAATGTTGTGGGTGTATGGGTGTGTATGTGGATGGCCATGTGTCACCATGTGCATGTGGAGGTCTGAGGACAATCTGGAGGAATCTGTTGCCTCTTCCCATGTAAGTCTTAGGTATCAACTCAAACTCAGGTTGTCAGCCTTGGTGGCCAAGCCCTTCTGAGTCTCATCTCAACAGCCCTGGGGAGATGTTTTATTTCTGAAGATCTGTAAGAAAACTCAGGTGGATTCCCCCCAAATTCTCTTCCATGGGCATTGTACCTGATGGGAAGATACTGTTGCCTACCCTTTTTATGTGCTGGTTTGTGAGGTTTGGGCTAGAGCTAAGTCCACCTACTTCGCTATGACATGAGAGATGACTAGAGGAAGCCTGCGGGGCAGGAGAAAGCAGCATGTCTGCTAGTCTGCATCCTGCTCAGTCAGCAGCCCCAGCCCTACTTCATGATGACAATCCTTTCCAAATGGCACTGTTTCTCGGTCCACTCTGCAGTTGTCTCACTATTGTGGAAGCAGCCTTCTGTGTCCCTCACTCTCTCTATATACTACCAAGAAGCCAGGGCTGCTCCTCAGAAGGCCTGACCCCCGGCAGGGTCCTCAGATGTCAGTTCCCTCTCCGGTGTTCTCTTTTCAACTTGGGCACTCTAGAGCAATGCCACCCTCCTACCTTTGTTCCTCCGCCTCCTCTGGGTGCTTCCTACACGTGAACTTTAATATATTTTTGGCCTTTCCCCAATTACTAGCTGCCAGACCCAGCTAAGCATTCTCCAAATGCTCTGAAACAGAATCAAGAGCCCTGTAGTCCCTGACTCGCCATTGGACTGATACCACCACTGTCCTGTGACCTCTTTCTAGCCACATTATAAGGCAGCAGCATAGGTTTCATGGTCCCAATTAGCAGGTTAGAAAAGTGAGGCAGTAATCTGATTATTCAACTAATTAGTACTAGAATTAAGATTATTCTTTTTTTAAATTTTAAGTATTTTTTATTAAGAAATTTTCTATTCGTTTTACATACCAACAAGAGATCCCCACCCCTCCACCCTCCCACCTCTCCAGTCTTCTCCCCCCATCCCAACCCCCCTTCCCACCTCCTCCAAGGCAAGGCCTCCCGTGGGGAGACAGTAGAGCCTGGTACATTCAGTTGAGGCAGGTCCAGGCCCCTCCTCCCTGCACCAAGGCTGTGTAAATTGTCCCACCATAGGCAATAGGCTCCAAAAAGCCCATTCATGTCCTAGGAATGGATCCTTTTCCCACTGCCACGGGGCCCCTTAAGCAGATCAAGCTACATAACTGTCTTGCCTATGTAGAGGGCCTAGTCCAGTCCCATGGATGCTCCACAGCTTTTAAGCCAGAGCAGTGTCAGTTACCTGTGACTCCATCTCTGCTCCATCCTCACCTCCCAGTTTACATCCCTCCTTCCCTAGGGGAAGGACTCAGAAATCATCAGTCATCTAGTCTTATCTCTTCATGTGTTTATATTCCACAGGAAGATCAAATGAACCTGTTGGACTGTCCTTTGTATTCCTAGAATGTCAGCATCTCTACTCTGGGTCTGGTTTTCTTCTTTTGTCTCACCCCTTTGTCTAAATCAGTAATACTTTTTCCTACATAAACTGGAGACCCCCAAAGGACTCCTAGTCATTACACATCTGTATCATGTTGAATACTTTGGCTTCAAAGCTTCCACCACCACCACCCCACCTCTCACCCCCACTAAGGTTCCCACCTCATAGTCTGCCACTGTCAAGGATCCTGGACACAGTATTTCAAAACCTAAGTAATGCACATTTCAGGAAGTAACTGGCCATGCAATACCATCCTTCTCTATGTAGAGTTCATCTTGAAGTGTCCACCATATGAATCACTTAAGTCTCTGTCACCCTCTAGCAAATAGTTAAGGACTCTTGAGTAGTCACTGTGTATGTGGTCCTTTGCTCCCAGGTGAGCAGGTATGTCTCATAGACACTCTAGCAGTGAGGTGCACTATATTTTTATCTGCTATTTTGGAGATCCTCAGGCTAATGGAGGTTGTGACTCTGTTTCCCCTTGTTCAGTTTCAACATTATAAGAAATAAATTAAAATCTACATGCCAGTTATAAAAAAAAATGCCCAGAAAAAATCTCTCCCCAGCTATATGAAAATATTTCACATGATTATCTTTGAGTAGTGGTGTTTGGAGTTATTTTTTCATATTTTCTATTTTAATATACATGTGTATATATGTGTGTGTATGTGTGCACATGGGTGTCTGTACAGGTAGGTCTGTATGTGTGACAACCGAAGTTAATGTCAGGTGTCTTTCTTGGTCACTCTCCACAGAGTTTTTGAGGCAGGGTCTCTCATGGCCTGGAGTTCATTAATTAGGGGGACTGGCCGGTAAGCTCCAGGCATGTAAATCGCCCTGCTCCAGCACTGGGGTTACAGACACACACCAGCTTTAATATGGGTGCTGGGGATCAAACTCAGGTCCACATGCTTGCATGGAGAGCACTTTTCCCACTGAGCCATCTCCCTAGGTACCTTTATGTAACGAGAAACTTCTTTGGAACGTTAAAGACAAAGCAGTTTTGTTCTGGTTTGGGAGGCCAGGCCATTCTGTTAATTACCAGCTGACTTGTGGGGTGGCTGATAATTACTTTTGTCAATTTACAATTTTAATACTTTCTAAGTTATTGTCTAAAAAGGCAGCTAGCGCTGCAGTTACAGTAGGAAGCAGCAGTCCCCTGATATTTCTCTGTCTCACTTCCTCCTCCTCATGGCAACCCCTTTTACTTTTTCAAGTCTTCATCTTTGCTTTGGAACAGCATAATTATCTTTCTATTTCTTGTTTTTGTTTTCAGTTCCAGACATTATTTCTTCACTTCTATTCAAGAAGGGAATGTAACTTTTTCTCACCCTCACCTTGCATGTGTTTATACCTCTTTCCTCTTTGTAGTCATTCATTGGTTTAATATGTATTTATCAAACGCCTAGCATGTGCCTAGCTGATAGCCATGCATGTGTGTGTGTGTGTGTGTGTGTGTGTGTGTGTGTGTGTGTGTGTGTGTGTGAAACCAGTGAACTAACAAACAGAAGCCTCTTTTCATTCACAGTATTTTAGAGTATAATTTTGGGTGAAATCAGTGCACATTGCTTTTTTACTTCATTTCTCTTCTCGTACAGAGATTGCTTACCCTAAAGTAAATGGTGTGTGTGTGTGTGTGTGTGTGTGTGTGTGTGTGTGTGTGTGTGTGTGTGTGTTGGAGGATGCACACACTCAAACTCTGGGGTTTGAACCTAGGACCCCATATGTTAGTCAAGCACTCCATTGCTAAGTCACATCCTCTGATCTGGATGGATTTCTTCTCTCTTCTCATTTATGAAGTTTTGATATACTGTCATATACTCCTCTCTATCCATCCATTCAAGTCAGCATTCTGCTTCTCCGGAAGGTTCAAATTCTCTTGCAGCATGCTGTCATTCTCCAGGCTGCACTGGCGGCTGTGTTCACCCGTTACTGCTCTCCTCTGGGTTCTCCCTTCTTAACTAACTGGCCCTTTCTTGTCTAGGTTGCCACTCTCCTCTTTATCATTTGTTAATTTAGATAAAATGTATCTTCCTATGATTTCCTGAGAAAGAATCTGTGGGGAGTGCAGTATTTCAGGTCTTTTAGATCTGTAAATCTCTTTGTCTTCATGCACACCCCATTAAGAATTTGGGACTATAACACTCCAGATTGCTTCAGTATTTGGGGGTGGGAATATACTACATATCGTATATAAGTATATATAATACACTATGTCATCCTACCTTGTCTGTTGATGCTGAGAAGGTTTGTGTCATCTGAGTATAAATCCTTTACATAGTTTTTCTCAGAATTTTTTAAAGATTTCTTCCTTGTTTCTATCGAGTTTTTATAATTTACATATTGGACCTTCTTAGCTGATCTTCTGACTTAAAAACATTCCTTTTCTGCTCTTTTCTAGACCTAGGCCTGTAATATGACATTAAGAATGTTGAGCCCAAGAACAGACGCCCTGGTGATGAGCCCAGGCTTGTGACTTTGCAGCTGTTTAATTTAGGACTAGTCACTTCCTCCTGTTCTAGTTGCTCCTGTTAAGAGGGCATGTTTTGTTATGATGATTAAATAAACCAGTACTTACTGTTTTCTCGGTTATACTTTCCAACATTTGTATTGCATTTCCCATTTCTCAGCAATATGTTGTACATTCAGAAAGTGGGCAGCTCCTTAAAAGTCAATTTAAGTATAAAAATATATAGTATGCCTCATCAAGCACAGCCCTTGTTGGGTTAGTCAGAATAATTCTAAGCATGTTAAATTTGTGCTGCCCATGAGTCTTTCCCAGGCTCCTGTTTTCGTCTGGTTTGATGTGATCCACCAAGGAAAGGGGCTCTGGAACTGGATAATTCCCCATTAGCCAGAGGAAACTGGGGATGGGCTTCAAACTTTTGGTAGTCATTTTAGACATGAACAGAGGCATTCTTTCCATTGTGTTGGTTGGTATTTTCACCTGGCATCCTTCCCTTTTTACCTTTCACATTTGTTGTCGTGTGGATCTTTTGATGAATTTGAAGAGCTTTTGTATGTCTGGAGAAGTCTTTGCTTCTCTGAGCTTAGCGTTCTCAGTTGGCAATTTTAAGTACTTTCAAGATCTCATCCTACTGTTTGCCTGTTTGTATTGTTCCCTGGGAGAGATCCACTGTCATTTTGTCCTTGCACTGTGTGTAACGTGCCTTTCATTCCTCGGGATGCTTGGGTTGTACATACATTATTTTAGGCTGCTGAAGTCCCACAGATCATTGGTGGACACCATGTTTCTTTACTTCTGTGTTTTACTTTGGATGGTTTCTATTCTGGGCTCTTTGGATTCATTAATCTTTCCTACAATGCTTGGTGTGTCACTAATCCCTCAAATCCATTTTTCATCTCACATGTTGAAATTTTTTAATCTGTATCACTCAGTGTAAGCATTTTGAAAAGTATCTCTGACTTTAATTACCCTGATTGGCAATACTGAATACAGTTTGGATAATTGCTTTAATGGCCTTACCTGCTGATCTTTACATCTGTGTCAGTCACAGATTTGATTCAGTTAGTTTTTCTTCTCATTGGAGGTCACAGTTCCTTGGTTCTCCATAAACCTGATAGTTTTTATTTTATTTTTTTATTAGATTCCAGACATTGTGAAATTTACTTTACTGGCTGCCAGATATTTTTGTGTTCCTGTAAATATCCTTAAATGTTGTTCTAGGATACAGTCACTTGGAAACAGTTTATTCTTTTTTTTTTTTTGCCTTTTATTGAGTTGGTTTAATTAATTCAAAGTGATACAGAATTCAGAGTAAAACAAAGATGAAACAGCTCTGGTAGGATTTCAGACTGAGTTTACTTTAAATTCACAGCTGAGGTAGGAATTACTGAACACTAGAGACAATGAGCCACTGTATTATTTATTATTATTTTTTTATAAAAGTTTATTAAAATGTACAACAGGCTCCAGGGTAACACTTCATTCTAACCATAGGTGGCAAAAATGTTATAGCAGGGAATCCAGATGTTTAACAGGCTTCAGGTTAACACTTCATTCTAGCTGTAGGTGGCAAAGATGTTATGGCAGGGAATCCAGATGTTTAAATAGGAATGGAAGAGGCTCACCATCATCTCAGTATGAGGAACACCTTACTCTTTGCCAGATTTCTTAATTCCACCTGTGGCCAGGGGTGCCCTGCCTGCGGCCTTGGCTTTTAGCTCCTCGGGTTTCTTCTGCTCCTCCTTTTCTTTCTGCTCAAAAGCCTCATCTTCCTTGTCCATCTCCTTGGCCTGCTTCTTGGGCTGTTTCAGGGGCTTCTTTTTGCCACCTTCGTGACCCAACATCGGAAACAGTTTATTCTTTGTGATTCTTGATTTTCATGGTTTTAGGTGGGACTGGAGCAGGCATAGCCTAGGCCTGGTTAATCCTCACTACCAAGTGAAGGTTCTCCCATGTACTTTATCAAACAACCAGGATTTAGGCATTTTTCCAACTAGCTTGGGAAAAACAAGCACTGTTCTTGGCCCAGTGTAAAGACCAAAATAGTGGCCTTCCATTTTTTTTTTTAAATTAATTTTACATTATCCTTTCTCCATTTGCCGGTGGCTTCTTCACACCGACTGTTATTCATACAGTCACAGGCTTTTGCTTCCTGATGCTTTTGTTTGAAACCCTTCTGGTTCATATGGCGTATTGAAGAATTTCCCCCCTTTATGGCTAAGTGATTACTTTTCAGATCTTGAGTAGATGCTTTAAGGCAGCGGTTCTCAGATTGTGCTATTTACATCAGTAACACCGACCGGAACTGGGAACTTTTACACATCGGGTTTACCAGTGTAGACCTCAGACTATAGAATTAGACACTCTGGGTGGGAGAATACAATAAAGAGCCAGTAACTGTATTTTAACAAGCCCTTAGGGTAAATCCAATAAGCGCTAATTTTTGAAAACCCGATCTCTTAGAACCCACAGATTGAGAATCTAGTCGGAGGAGCGGAAGGAAACACTGCCAGCTGTCTTTGAATCCCCCTAAGCAGGCAGTTGTCAATCTCACAGGTCTAGGTTGACCTAATCCAATGAAGATGAGCTACTCAAGATGAGGGCCACAGAGGGAATCATTTCTGCTTTTCCTCTGGAACCCTTGCTGGTTGGAAAAATTCACTCCAAATCCATTCTTCCCTTGTAGTGGTGAGAGTTTGGGAGTTGAGACTAAGCTAGGAGCTGGCAGTCACTTATCTTAATATGTATGAGACCATGTCCCCAGCTTTTGGGACTGCTTGGTCCCTGATACCATGTCTGGTAAACAAGTTGTTGGCTCCAGCAAGGCGGCGGAAACTTGGCAATATCAAAAAAGGAGAGAGGAGTTCCATGTCGTAGGGCTGCATGCATCAGAGGAGAATTGCAACAGCATTGGGCAAATGCATTTATTTTGTGAAAAACACCCTTTCAAGAGCAGTGGGTCAGGCTCCCCAAAGGGCAGATTTGTCCAAAGAAGTCAATCTGGCTGTCTGCTCTGTTTCCCTTGACAACACGATGCCCCACCTCTCTGTCTGCTCCTCAGCTATAGAACATAGAAAAGGAGACGAAAGTTGTCGCTTGCCGTGTTTTTCTAAGTAGATTTTCTTACCACAGTCCAAACTTACTCAAATTTAAGTAATTGGTCTCTTCCTGAATATACTCCAATTTGAAAAACATGTAGATCCATAGCCTGAGAAACCCATTCAGTAGTACAAAATTGTAATGCAGTTTGTTGATGATCTGAGTCAAGCAGGTGCTATCAAAACACGTGTAATTGATTTTTTTTTGAAAAATTGACAAGACAGTAGACAGAATTAATACCTGGAATATTATTAGTACAGCTGAATGCTGTCCTGGTAACACAATTTCTCCAAGGTTATGAGTACTCAGGGTAGTTTAAACAGGTGCCACGTCTTCTTTTCCTATGTACCTCTTCATTGGCCCAGCTGAAAATGGTCCATAAACCTCTTCTTTTAGTACCATTTGCTGCTGATTTACTCAAGAGTCAAGCCTGTAGGAAACGCTAAGAAACATCAGACAAGTTTTTCAAAGATAGCCATGCCAAGATGTAGCATGCCCTCCACATTTCAAGAGTTTGGAGACAGGACCCTCACCCCTGTCCAGGTGCATACAGTCCCTGGCATTTCAGCATGGTCAGTGCACTCGGTGATGGTCCCTGTCACCAAACCTGCCTCGGACTTCTGTCTCCACATTCCCTCACTTAACCAGCATAAATACCGACTTCCTTGGAGTGAGTCCTGTTTAAAAAGTCATTCTAGTCAACTTCAAAAGTCATTTGCTCTATGCTAGCACTTTTAAGAGCTTAACACTAATTCATTTAGTTCCTTGAGAGAGTCATTTCTGATCCCGCCTGCAGATAAGAGGATTGAGATGTTGAGACCGGGATCCTCTGTGTCCTCACCTCCATGGCAGTCTCCTCTAGCTTTGGAGCTTTGTCCTGTGTGTGTATTCTCATGACATGGCTTTATAGTTCCCATGCTGGAAGCGCTTTTGCTGTCTGTCCAGCAGAGAAGCTGCCCCTACCTGGTGTGAGCCTTTTTGCCCTTGGGTGGCTTGTTTTCTCTGCTACTTTCTTCTTCTAGAATGTGAGCTTCTTCATAGCAGGTATCACTTCACACATACTTGATAGTTAATAACAGTGCACTCAGAATGGTAATGTCATAAATGCGGCTGGACCTTACCTCAGAGCTCCTTCCTAGGGGTTCTTCCATTCTGCCATGTATCTGCTGTCATCATTGGTGTGATTTTCGTTGCTGGGAACTGAACCCAGAGTCTTACACAAAGCTGACAAGCATCTTACCACTCTCATCCAAAGCACTAGGGCTTTTCCAACTAGAAAGGCAGAGAGTAACCTAAAGTCTTGGTTTGGGAACACACTCAGTAGTGCATGTGCAAATACAGTCTAGCTTATTGAAGAATGATGACCTTGGCTTGGAAAAATGTTTCAGCATGGTCAGTACACTTGGTTTTCAAACTATGTGAGGACTCTGGGTTGCTGTGTAAAACCGATCAAATTTTAAAGCACTGTGCAGACTTTCAGAAAAATCTGAAGTTGAGAATTTCTCCGTGAATTTTTGCATGGTTTGCTTTAGAGGGAACCAAGTAAACGTTTAGTTATGCACGGTTTGTTTAACATCCAGAGACACACAGATTACATACGGAAACTCAAAAGACAGCGGTCGGGATGGCATCCAGAAAGGGGCCCAAACAAGTAAAGTTTAAGCAAAGATTTCAAAGGGAGGTGACAGGTGAGAAAAGGTGGAGACAGTGAAAACAAACATCTCTAGTCTAACACGGAAGGTGCTAGCCAAAATTCTTGGCACTACCCAAAGATGCCTCTTATTAAATTTGTTCTTCCCTGAAAACGGCAGTTCCTAAGATAGATTGAAGGGGTTGGGTGGCTGTGTCATCGTGGCACCAAAATGACAGGGTGGTAACATCATCAGTTTGGAGTGTGATAAATGCCTTGAGAGCTTTTTAGAGAATCTGCTGAGTCATGGACGTGTTTTCTAGAGACTCTTCTGATGGCAGTCACACCCATAATCTCTATTAACGTTTGCCATGAGCCATAAGATCACACACGGTCAGGAAGGACTTTTTTTTTTTTCATAAAAGGAAGACTTCAGAAATATCATAACATATAAATGTTTTGGAGGAGGGCATTATTTCATGAACATGCGTAGCAATTATTGACTTGTTGACCACTTCTTCATTTCATAAGTAAAGTATTCACTAGCAATTATTTGCCGAGAAATAGCAGATGCAAGGGAGTAGAAACCGTGAGGTCTACCTTTTCAGAACCATTTGACTGACTTGAGGAGAGAAGAGCCAGCTACAAGGGAGCACACTGAAGACATTGCAAAATGAGGAGAGAAGCTGGAGATGTGAGCAGGCGTGCTGACATTTGACTGAGAATCTTTGCCAATGTCTCCCCACAGACTTACTGTTCACTTGAAGTTTCTCACAATGCAAAATGCAAAGGGAGATTTCTCCCCTCATGTTTTAGTATTCAACAGGATAGAAGCTTTGCTCACTTCTACTAGCTATAAAGCTTTGAGGTGACCATGTAGCATTAGTCTCAGGCTGTGCCCCCAATTGTGATCATAATACTTAAGGGCAGGACATTTGATGTGGACAAACACGAAAAATGAAAATTATAAACAAATTAAAACCAGAATGACTCCACACTTTGGAAGAAGGAGTGTGCATTCATACGGCAATAGCTTCAGAATGAAGCCTTCAGTTACCATGTGTGAGATGAACTATAGCAATTCTTTCTGTATCTATAGCTATGACTACATAGGAAACATAAAAACATATGTGAATTTTTAATTTTTCTTCCCATCTATATTCTAGCTCACAAAAATATAAGTGGAAGCTAATTTTTATGTTTTGACAGCCTCTTGCCAATGTTATCCTTAAGGCTTTATGCAGCGGGGATTTAAAGTTGCCTAAGAAGTTATTTTGGATTTAGATTTAAAGCCAAGTCCAGTGTGAAAATATAAGGATGTGGTGGTGAATTGTTTATTTGCCCCATGTGGCTAGCAAGCAACCCCTCAACGTCCTAATCCACAGACCTGTAGACAGCGTTGGGTTGCATGGCCAAGAGACCCGGTGCAGGTGGAATTACAGTAGCTAATCAGCTGAATTTAAAGCTGGGGCCTTATCATGCCTTGTATAATCACTGAGTGCTTCACAAAGTTAAAGAGAGATGGAGAAGAGCAGGGGTAGATGAGCTGATGGGAAAAGATGACAGAAGGGGTCCATTGTGACTAGCTTTGGGGGTGGGAGGCAGGGACTGCTGGAAGTTGTTACAGACAGAGAAATAACTTCCCTTATGGTAGAGCCTCCAGGGAGGACTGCAAGGTGGCTAACACTTCATTAACTGGATTTGGGCTTCTGAACTCGTTTAGAGGGTATTGCAAGCACATGCATGTGCCCGTGTGTGTATGTGTGTGTGTGAATGTGTGCATGCTTGTATCTGTGAGTGTGTATATGAGTGTGTGAGAGTGTGAGCAAGTGTATGCGAGCAAGTGTGTGTGTGTGTGTGTGTGTGTGTGTGTGTGTGTGTGAGAGAGAGAGAGAGAGAGAGAGAGAGAGAGAGAGAGAGAGAGAGAGAGAGAGAGAAAGAGAGCAGGTGCCCTGGGAGACCAGAAGAGTGTCAGATCCCCCAAACCTGGAGTTAGAGACAGTTGTCAGCTTCTGATGAAGGTACTGGAAGCTGAACTTGAGTTCTCTGACAAAGCAGCACACACTCTTAATCTTTGACCAACTCTCCAGTCTCCTCTATCTCAATTTTTTTTACATATTTATTTATTTATTTATTTATTTATTTATTTATTTGGGTGGGGAGGGGAGGCTGAGCCACAGCTCACATATGGACAGGAGTCAGTTTTCTCCTGTCATGTGGGTGCCAGAGATTAAGTCTAAGATGTCGGGCTTGGTGGCAGGTACCTTTCTACACTGAGCCATCTCACTGGCCCGGATCTTTGGAACTCTTAGCACATTTATGTTGTTTAAGCCCTCAACGTTGTTGTATCTTGTTATGACAACAAGTAGGAAACCAGTTCACCTTGAAATTAGCCTATTTTGTCAAATTGATCTTCTTTTCATTTGCCAACAAAATCCATTTGAGAGTTTTTTTTTTTTTTTTGGTTTTTCGAGACAGGGTTTCTCTGTGTAGCTTTGCGCCTTTCCTGGAACTCACTTGGTAGTCCAGGCTGGCCTCGAACTCACAGAGATCCGCCTGGCTCTGCCTCCCGAGTGCTGGGATTAAAGGCGTGCGCCACCACCGCCCGGCCCATTTGAGAGTTTTAAGGCTTCTGCATTTGACTATGAGAGTTGCCTTGTCCGTAATTACCCTCAGGCGGTAGACATCTGAAGACAAGGTGCAGTATTTAAAGCCAGTTTTCTACCATCACACACTGGGCAGCATGGGGAGGAACACTTAGGAGAAGGAAAGCAGTCCACCCTCTAGGCACAGTAGCTTTCTGGGAGAGAGCAAGTCGAGTGAGTCAGCTTCCAAACGAGGCAAGCTACATACGCTAGACCTATGTGATGTACAGATGGAGACCCCAGCTGCCCTCAGTTCTCCATCTGTGCATCACAGATATTCTTCATACATGGCTTAGTTGAGGAGACTGGAGAAACCGACAGTGAGGATTTATGGAGCCAGGTAACAGAGAGGGAAACCAGATAAAGGGCACTGAAGATATGTATGTATACAAAGATGTGCTCCAGATTTTAGCTGAATAATGATTTGCAAATGAATAGAATAAAATTTTGTGAGGCTGGACAGTATGAATATCTCAGGAATAAGCAATCTTTTTTTAAAATTTTATTTTATTTGCATGTATGTCTTCGTGAGGGTGTCAGATCTTGGAGTTACAGATGGTTGTTAGCTGTCATGTGGGTGCTAGGAATTGAGGTCTCCTGGAAGAACAGTCAGGGTTCTTAACCACTGAGCCATCACTCCAGCCCAGGGATAAGCAATCTTAAAGGATACAATGGTTGAGGTCTTGGTTGGAGGCTTGGTTGGTGATGGGACCTTGAGACAAGGCTTAATGGGAAGTGTTAAGATCACTAGAGGTGCGGCCTCAGGTGGGCCCTTAGTTGTTATTTGTTTTCCTGTCTTGTGATATGACTGTGATGCCACCCTCTTTGAGGCCCTTCTTGGAGCTGGACTGATGCTGGTGTCATGCTTTTGAGCCTCCAAAAGTGTGAACAAAATATACACCTGCCCATTGTAAAGTCATCTAGCCTCAGATACTTGTTATAATACAGTAAGATGGGTCAGGTCAAGTGATTTCCTAAGCCTGCCCAGGGATGGAAGTTGCTGCAAGAGGGATGGAACCTCAGTGACTTCATGGGACATTTCAGAGCAACTTGAGACAGAATAGGATAAGAACTAAATAAAAATCTTAGAGTTGGAAGTTGCAATTCATAATGGGAATTCTCACTGCCTAAAATGTCAGCAGATTAAAGACTGCTGTTCAAAAAGGTCAATGATCTTGAAGACCTGGCAATAAAAATTACTCAAAATGAATTCTGGAAGGGGAAAAACGAATCAGTGAGAAAACTGCTGTAATTTGGGGACAGTAATCACAGATATTACACAGGAAAAGCTGGAGTTTCAGTGAGAGGAGTGATAGAAATGGACTTGAAGGTCTAATGTGTAAAAGCATTCCAAAACAAGGAATGTCATTTTCACATATATTTAAGGATCCTGCCCCACAAAGTCCAAGAAACTAACCACAAATAAAACCCCATAAACATTAAGAAAATGACACCCAGATTATCACTAACAAGTTAGCAAGGTTTGAAAATAGGGAAACTATATCCAAAACAGTCCAGGGAAAGAGACATATGTATTGAGGAACAAAGATGATAGGAAAATATACTTCTCATTAGAAATGATGAGAGTCAGAGCCATTGGAATGACATTTTTAAGTACTGAAACTAAAACTGTCAACCTAAAATTTTATGCACTGTGAAAATATCCTATAAAAATGAGGTTAAAATAAGGTTTTTTCAAATAAACTAAAGCTGAAAGAACTCACCCTAAACAATTCCCACTGGAGAAAAAAGTTAAAGGAATCTCAGGCCCAAGGAAATTGCGCTTGATGAGAACTTGAACATACACAGGTATGGAAGCTGAGAAAGTAAGGATGTTCATAGATGTAAATGACTTCTTCCTCATTTCACATTATGGTTTTTATGACTATTAGAAAAGGTAAGTTTCAGGATGAGGAATTTATCCAGAGCTAAAGATACACTATTTATAGAGTCAGTTCATCGGGAAGATAAAATCTCTAAAACCCTTATGCATGGACCTAATAACAGAGGCTGAAGTGATTGAAAGGAGATATAAAGTCACATACAGTTGTAGTTGTGAATTTCAATGTGTTTCCCCCCGCATTTCAGTGATGAGTTAGAAGCTGGTACCTCAGGCATGTTAAGCACATTAGCAATTGAGTTCTGTCCTCCTCTCTGTAATTTCAAGGGCAAGTAGAGATAAGTATGATTTAAGCAAACATGTAGAAAGAAAGCAAACAACAACCCAAATGAAAACACTTGACACAGGGCTTGGGACAGTAGCTCAGTGGTGCAGTACTTGCCTAACATGTCAAGGCCCTGGGTTCAACTCCAGAACTACAATCAAGCAACCAAAAAACTTCACTTACGAAGATAGATAATATATTGGGTTGTAACAGAGGCTAAAATAATTACATATGGTAATCCAAAAGAAGGTAGAAAAAGAGAATCAAGAACAAGTAAAACAAATAGAAAAATGGTACAGTACATTAAATATAAATGGTTTAAACATTCCAATTAAAAAGCATAATTGAACTACATTGCCTGTAACAAACTCGTTTTGAATAAGATAGGCAAAAGTACAGAAAAAGATAAATCTTCCAAATCCTAGTTGGAAGAACTGGGCTGGTGAGATGGGTAAGGGAAAAAAAACACTTGCTGCCAACACTGACAAATGGGATTTGATCTCTGGAAAGTATATTGTAGATAGAGAGACTGACTCTTGTAAGTTGCCCTCTGACATCCATGAATTCATTATGGTAACATTCACACACACACACACACACACACTCACACACTCACTCACACACACATACTCACAGACATAGGTGGTAACAAAACAAAACAAAACACAACACCTAATTAGAGGAATCCTGTTATGCTCAATGTATACATCTAGCTACAGCATTCATTAAAATTCACTTTAAAATGTTGGGGCTAGAGAGATGGCTTAGCAATTAAGAATACTTGCTCTTCTTCCAGAGGACCTGAATATGTTTTTAACATCTAAATCAGGTAGTTCACCATTGCCTGTAACTCTAGCTCCAGGGAATCCAACACTTTTCCTGGGCGCTTGCACACATGTGATGTACATTCAAACACACATACACATACATGCACAAGCACACACACACACTCACAAAACACTTTAAACATTATTTTAAAATCAGATAATGCATAAACAAGTAAACTCATTTTTCTCTTTACCGTTCAACTTGGAGGAAGCTTTCCTCTTTAGTTAGTGAAGGGATGTGAGGGGCTACTCATCAACTCTTGGAAGTTTCAACTTCAAGAGCAGATCGTAGAGTGCTATTGTTTGCAGCAGGTCTTCAAATATTCAGAAACATCTGGGGACCTATTTTATCAAAGGGTGAAATTAATCCAGGTGGAAATTAATCCACTAAGAGCTTCCATTTATCAAATTTTAATTTTATCCTTACATTTTCTCTTGCAACATTTTCTTTTTTTTTATGTACCGATTTTCAGTCTAGTGCATTTTTCCTTTATAATTTAATTCTTTAAAAATTGGATTTATTTTCCCATATGTAGTCATGCTAAGATGTAAAGTTGAATCCAAAGTATGATGTCTAGAAGAATAAGATTTTTAGCTGGATGGACAAGGTAAAAACAACATAAAAATGACATTGACATTAAGAAGCCATGACTCAGCTGGTGGTCATCGTCCATCTTCCTTCTAAGTGTGTAAGACTTAGGTTAAAATAAATATCTCCTTGATCCACTTGGACTTAAGTTTTGTGCATGGTGATAGATATGGATCTATTTGCAGCCTTCTACATGTTGATATCCAGTTATGCCAGCACCATTTGTTGAAGATGCTTTGTTTTTTCCATTGTGCACTTTTGGCTTCTTTGTCAAAAATTATATGTTCATAGGTGTGCGGATTAATGTCAGGGTCTTCAATTCGATTCCATTGGTCCACATGTCGGTTTTTATGCCAGTACCAAACTGTTTTTATTACTGTAGCTCTATAGTAGAGCTTGAAGCCTGGACATGAGTGGGGGTAATGAAGGGCAAGGGTCGAGGGAAAGAGAGCTTGGGGGAGCGGGAGATCCCAGCTGGATCAACAACAGAGAGGGAGAACAAGGAATAGGAGACCGTGGTAAATGAAGACCACATGAGAATAGGAAGAAGCAAAGTGCTAGAGAGGCCCACAGAAATCCACAAAGATACCCCCACAACAGACTGCTGGCAATGGTCGAGAGACAGCCCGAACTGACCTACTCTGGTGATGGGATGGCCAAACACCCTAATTGTCGTGCTAGAAACCCCATCCAACTACTGAGGTATCTGGATGCAGAGATCCATGGCTAGGCCCCGGTTGGATCTCTGGGAGTCCAATTAGCGAGAATGAGGAGGGTTTATATGAGCGAGAATTGTTGAGACCAAGGTTGGATAAAGCACAGGGACAAATAGCCAAACAAATGGAAACACATGAACTATGAACCAATGGATGAGGGGTCACCAACTGGATCAGGCCCTCTGAGTGGGTGAGACAGTTGATTGGCTTGATCTGTTTGGGAGGCATCCAGGCAGTGGGACCGGGTCCTGTGCTCATTGCATGAGTCAGCTGTTTGAAACCTGGGGCCTATGCAGGATCGCTTGACTCGGCCTGGGAAGAGGGGACTGGACCTACCTGGACTGAGTCTACCAGGTTGATCTCAGTCTGTGGAGAAGGCTTTGCCCTGGAGGAGGTGGGAATGGGGGGTGAGCTGGGAGGAAGGTGAGGGGGGGGAGGGGGGAGAACAAGGGAATCCGTGGCTGATATGTAGAACTGAATTGTATTGCAAAATAATTATAAAAAAAAGATAAAAAAATCTCCTTTTTGCTTGATGAAGACGAGAAAATCCTTTAAAATGCAGATGAAGATACTTAAATATTATTTTTATTATATGATTTAAGCCCTTTGGGCTCATAGTCATTTTTGTTAGACTATGTAATACTTAGTGCACAAATATAAGAGAAGTAAATAAAAAGCACTAAGTCCTTGGCATCCATCATCTCTTTTCTTCTTCCTCTGACAGCCTTATAGTCTAGAGGGTATCATGCGTGGAAACAAAGCATAGAATCCTTAACAGTGAGAGGAACCCGAACCCGAAGCTGCTCAAACTTCGTGGGGTTTCATGGGGGGGGGGGGTGTAGAGCTCTTTGGAAGAATGGAGTGGTGGCTTTTTCTGGCCTGGTGTCATGAAATTAAGTTAGAATTAGTGCAGCCATGCTAGTCCTTCCTGGCAGTGTCTGAAGGTATCACCTGTCAGGCTCTGCACCATTTAATCAGCCTCCAGCTTAGTGAGTGCTGTGTGAATTGATGTTGCCTCCGAAGAACCCGGATTATAGCATTTACTCATTTTTATGACACGGATACTCCTACCAAAGCAGGTTCCAAAATGCCAGTGAAGGAACAGACAGCAAATTGGGGAGGAAATGTTTACCGATGATTCCAGCACAGCGCTGAATCGAGGTACCAGCTGAAGATGGACATGCTGGCCCAAAGGCCTTGTGATGGAATGGGTCATTCAGCAGCTCTCACCAGAAGAGATGTCTGGTTTCAGAGATGAACAGTAGTGCAATGTAGAAGACCCAAAGAGGAGCAAGACAACTCCAGAACAAGTCCTGAATGCCACAAAGTCCAGCTATTCCTAAATTTGTATTTCTAATGAATTAGCAATTCTAAACTCACTAAAACATTTTCTTTGATACCTGTAAGGAGTACTGTCGACTTAACATATGCTTTTTGTTCCATAATTACCCTAGCTGTAGCTGGAGAGCTTTTCTCTTCGGGTCCCACCAAGTCCCACCAGTCCCAGAGCCCATTTATAAAATAAACACACAGATGCTTACATTATTTAAACTGCTTGGCCATTAGCTCAGGCCTATCATTGTCTGGCTCTTACTCTTATATTTAGCCCATTTTTTATTAATCTATATTTTGCCACGTAGCTCGTGGCTTATTGGTACCTTACATCTTGCTTGTCCTGGCAGCGGCTCCAAGCAGTCTCTCCCTCTCCCTTCCTGTTCCCTCTATTCTTCTCTCTGTTAGTCCCGTCTATACTTCCTGTCTGGCTACCAGCCAATCAGTGTTTATTTATACAGAGCGATATCCACAGCACCTAGCTCTGGCCCTGAAATAATGGTTGGAATACCCAGTGGACAAAGCCTCTCTGCTTTTACCTAGCTCAGAATACAGTAAGGGAAACCTTTCATATTTATGATTGGAAATAGTACTATAAAAGAGAAGGACACAATTGATCAAGCAAAGGACTGGCTCCTCTGATGAAGGAGTGGCCAGCTGGTGTGAGCTAAGTCTTTCTTCTAACCAAGCTTGCTTTTCTACACTGTCTGTGGTGCTGGCTTTGTAGATAGAATTCTGCACACATTTGATAATAGCTTCACACAGCACTCTCTTGGCTCAGACTTCTGGTTTGTATGAGCCTAGTTGCTGTTTGGGACTACAAGTGAGTTTCTTGGCAGTAATTTAATAGACTTTAAAAAGAGTGGCACACTCCACTTGAACATTTAGGCTTCTCTAGTGAGATGTCCCAAGGACATGTTTGGATAAGCCATTTGTCTGCAAATGACTCCTTTTAGATAGAAAATTGGGTCAGCTAATTTTCTATCTATGATATTTATTTGACCATTAGTGGGCTAATCTGAAGAAGGACAGAGGAAAGGTAGCTTGCAAAAAGCAAGCCTACGAGGGGAGTGGATGAAAAAAGAGGACCTAGGGTACAGCAAGATCCAGGAAGAACAGAGTTCCAAGGGTGTGGGATTTATCTCTGCCTGTGCCGTGCTGTGTGCTTATAAACGGGCGTGCATACATACATCCAGGAGGGTTCCAGAGCAGGGGTGAGTAGGCAGGTATTTGAGTGGAGGAATTGAAGGAAGAAAACAATGATGATGGTTTGGCAGGAGGCCAGTATTTATTGCTGAAACATCAATTTTGGTGTTAATCATTAAACAATTACACACCACTTGGCAATTTACAAAGCACTGTTCAATAAGTTACATAATTTCATCCTAGCTATGGACTTAGCGTCCTTGTACGTTAGTTAACGTGGTGGTTGTAAACTCTTAGCTACTGAAGAAAAGAGCGAGGTTCAGAGTCTTCAAATGTCTTCTTTCAGAATCACAGAGTTGTGCAGATACCCAGGCTAGACCAGGAGTAGACAAGCTACAGATTGTGGGTCTTGTGTGGCTCATGGTCTCGTTTTTTTGTAAATGAGGTTTTGTCGGGACACAAGCACAGCAAATTATAAACTATTGTCTCTGACTGTTTTTGTTGTATAAAAGCTGAATTGATTGGTCAAGTCAGGAGTCTCAAGTAGAATACATATTCTCCAAATTTAACCAAACCAAACCACTCACAGCACCAAAAGGCGCTGACAACCCACAGATAGCACTGTGACACCCTAGTCAGTCTGATGACAGTCTCTGTCTGACCCCAAACTCACCAGGGCATTGCAGGGTCGTGTGCCCTTGTGCAAAGCCAGGATCAGAAGAGAACACATGCTTCTCTCCTTTCTCCACGAGGCCAAAGGTATGGTTGGTTTATTGCTCCTAACAGAGAAGGGAGTGATGTCCCATCGGAATCTATACCTCCTTCACAGTCCTATCTCAGAGCCTCATGAATAGTGAATGTTTGGTAAGTGTTCCTATTGAATTCATCAAGCTAAACTTGCCCCAAGGACATCAGGGTTCTCGTTCTACACCAGGATCTCTGCAAAAGGACCATGGAAGTTCTCCTCAGGTGCTACAGACTTTTCAATGTGTCTTCTTTTTGGTCGTCCAGGAAAGAACACAGGCTAGTGCTTCATGGGTATGTCATGTGGTAGTCATAGCATGAAATGAATTTGTAGCTAACTTTTAAAAACCAGAAATATTTTCCATAAAAACTCAAATATCAACCTTTGCTTGAAGAATTGGAAAAATCTGAATCATCGAAATATCACATGGTTATGTATGTTTGAGAAAGCAGCAATCTCCTGCTTTAAGGTATATTTACATTCTCCAGTTCCTGGGGAAGCCAGGCAGGAACAGGAATGCTTTCATTGGATAAAAATGAGCCTGGTGACTGGTAGACTGCAGGGAGAGTTTCTACTCAAATCCTATCTGTCTATATTCATATGCAGCCAATAAATGCTCTTTGAGACTATAGGCCTAGAGCTAGTATGTACTGTTTTTCATGAGAAGTTTCAAATCCAAAATTTATATTTGAATTTTCACATTTAAAACATATGATAGTGAAGGAAATAAAAATAAATATAGGATATTAACTTTTTGATAATTTCTCTATGGGTAAAGTAAAGCATGTGTAAGATCTAGTTCTATCTTGTAGCCTGTATAAGGCTATCCTGTGCATTCATCCACTGGTGACTCCATTTAGCTCTAAATGGGAAAGGCACAGTTGGATACAGGCATTTTGGAAATGAAGTCGCTTTGATGTTCATCTCCGCCTGTTTTGTAAATTGGAAAAGAAACATTAGCTCTGAGACTTATTTCTCAAATTTATTTAATTTTATTTTTATTTTGTGTATATATGAGTTTTTGTTTGCATGTATATATGTGCACCATATGCATAACCGGTGCCCCCAGAAGCCAGAAGAGGGAGTTGGATTCCCTAAAACTGGAGTTACAGATGGTTGTGAGCTGTCGTGTGGGTTCTGGACCCAAATCTGGATTCTCTGGAACATCAGCCATGTGCTCTTAACTGCTGAGCCATCTTTCTCCAGTCTTAACATCCGGATTTAAGAAAGTCACCAAGTAATGCATTGCAGAGCTTAATATCCACTGCCCCTAAGTCTCACACCATCCCAGCCCCCTATCATGGAGTTTGATCTTGCCTGTTCTATTCCAGCTCCCGAGTTCCACTCATAACAATGTTCCAGCCCCAGACGATAGATTTCTCTATAAGCTCAATTTATGCAAATAAACACATTTTTAAAATAAAAGGTTGGTATTTCTCAAATGGGTTATTTTTATCAAATGGAAAAAAAATTAAACTTCTGCATAACATGTTGAGTTCTACTATGTCAATCAAATACCATGGCTCATTATTCTCTTTCCTTTTCATCTCAGTAAACAAACAAAACAAAATAAGTGATTTTTACAAGTAGTAGAGAAATACAACACAACCTGTGGCAGTTTTGTAGTCTCTGGTGAGGTCTGTCATGATTCTGTCAGCCACAGTTTCCCTCCCTTCTAATATTTGTTGCGGAAACAGAAGACATTCTTGTGGTTGAGGGAACTGGGTGCGGTCGAGGACGCTGTGTGGAAATCCAGTTACATAATTAGTTTTTGTGTATGCAACGGTGTATAGTGTACATATGTACATGTGGGTGTTTGTGCATGTATGTGGTAGTGTGAGTTCATGTGGAGGCCAGAGGTTGATATCAGGTGTCTTCTTCTGCTATTGCTCTCTCTACTTTACCTTTTGGTGGGAGGTCTCTCACTGAACCCAGAGCTCACCAAATGACTGGTCTGGTTGGCTGATAAGATCTGAGGATCAGCTTGTCTCTGACCCCAGCACTAGGGTTACAGATGTTCATGACCACACTTGGCTTTGAGGGGAGCTTTGGCTTTGAGGCTGGGGATTGAACTCATGTCCTCATGCTTATGTGGCAGATCCTTTAGCGACTGAGTCATTTCCCCAGGCAACTTAAAAAAGATAAGCCAAAGCTTTTTCGATCACCTTAAATCACTTCTTGTCTGGAACAGACTTTTCTGCAAGATAAACCTCCCATACTCTCATACAACACAGGTCTTCAAGTTCGAAACCTCATCACTGGCTGTCTCAGTTACTTTTCTATTGCTGTGATAAGACACCACGACCAAAGCAACTTGTAAAAGAGTTTAATATGGTTTCAGGTGCCACAGCAAAGGCATGGTGGCAGAAGCAGTGGAGAGCTCACATCTTGATCCAGAGAGAGAGAGAGAGAGAGAGAGAGAGAGAGAGAGAGAGAGAGAGAGAGAGAGAGAGAGAGAAGGGGAGGGGGCATGGCATGGACTTTCAAAACCTCAAAGCCACTCTTCCCCACGACATATCTCCTCCCAAATAGAATTACTGATTTGACTTTTATTTTTTCTTTCGACTGATGATGGCATACTCATTCACTAGCTCCCTTCCTCCTCGCTGTCGTACAAACTAACCCGAATCCTTTGTGCCCAAACACAGTAACTTAGTGTTATCTCCTTTGGCTGGAAAAATGAATTTAGATAGGGAACTCCAAGATTTGTGTACATGAAGGGAAAAAAAATATCATCTACCCATGCTTCTTAGGTACAGAATCACTATTAGGTATGATCCTTTAGTACAAGGTAAGAAAAGTTAAACAAATTAAATTAATTAAATATTCAACAGTGAATGATTGCCATATACAAATTCCTTTTTTTTTTCAATTTTATTTTATGTGCATTACTATTTTGCCACGGGTTTTGGGTCCCTTGGAAGTTACAGACTGAGCTGCCATGTGGGTGCTGGGAACTGAACTTGGGACCCGTGGAAGAGCAGTCAGTGCTCTTCCATTGAGCCATCTCTCCAGCTTCATCAGCACCCACTATAGGAAGACCACTGGGCTTCAGGAAGTGGCCAGGGGCCTGACTCCCTGCCCGTCCTTTGTCTCTTATGGCAGCATCTCTCTGCACTTTCTCTCTCCTACTTGAGCCACACTCCTACTTCATCTGACCGCAGAGAGGGAAGTGAGCACCTTAGCATCTGCACTGAGAGATTATTGCTTTACTCACTTGTCAATGCTACCTTGCTGCTTTAGTTACACATTTGCATTCCAGAAGACAGCATCAGATGGGTCCCTGTCTGGTGCAATTTACTACAAGCAATGTCTGAGTCCTGCTGAACAAACATGACTGTCGTTCAAGTCAAGGAGTATGGTGATAATTTATTTGTACTGAAATGTGATTTTATTTGTATGTTAATAAATAAAGTTGCCTGGGGGTCAGAGCTATTAGAGCCATAGCAAAAGCTGGGCAGTGGTGGTGCATGCCTTTAATCCCAGCATTTGGTAGGCAGAGCTAAGTAGATCTCTGTGTGTTGAAGGATACAGCCAGCATTGGAGACACACGCCTGTAATCTCAATACCAACCATAGAAGACCTGGAGGTCTGTACAGACAGGCAGTGATGAGGCGGTCATGTGGTTGGGTTTACAACCAATGAGAAGGCAGAACAGAAAGTCTATATAAAGACAAAAACACAGGAAGTAGCTCTCTTGGCTGGAGAGGACAGCTGAAGCAGGAAGGGTAAGGCTCTTAGCGTTGACCTCTTGGGCTTTCATCTTTACATTGGCTCTGTGTTTCTGATTTAATAAGATGGTTACTTCTACAAAGGAGCTTTCTCAGGACAGTGTGGGATAACACAATTTGTGAGCTGGGACTATAACCTAAATGGTGTGCTATTTAAATGATCTTACATTAAAAATGAGATTCATCCAATAGATAGTATGTGTTCCCCACAGTTTGATATCTGCTTACTAACATCATAATTTGTCCCCCACTTTAAACTACTGACTATCCCATTGAATATATTTTCACATGAAATTTAAGGAACCATGTTATTCTACATCTTAAGCAATTTTCCAAAGTCATGGGTTAAATTTTTATAATTATCTATCAATCTATGTGTCTATCTATCTATCTATGTATCTATCTATGTATGTATCTATCTATCTATCATCTGTCTGTCTGTCTATTTGTCTATCACTAAATGAAGCTGTGAAAATATGAAATTTACAAATGGCCATTATTGGACATACTCCTGTACAATCTGCACAGCCTTTAACGAAAGCATCTTGTTCACTCTATCTTTGGCCCTTTCCTTATGTTGCAACCACAGTTATCCTTTAGACACACAAATGTGATCAAATCATCTTCCCCAAATCAAACCATGTTAGTGAACTTTCCTTGTTCAGTGAATGACAAATACAACCAATCAGGGTTCAGGCAAGACCTTGGAGCTATCCTGGGCTCATTTTCTTCCTTCCCCAGATTTACTTATTTCTACCTTTGAAACACACCAAACACCTGACCACTTCTCACTACTGCAATCACCCTATCCAAGCCACCATCATTTTTACCTGGCTAATTCTAATAACTTCCTACCCATGTTCCCCTTTTCTCTACCTGCCCACAGTCTGTACTCACAGAAAAGTGAGGAGGAACATCTTGAAGCCTAAGTCAGGTTGTTTTATCCATTATATTCTGGCAGTCGGATGACTTCCCTGTCTCTCCAGAGTGAATATCTTCAAGCTCTCAAGTGCCTCCATGCTGCTTCATCTAAGCTCCTTTGCAGATTTTTTTTTTTTTTGAAAAATAAGTGTGCACAGGCCCATGTCTTAGGAA
This sequence comes from Peromyscus californicus insignis, assembly GCF_007827085.1. Classification (NCBI taxonomy): domain Eukaryota; kingdom Metazoa; phylum Chordata; class Mammalia; order Rodentia; family Cricetidae; genus Peromyscus; species Peromyscus californicus. Next base: position 35,702,628 of record NW_026294595.1, on the reverse strand, counting down.
TAGAACTTCAGCTAATTGACTTCCCAACTCTGGTATTTTTCTCTGTACATTTTGCAAGCAGTGAGATAGGGCATGCAATGCCTATTTCAGGATTCCCTTCTAGCTCTTCTCTTGTTTTTGTTGGAGGAAAGTGTAGCCATTCTCAGTGATTGCTTTCTGGTGCAAGTGAATGAAATCTAGGGAACTCAGAGTTGCATCCTACACACTCAGCAAACTAAACTCTTTGCTTTCTTCTTGAGCTTGGGTAATTTTGTCCGCAATGTTTACTCTCTGGGTCCTTTCTCTCCATTCTTCTTGCTCTCTGCTTCTCCGGGGATGGCAGCTGCTGTGACTCCGCCTTCATCAAGGAGGACGGTAGGATGCGTTATAGCAGTGCCATGCCACAGTCTTGCCTAGCCTCGTCTCTTCCTGTGAGACTGTACTGCCTCCTGACCATGGGTTGATCCCTCCCTGGCTTGTTTCCTCATCCATTTCAGCAGAGGAATATTGAGAACACTGCTTCAAGAGGCTCATGGGACCAAAGAAAGACCTGTGCACCCATGTTAGTGACGCAGACTCCAGGAAAACATTTCAGAGAAGACTGTTCCAACTAACTCTCCTAGTGACTGAGTGGAAGTCTTTGTTTTTGTTTTATTTCTAAGCAGTGTAGAATTAGCTGAAAGGGAATTTACCCATTCCAAGTCTCAAAGCCTGTGGAGAAAGGGACTGAATCCCCGAGTAGCTGACTGATGTAAGATCACAGCTACGACAGAGAACTGAGAACAAAATCCTGGTCTGACTCCTCATCTGCTGTGCTCACAGGCACACGTAGGTTCCTAGGAGACTCAGGGACCTAACATCAGTTATCTAAGTTGACGAGGTGGGCATGACTAAGTTAATGCAAATTAGCCCTCCCACCACTGAATTCAGTACTGAGTTTCAAGGCCCCACATTACAGCGTGGGGTGTTCAATTATCTCTATTTTTAAGCATTCAAGAGTCAGATTGTGTTATAGACCAATCTAGGATAGTGGAGGCAGGGGATCAGCACCCCAAACCCTATCATCTCACATAGAAGCTAAGCTCACACTGTTGTCCTTCCTGGTAACTCTTTAAGATTTTTATTCCCTTAGAGTTTAAAACCAACGAACAGTATACTCCCATGTGCAGGGTGATTGGTTCGAGTCCAAGTGGGTCAGAACAGATTGCCTGAGGAAAAATATGTGTTTAGTCAGAAGGTTCTTGTTTCGAACAGAAGAGTAACCTGAGGACTTTGGTGGGTGGCTTTAGTTTGAGAAGGAGCTGTGGTACGCTAGGTGGCACCTGATCAAGGGTATTTATAGCATGTCACTGAAACCTCCTTAGTGTCTTTTTGATGTGAAGAGAGACACAGTGTGTGGGGGTTAAGAAACGGGGTCCTTCTCAAACTACTAGCTATGTGTTCTAAGGCTAGAAGCTAACTCACTCCTAGCCTTCCCTGATGTGATGTCAAATGAAGATTTAAAGATGGCATCCACCTCAATAATCATTGTGAGTTTTGAGTGAGTTATAACATGTATTGAACCTTTGACCATACCTGTACGTAAAACATTGGCAACAACTTTGTCATTTTGCTCCTGATGGGATGTCTGTTCCTTCTCTTAGCACAAATCATTTCAGTGAAGGGTGGGTGATCTCATGGAAAGGACCCCTCTTACCAAGACTGACAGGACAGCAGTTGCCACAGTGTATGAAGGAGGGGAATTCTGTGTCTCTACAATCTATTCCTTTTTACGTTGGGTAAAATGATTATTTTTCTGTTCAAGTAGTTTCCTGTAGGTTTAATATCATGATAGGCACAGTGGTGGGCCATCTAGATCCTTCTTCAAAGAAGGATTTGCTATCCACTATAAGAAACTGGCCTCCAGATATCAATCTGAGCTTGCGGCCATCCACCCAAGACTATGCTTCCTGGGGATCCCGTAGTTAGGGATCAAAGCATTGACAGGAAGACCCGACCACTGTGCTCAACACAGGACTCCAATGGTCCCATCCTCTACAGCAAGCCCTTCACCATTGACAATGACATACGTGGCCTGCACTGCCATTTCCTTTGTCTCTCTGTCCTTCCTTCCTTCCTTCAAGGCTGAACTCTTCCAGACCAGCCCTCTCCAACATGCAGAAAGCATTTGGGAGCCAATGGGCGGGAGGAGGGGGATGGAAAGTTCTTTCATCTCTCAAGGACTCAGTTTCCATATCAATAAAGCGAAGATGGTTAACTTGAACTTGCAACAGGGCTGTGGATGTTAAGGGAAATTGTGATATGCCATTGTTGCTAGCGAGCATGTAGTGGTGCAAGGCTTCCTCCATTTTAACTTCTTGTCTTCAAGTTTTTTGAAATTTTTCCTTTGTTCTCTTATGTTACGGGGTCCTTTCCTTCTTCCCTCTCTGTCTTTTTTTTTTTTTTTTCAGGGTCTCACTCTGTAGTCTTGGTTGGCTTGGAGCTCACTATGTAGACCAGGCTGGTCTTTCACTCACAGAGATCCACCTACAAGGTATGCTTAAAAGGAGGAACTATGTGTTCCTTTTAAATGCCACCCCTGGCCTTTCTCATCTTTCTCTTTATCGTCTTTTTAAAAATTGCATACACTGTGCTTGAGTGGGCAGTGAGCTTTGAAAAATATGTACACATGTGGATCTATCACTTTCAAGATACAGATCAGTAACTTCAGCCAAAAAAGGGGGGGGGGTAGTAGTACTGGGCTGTAGTACCTCTGCCCAGTCAAACCCCGCCACCGCCCCACTACCCCAGCAGAGGTAAGCACTGATTTCCTTTCTATCACAATGGTTTGGCTTTGTCTTAGTAGGGTTTCCTATGAATGTAACTCTGAAGGGTGTGCTTGCTTTCTGCCTGGCTTCTTTCTCTCACCAGAATGTTGCGGTGATTATCCAGGTTGTTACTCCCTTCCATCGCTCTGCAACATTCTATTGTATGAATGCGTTACGATTTGTTTCTTCATTTACCAGGTGTTAGACATTTGGTTGCTTCCAATTTGGGGCTATCATGAATAAATCCAGTATGAACATTTGTGTGTAAGTCCTTGTGTGGCTACGTATCTTGTTTTTGGTAGGGGGCTAAATGTGTAGGTGTGTAATTACTGAGTCATATGTTAAACGTTTGTTTAACATTGTAAGAGAATGCCAGTATGTGTTCCCATGTTTCAGTTTGTCCAGACCTTTCCCAGAATTCCACATTGTCAGTCTTTTTTTTTTTTTAATCTTAACCAGCCTAGTGGGTACTAAAGTGGAAGTGTTTCATTGTGAATTTAATTTACATTTACCTCAAGAAAAGTAATGTCACACATTTTTTACTCTTTCTTTTTCTCAGACAGGGTCTCCCAGTGTAGTCCAGGCTGACTCCCAACTCTCAGTCCTGCTGCCTCAATCCTCCAAGTTCTGGGAGTATAGGCGCCTACCACTACATCTGGTGCATTGTTTCGATCCTTAATGGCCTTCAGTACATCTTTTGTGGAAGTTTGAAATAACTTGCCCATTTTAAATTGTGTGACTTTCTTCTTATTGTGTGATACAAGCTTGATACATATTTTAGGGACTATTCTCAAGTGTACATACTGTGACTATTTTCTCCTGATTTACATCTCGCCTTATTTTCTTTCTCAGAAAGAAGTCAAATGTTGGTAAGGATAAGTTCGTTTCATTTGCTGTCTTTCCCACCCTTGGTATCTTATTTCAGAAATCATTGTCTAAAACTGCACAGAGGCTCGCGTAGATTCTTTTTCCAGGAATGGTTTTTAGTTTGAAGTTCTGTGTTTAGGTATAGAATCCTCTTAAATGAATCTTCCAAAGGCTGTGACATGAGTCTCATTTTCCCGTAATCATCCCAATGTGCAGTATTATTGTATTAATGTCTTTCCTTCCCTAGAATTCCTTTGGTACCTTTGTCAAAGTCAAATCTTATTTGTACCTCTTTTATATGAAACGTCTATCTTTATGTCCACAAAAGTATTTTAATGCTGTAACTTTGTAATAAGTCTCATGTTTTGTTTTTCGTTTTCAGAATTGTGCTTCCCCTACTCCGGATCCATTACAATCCCATGTGAATTTTCAATTCTGCTTGATAATTTCTGTAAAAATGCCTGTTGTGATTTTGATTCAGACCACACTCAATTTATTTGGAGAGAATTGACACTTTAATAATTTTTGTCTTACTATCCATGACTATTATATAGATGGCTAATCTTGATCATTAGCTTGATTGATTTGACAAGGGCCTAAAAGACTAATGAAACATACCTCTGGGCCCAGACAAAACTGAAAGGAAGAAAAGATAAAACTAGTGAGTGCAGGCGTTCTCTCTCTGCTTCCTGGCTGTCAGGATGTGAGCTTCTCCAGTCCAGCATGAACTGCCCACATGAAGAGCTGAAACCACATGGTAAAAAGACCCTTTCTAGCCTTACAGCACCTCATTTCAGAATTCTGTCACAGCAATGAAAACAATGATAGATACTATCTACCTCTTATTTAAACCTTAATTTTTAAGTATAATTTAATCTTTAGCATAAACACTGTGTGCATTTCTTGATAAAGTTATTCTTAAATGCTTTATTTCCTGTTTTAAAATATTTTTCTAAAATTCATGACCCAATGATTTATTTTACATACATACAAACACAATTGATTTTTGTATCTTTCCCAAGATCTTGCCTAAACTCACTTTCTTACAAGATTGACTTTTAATGTAAAATTTTAGTATATATATGATAGTTATGTCATGTGCAAACAGGACATGTTTGCATCTTTTCTGATATGTATGTTTTAATTTCTTTTGTCCTCTTTTTCTATTGACTCGTTTAAGATCTTTAGTATAATTGACGAGAACTGGTAGAAGTGAGTATCCTCCCTTATTACTGATCCGAATGTGAGAGCATTCATTCTTTCACATTTAAATTAACTGTTGTTTCTAAGTGCCTTTTATTAGACTCAGGGAATCCTTATTTTGTTTCTAATTTGCTAAAGTATCAAAAATTAGTACTAAGATTTGCAAATATTTTTCTACATATTGCTATGATCATACAATTTTCTCTTTATTTTATTAATATGAGTTATATCAATTGATTTAAAAAAGCATTTTACAATCTATTTTTATGTGCTTTCCCTTTATGTTTATCTGTGCATCACATGCATGCAGTGCCCATGGAGGCCAGAAGAGGGCGTCTGGAGCCCCTGGGACTGGAGTTTCACACGGTTGTGAGTGCCACGAGGGTACAGGAAATCAGATCCAGGTCCTCTGGAAGAGTGACCAATACTCTCAACCACTGAGGGCTCGTCTCCAGCCCTCCTCAATTCATATTTTAAATAATGAAACAACTTCACAGTTCTGCAGTAATGCCTTGTGCCCATGGTGCATTATTCCAGCTAAATATTGTTGCTTTCATGTTTTATAATATTTTGGTAAAGATTACTTATTTGTTTATATATGCTGAGATCAAGCCCATATGTTTGGCAAATTTTCTACCACTGAGTTATATGCCCAGCACCATCTCTGTAATTTCTAGTTTTATTGTTACACACTAACCTCCCTCCTGTTTTACATATTTGATTTTTTCAGTATTTGTAATCTATTATTTACTCTGAACACTGTAATATTAATGCTAGATTTTTGTATATTTCTTTGAAGAATATCTGTTGGGTTTTGTTCTGGCAGTCATTTAGGTTATTAGTAGAATAGTTAGATTTGTCTTTTAAGGCTAACTTAAAAAAAAAAAAAAAAGATTTGTTGTTTGAGTTATACCAGGGCTCAGCCAGGTAGCAGCGTGGAAAATATTACACTGCGTGAGGTAACCCTGACTCAGAAAACTCTGGTGGCCCTGAACTGGATCTGACTTGAAAACCTCCTTCATGAGGACTAGCTGTCTTAGTGCTCAGATACCATTCAAGTTTCCAAAGGAGGGAAATGTATACCGGTTTTGTCTCAATTCCATCTATGCATGCCAAGTTTCTGTTTCTTTTTTGCCTCTTCCCTTCTTTCCCTTTGACCCTTTCTGTGCATTCTACTTCTTGCTCCCTCTTGAAACTATGGCCTCTCTTTCTTTAAATGCTATTGTTCATGTAGATGCATAAACATACAAATACAACTATTAAAAGGCGTTACATCCGGGCAGGACTATTGGTTGCTCACTTAATTTGGAAGTTTGAGTATCATACATATACAGCTCCTTGAACTCTGAAGTTGAAATCATGTACATACAAGTAACACTAAAGGGACTCTGCTGGTTGTATTTACATATTTATGCATCTATGTGAACAGTAAGGTTTAAAGAAAAAGAAGCCATGATTTCAAGAGGGAGCAAGGGGCAGGATTCACAGGAGGAATCAAAGGGAGGAAAAGGAAGAGGAAAAAAAGAAAAAGAAATTTGGCATGCATAGATGTAATACAGACAAAACTGGCATACATTCTGTATCTTTAAAAAATTAAATGCTGATTAAAAATAAAGATGAAATTAAATACCCAATACATGGAAGAGCAGTTCATGTTTATGGATTTGTTGAATTGATAATTAAATACATCAACTTGAAAAATTTGTTATCATTTCAAACTATGTGTCTGCCTGTGGGTAAAGGCATGTGAGTGCAGGTGTCTACAGAAGCCAGAGGTCTAGGATTCCCCTGAAACTAGAGTTACAGGCAGTTGTGCCAGGCATGGGTGTTGGGAATGGAATTGAGATCTTGTGTAAGATCTATATGCTCTCTTAACCGGTTTAGAATAACCATATTCTAAAATGATATCCAGTGCAGGAATCAGTTTATGGCTACATGGGTACCAACACTGATGCTGACCCTTGTACCTTCTCTACTAAATGCCTTTGCTGTTTAAGAAGTTCTCACTCTGGCATGAGCTACAGCTCTTCCCAGCCATTTGCATGCTGCATGGGTCATAATTGTTCTAGTTTCAGAAGCTGACTGTTGCTCAGATGTGTGCAAATATTTACCCAATATATGTGCAGAAAAATGTTTGACTAAAGGCTGCAGAGAAGTTCTATATTGCAGAAGCTCTTTGTCTTTTGGCTATTGTTCTTTGTACATTCAAACTCTTTCAGGTCCTTGGCCACTGCTCTTCATTCATTCTAACTCTTTCAGGTCCTTGGCCACTGCTCTTCATACATTCTAACTCTTTCAGGTCCTTGGCCACTGTTCCTTGTACATTCTAACTCTTTCAGATCCTTGGCCACTGTTTCTTGTACATTCTAACTATTTCAGGTCCTTGGCCACTGTTCTTTGTACATTCTAATTCTTCCAGGTCCTTGGCCACTGCTCTTTGTACATTCTAACTCTTTCAGGTCCTTGAACTCTGAACCTGTACTATGTCATTTCCACTCAGGGAGATGGCTGAGATCTCTCACATCCCTCCTTTCTACATGGAGTTTTGGAAAGAATCCCTGGGCAGAATTCCCTCACTCACCCAGTGCTTACTGAGCCTGCTTTTCATATCTCAAGCCTGGCAGCTCTCTGCTACCTGTTGGGTCTGGAAACCGTTGTTTCATGTTTTTTGTTCACTATTGGAGTTGACTGTGTCTGGTAGTGAGTTCAAACTTTCTTTCTTCCCAGTGGCCAGAAACAGAAGTACTATCCTAATTTCCATAAGTATGCTGTTAATCCCACTGGTCGAGAATAAGACCACTATCACAGTTTAATTTGAAGCAAGCTTTAATTAAATACTGGCCAGATTGATAGGTTCTCTGGCCAGGTCCATCTCTGGTTTCTCAGAAAATGGTCTTGAGTCACATTTTGCAGGGATTTAAAAAGGCAAAACTCATAATTCACTGCATTTCCCACGAGGTCCAATCAGGAGCAAGCATACATCCTGACATATTTCCTGCCCACATACCTCCTGCCCACGTGTGATCAAGCACACCCTGTGCAGATGGGCAAAACACATTTGTTTAGGGGAGTAAAAACATGTGGCTTGTTATCTCCCATAAACAATAGCCTCCAGCATTTTAGGAACTATCTGTCCTTGGGCAAGAAGCTTGCAGATCAGAGGCATTTTTGTTTCATGGATCTCTTAGGCATAGTAATTAAAACTTAAAATGCAACTTTGGCTCTCAAATACATGTATATAATTTAGGAAGCCAAATAGTACCATTGAATTGTCACAAGACCAAAACCAGACTATACAACCCAATGACTTTATTAACCATATTGCTCATATCCAAAGACAACTACTTCTTTAATTTTTTGAATTTCATACATGAGAACTGTATTTACACTGTTTCTGCTCTCTCTCTCCCATTCTGCTCCTGCTGGGCCCTCTGACTCCTCTCAAATTCATAACCTCTAATCAACACACACACACACACTACACACACACACACACACACACACACACATACACACACACTACACACACACTACACCCACACACACATACACACACACACACACACACACACACACACACACACACACACACAAAACTTGCTGAGCCCATTTAACGTTGCTTGCATGCATGTATTTTTAGGTCTGACCGCTTGGGATTGGAAAACTCATCATCAGGGCACTCATCCATGGAGGAGATCAGCCCCCTTTTCTTAGCAGCCATTAATTGCCTGTAGCTCTTCACTTAGGCATGGCGCCTTGTGAGATTTCCCCATTTATACTGTCATATCACCTGGTGGTGTCATGGTGCAGGTCTTGTTTAGGTGACCATGTCACTGTGATTTCATGGCTGCAGCCTCTCTGTCACATACAGAAATCACTGTCTTGCAGAAGATGCCCTGGTCCTCTGGTTCTTACAGTCTTTCTACCCTCTCCTAGGTGATGTTCCCTGAGCCTTAGGTGTAGGTGCTGTATTGCAGATCTATCAGTTGGGGTTCGGCATCCCAATGTCTGTTGTTCTCTGTATTTGGACCAGCAGTGGATTCTGTAATGGTCTCCATCCACTGCAAGGAGAAGGTTCTTTGATGATGACTGAGCTACACTTATCTGTCAATATAAGGATAAACATTTAGAATGCAGTTAGGAATTACACTGTTTAGGAAAATGTCAGTAATAGGTTCTTCCCTGAAGTTCACCACCTCACCAGTTACCAGTAGTTGGCTTCTTTGACGGTACCAGGCATGAATTCCCTCCCAATGAGGCAGCCTTAAGTCCAATTAGATAATTGTTAATTATTCCTAAGGTACAAGGGCAAAAACAAGTGACTTTTAATGTAAATAATATGCTTGTGTTATTGTATCATATGAATGTTGTTCATACCTTGTTCTTAACATATACTATTATTTTTATTTATTGCATGTATTTTCAAGCTTTTATGGACTTAATAAATTTCTTGTGTTTTCGCCTGTTTTTATAGACAAGGTCTCACTATGTTGCTCAGACTAGCCTGGATTCTCCTATTGTAGCTTCACAAGGCCAGGATTATAGACAGGTAATTTGTTAATTTTCTAGCCCTAGAATAGGTAGTCTCTGAAACTTCTTCTGGAAACTTATTTCTTTTTTGTAATATTCATATGCTGAAAGTATTCTATCTCTGTGATCTTACTGAAGAAGTTTCTAGAGTCTGAAAGTCTTCAGCTCTTCTAACCTGGCCATGTTCCCTGTGGTCATCTCTCTCTTTCAGGGAGATTGTTACTTTGCTCATCTCTTGGTTAGACTTCCTGCATACTGTATTTTATTCTTGGCTTACCACTTCATTTTTACTGTTTGAAATTCTCTGTAACTTCTTGAGAAAGAATATTATAATCCATTTTGTCTTTTTCTGTTATTTACTTTTGGTTGAGCTGCATGCTTCTGTTTCTTACTTTGATTCATAGTTTATTATGCATTTGAGGGGAGATGTCAAGGATGAGGTGGGGGTGGTATTACATCTCTTCAAAGTTTGACCTAAACTCCAGGAGGGCATATATGTGGGCATTAAACAGGATTGGCGCCATCCAGTTCCTCAACATCCTCAGGGTATGCATTGTTGGTGTGAGGTTGGATGCATATGAAGTACAGGAAAGCCAAAGCTAGTTACCATTGCTGTGGCTGAAATAACAGAAGGTCTGGTCAGGAAACTGAGAGGCAAAAGATCTGATGTGATGTCAGAGGCATCTGATACTTGCTTTTATCCAGCTAAGCTTCTGGTAAGTCCTTTTATTCCAGGAAATGATGCTGTTCCATTTCATAAGACTTCTTTCTCTCCCTTTGTTTCTGTTTTCACTTTCAGGAACACCTGTTAATCAGATTTTCAGTCACTTAGATTCTGAAGTATTCTTAAGTTTTTCTTCCGTGTTTCCATATGATGTTATTTTGCTTTACTTTGGGGGAGATATTTTTCTCAACTTTATCTTCTGATTCTTTTGACTTTTTAATTTTGACTACTATACAATTTTCCAAAGGATTTGTATATGGATGTATGTATATACATATGTATGTACTTGCACATACCCTGTTTTTGTCTAGTCATTGCAACATTGTCTTTAAATTCTCTTGATATTAATTACAGCTCCTGTGTTGTTTTGTTGGATTTTTTTCTATGAAAATACATTTTTAGCATCCTCTCTATTTTATCTTTGTCTTTTCATCTTTGAGCTCTGTCTTCATCTAAGAATTGTCTTCCAGATATTTGCTGATTATTTGTTAGAATGGAATTGAAAGGAGAACAGAAAGCTCTCTGGGTTTGGGTGAGCCATGCAATTAAAGAGCTTCCAAAGTCATTAGGTTGAAGAATTTCTCCTTGGCTTGTCCAATTCCCTGGAAAAACTCTTGCAGTCTTTTATCTAAAGGGTACAAACCAGGTTGCCAATGCTAATGACTCCATGTAGAGCAAAGGCGAGGTACACATTCAATATACAAATTTTACAGTCTTCCTCGGGGGAGGGAGTGAGACATCCTGTGTCAATTATGTCTGGGGTCTCCCAGCCAGAGACCACATATTTTATCATCTCCAGAGAATGAATTCTAATCTCACAAGAGACGGAAGGAATCATGGAGGTGAAGTATTTCTTAAGCAGACTTAAAACCATGCTTCCTGATTTCACCCTATCTCCATGCCTCCGTTAGTGGTGCCTCTTGCCAATGATTCCTGAGGTTCAGGGGTTTCCACCACGTAAAATGAGTCATTGCTTAGCTCCTACCACTGCCAGTTTAGACTCTAGCTTCATTGGTTTGCTAAGTTACCCATCTGCTTTCCAGCTTCCAAAAACTTGTGCCTGGGACTGCTTCTGTTCTTTCTGTGGTATCTTTCTCCAAATCTCTTTTGCGTGGAATATAAACAGATACTTGAAGATCTGCTTTTCCTTCCAGCCTACCAAATATAGATATTGACCAAATTAAGGCTCCTGGCATCCCACTATTCCCTGCGCTCTGAAAAATTCAGATCCCCTCAATGTGTGCATAGCATAATAACATTTGTGTCTCTCAATGTGTCAACTTTGGCTTACTGTGGGGTTATGAAGCACCCCACAGTTAGTGCAGTGTCTAAGAGACAATCTCATTCATAATTTTTACTTTCTCCCAGTACAGTATAATAGAACCGCAAACTCTGGAGCTGATTCAACTTTTCATTCCCACTGAGCTCAACGTGCAAGCAAAAGAGACAGCTCAAAGCGTTATCAGAAATTTATTTATTCTTTGGAGCTGTAAAAACAGTGGTACTGCCTTATGAACTTCCCAAGTATAAGTGGCAAGGAGAATTTATGTTCCAAGTGGCTATCTTAAGATACTATGATAGTTTGAATGAGAATGGCCCCCCCCTGGATTCATAGGTTTGAATACTTATTCACCAGTTGATAGAATTATTTGGAAAGGATTAGGAGGTGTGGTCTTGTTGGAGGAGGTGTGCCACTAGATGTGGGCTTTGACTTTCTAAAAGCCACATTTCAAGTTAGTTCTCTCTGCCTCCCGCTTGTGGATCAAGATGAAGCTCTCAGCTACTACTCTAGTGCCATCCCTGCCTCCCTGCTGCCATGCTTCCTGCCATGATGGCCGAGGACTCTAATCCTCTGAAATTCTAAGCCCCAAATAAAGTCTTTCATCTATAAGTTGCCTTAGTAATGGTGTCTTATCACAGGAATAAAAAGGCAACCAAGACAGACACTAAAATAGATTGTGTCACACACACACACACACACACACACACACACACACACACCCCTTTTGGTTCTATCTTTACTCAGTTAGATTGAACCAGAGACATTGAACCAGAGACATTTCTGGAAGGTTTTAGCATTTAGAGTGATATGAGGTGGACTATCAGATTAGGCATACATCATTCACCAGAATACTGTCCACCCCCAAGGTTATCTCAGCTTTATGGCACAGAAGTATATGTGTGAGCAATTGCCTAGAGTGGTTCAGGAGGATGTGTGCTGAGTCAGAAGTGCTGAGTCTACAGAACTTTAGGCTGGAGCCCAATGTTCCAACAGCAATGAACTATTTTGTACCCAGAATCTGTTTTAGTAATCACTCTGCAGTTGCTGCTTCTAATGAAACTCCAGAATCACAATGAATCACCAAGGTAATCTATGGGAAAAATCAATACTTTGCACAACAACTCAGAAATTCCAGAGGAAAAGATTTGTGAGACAGGAAGGTGTTCTGTTCTGAGCTTTGGGAGGCCCAAACAAGTGTGATCCAGAATCCCTTTTCTATAGAACTTAGCCAGAGAGAAAAGGCATTGACTGCCACTTTTTAGTTTGGAGGAGGAGGATACATGCTGTGTCACTGGTAAGGATATTAATGGCTTTAAAAGTAACACAGAGGAGGTGCAAGGAGTTTATTTAAGGGGAAAATGGAGTCACCAAAGAGGAGGAGGAACCAAGAAAAGCAGTTCTTGCTCTTGTTTCTAGGTTCATCTTGGGTCATAGTAACTTAGGAGAGTAGTTCAGAGGGAGTTGAGTTGGAAACCAGGGGCAGTTATAGGGTCACAAATAGCTGTAGGCAGTTTTGGCATACATTATCCAATAACATATTTTATTTATAATAGTAGTTTATAGGTATGTCCACATTATCCAGGTATCTTTTGGTGACAGAAATCCTTCTTAAGATACTTTATGCTGTGATTGACAACAATCATTGGTGAGTCATATATGGATGGATCTAGAAGCTGAGACAATCAGCAGGATTTTTTTTTCTATCCTTTGGCTCTGTTTTTGCTTTGGTAATGCTTTCTTCATGTGGTGAGAATTAGCACCATTTTACGTTTTGTGTGGTCCATACAGCTTTCCATCTCAAATCAAAGAACCTCTGTCTTAGTGCCCATGAGAAGTAGCTGAGAGACTCCGATTACCTACTTTGTGGGTAAGACATGATGGACACAAGATTACTGATTTTAATTACACTGGATAATGGAAGAACAATTATTCATAGCAAAGTGCATGAGAGAGACAAGAAGTGTGCTTACAGTTCCCAAAGAATTTACTTTAGCTCAAAACAAATATGTCTGTTCTCTGAATATCAAGTGTATGGTAAGGGCACTGGCATGGGTAAAAAGAGGGATAAATTTGGAGGCATTGCTTGTGATATAAGAATTACCCCATCAGCATTTCCCATTACCAACCACTGTACTCATGAGATACATTACCGTAGTTGGAATTTTCTTTGGGCTGCCAATCAGCTTCCAAACAAAGACATGGAGACTTATTATTAGTTATGAATGCTTGGTCTTAACGTAGGCTTATTTCTAGCTAGCTTTTTTAAAAAACTTAAAATAACCTATTTATATTAATCTATGTGCTGCCCTGAGGCTTGTTTGCCTCATCTACATATTGTCCATCCTGTTTTACTGCTTCCTCTGAGTCTGGCTGGCTGGCCCCTAGCTGACTGGCCCCTGGCTGGCTCCCCTTTTCTCTCTGCACACCAACTTCACCTACCCTGCCTCTGCCTAGCTCTTGACTGTTCAGCTTTTGATTAGAACAATCAGGTGCCTTAAGCAGGCAAGGTGAAACATCAACATATCTTTACATAGTTAAACAAATGCAGCATAAACAAAAATAATACACCTTTACATAATTAAACAAATACAACACATCTTTACAAAGTCAAACAATTATTTTGCAACATAAACAAATGTAACTCATCTTTACTTAGTTACATAAATATTCTATCCCACAACACATTACCATTTGGAGACTCATTTCTAATTAAGAGAGTGAAGACCACATATGCTGTGGGATGGTCTGTATGTCAAGTGTGTTGCTCTGATTGGTCAATAAATAAAACACTGATTGGCCATTGGCTAGGCAGGAAGTATAGGCGGGACAAGGAGGAGAATAAAGCTGGGAAGTGGAAGGCTGAGTCAGAGAGACACTGCCAGCCGCCACGATGACAAACAGCATGTGAAGATGCCAGTAAGCCACGAGCCACATGGCAAGGTATAGATTTATACAAATGGATTAATTTAAGCTATAAGAACAGTTAGCAAGAAGCCTGCCATGGCCATACAGTTTGTAACCAATATAAGTCTCTGTGTTTACTTGGTCGGGTCTGAGCAGCTGTGGGACTGGCAGGTGAGAGAGATTTGTCCTGACCGTGGGCCAGGCAGGAAAACTCTACCTACACACATAGGTTCAATAAACAGGATTTCAGAAGTCTTCATTGGTTCTTCTACTATTCATTTTTTCTGAAAAAAATCAGTTATGTTGGAATGTATAAAATTTACAGATTAATTTGAGGAGATTTAAAGTGTTTTTGTGTGTGTGTCTGTGTGTGCAATGGTTGAATAAGAATATTTGAATATTTGAATGTTCTCCCTTTCCTCGAATCTATCAATAGTAAACAGTTCACCAGTAAGAAGCAGAAGCCCAGATCTCTTCTCCCATCCATATCTCACTACAGATAGGCCCATTCTTGTGCAGATCCAGTGTAGGCATCTACAGAGGCTGTAAATTTATGACTGCAATGACTGTTCATTGCCCAAGAGATGGCATTTCTTCCTGTCTCCTGACTCTTATATCTGCTTAGAGGGGATAGTATAACTGTCTTGTTGATTCTTATATCTGCTTAGAGGGGATAGTATAACTGTCTTGTTAGGGGTGAGCATAGCATAATAGCATAATCACCTATTCCCAGCATGTAGTGCAGACCTAAGTCTCTGCTTTCACCACTATTCACTGGAAATAAAGATTTCTCTAGGGCTGAGGTAGTGTTTATCTATAGGTATATGTGCTAATATTTAGAAGGCAGTGTGACAGTATGTCAATTTGCTAAATATAAGTTTTTCAGACCACTCCCAGGGCCTATTAATTTTTTCCCCTGTGACAGTTTTTGATCAGGTTTACAGTACTAGACATGAATTCTTTCCTGTGGAGTGGAAGTCAAATCCAAGCAGAGAGCAATTGGTTACTCCAACATCAGTAATACCACTATTGCACAAGTGGGCATATCTTATCTGGCAGACTGGTCTTAAAGATAGTAGGATTCACAGCTGGGTAGGACTGTTGATACATTTTCTTCCCCCAGAAGTCTGCCTAATAAACACTTTTTAAAGAGGTGTTCCCATCATTAGCCATCAGGGAAATGTATATTAACAATTTTGAGATTCCATTTTATTCTAGTTAGAATGGACATTATCAAGCAATCACATGGCAACAAGTAATAATGAGCATATGGGGAAAGAAGAACTCTTATTCTTTTTCACTGTTATAAATGCAAACTAGTAACCACTAGAGAAACCAATAGACAGAGATAGAACTACCCATATACCCAGTGATTCCACTCTTGGATGTGTATGTGTATATATATATATATATATATATATATATATATACACATACATACATACATACATATATATGTAGAGATATTTTCTCATCAATACTCATTGCTGCTTTATTCATAATAGTTAGAAAATTGAATTAATCTAGATGTTCATCAGATGACATGTGGATCAGGAAATTGTGGTACACAACAGAATTTTAGTTAGCTGTGAAGAAAAGTGAAATTATGAAATGTGAAGGTAAATGAATGGAAATGGAATGAGGTAACCTGGGCAGAGAAAACCAGATGTCACATTTTCTCTTTTATGGACAGATCCTAGTCCCAGATCTCTAATTTTTTTTTTAACTGAAAAAAGATTTTTTTCATATAATATATTCTGATTACAGTTTCCCTCTCCTAACTCTTCCCAGGTCATTCCCATTGCACCTAATTAATACTCTTTCTTTCTCTCTCTGTAGAAAACCAGCATCTAAGAATAAAAAGTAAGATAAAATAAAAATAATTAATCAGAATCAGAAAAAAACAGAAGAAAAAGAGTCAAAGAAAAAGCACAAAAATGTACACACACACACACACACACACACACATTTGCACACGCAGAAATTCCATAAAGACACAAAATTGGAAGCCATAATATATATGCAAAAGCCTTATAAGGGAAAAAAAAAGAACCTCCAAAAATGCCATTGAGTTTTGTTTTGTTAAGAGTGGTTTGAAGTACCGCAGAGCCGCTGCCTGACGATCGTTTTAAAGGGCCCGTGCGACGCCGCCCCCTCGGCCCGCCATGCTCCTTTCGGTGCCGGTGCCGCTCCTGCTCGGCCTCCTCGGCCTGGCCGCCGCAGAGCCTGCCGTCTATTTCAAAGAGCAGTTCTTGGACGGAGATGACTGGACCAACCGCTGGGTCGAATCCAAACATAAGTCCGATTTTGGCAAATTTATCCTCAGTTCTGGCAAATTCTACGGGGACCAGGAGAAGGATAAAGGGCTGAAGACAAGTCAAGATGCCCGGTTTTACGCGCTGTCCGCTAGATTCGAACCCTTCAGCAACAAGGGCCAGACACTGGTGGTACAGTTCATGGTGAAGCATGAGCAGAATATCGACTGTGGGGGCGGTTATGTGAAGCTGTTTCCGGGTAGTTTGGACCAGAAGGACATGCACGGAGACTCGGAATACAACATCATGTTTGGTCCGGACATCTGCGGTCCTGGCACCAAGAAGGTTCATGTCATCTTTAACTACAAGGGCAAGAATGTGCTGATCAACAAGGATATCCGGTGTAAGGATGATGAATTCACACACACCTGTACACGCTGATTGTGCAGCCAGACAACACCTATGAGGTGAAAACTGACAACAGCCAGGTGGAGTCAGGCTCCTTGGAGGATGATTGGGACTTTCTGCCACCCAAGAAGATAAAGGATCCTAATGCTGCCAAGCCGGAAGACTGGGATGAACGAGCCAAGATTGATGACCCCACAGATTCTAAACCTGAGGACTGGGACAAGCCTGAGCACATCCCTGACCCTGATGCTAAGAAGCCTGAGGACTGGGATGAAGAGATGGATGGGGAGTGGGAACCACCAGTCATTCAGAATCCTGAGTACAAGGGCGAGTGGAAGCCACGTCAGATTGACAACCCGGATTACAAGGGTACCTGGATACACCCAGAAATTGACAACCCTGAGTACTCCCCGGATGCCAACATCTATGCCTATGATAATTTTGCTGTACTAGGCCAAGATCTCTGGCAGGTCAAGTCCGGCACAATCTTTGACAACTTTTCTCATCACTAACGGTGAGGCCTATGCAGAGGAGTTTGGCAATGAGACATGGGGTGTCACCAAGGCTTCTGAAAAGCAGATGAAGGACAAGCAGGATGAGGAGCAGAGGCTGAAGGAAGAAGAAGAAGACAAGAAGCATAAAGAGGAGGAAGAGGCTGAGGACAAAGAGGATGAAGATGACAGAGATGAAGATGAAGATGATGATGAGAAGGAGGAAGATGAGGAGGATGCCACTGGCCAGGCCAAGGATGAGCTGTAGAGGCCATACCACCTGCCTCCAGGGCTGGACTGAGGCCTGAACACCCCGCTGCAGAGCTGGCTGCTCCCAATAATGTCTCTATGAGACTCAGGAACTTTTCATTTTTTTCCAGGCAGGTTCAGATCTGGGGTGGATTCTGATTCTGTTCCCCCCTCCCCCCATTTTTTTTTACTGGTGTTTGTCTTAATTCTCCTTCAGCCCTCACCTCCTGGCTTCTCATTTGAATCAACATCTTTTCCTTGTGTCCCTTTATCTCTCAACCCGTGGTCACTACCCTCCAACTCCATGAACAGGGGTGTGGAGGAAAAGTCCTAGGCTTGATATTTCAATCTGCTCTCCTTCCTGGATCTCAGAGGAGGGCAGGAGAAAGGGGTGGTGTCCCCCCACCCCCAGGACTGAGGAAGAATGGGGGTCTTCTCATCCCCTTTCTCCCTTGCCCCCAGGACTGGGCCACTTGTGGGGCAGCCAGTTCTGCACAGCTCACACTGAGAGTGTAAGAACTACCAACAAAATTTCTATTAAATTAAGTTTTGTGTCTTCAAAAAAAAAAAAAAAAGAGTGGTTTGAATAGCCAGTGAGATTCAGTTGGAGGGAACTTATTTTTCCTTTGTGAGGGCTTAGGAATTGGAGATAGCTTTTGTGTTAGGGATGGGGGCTTGTGTCCACTCTCCCTCTCACTGCTGGGATCCCATTTACCTTAGACCCATGTAGGCCCTGTGCATGCTGCCAGAGTCTCTGTGAGTCCATTTGTACATTGGTCCTGCTTTGGTGTCCTCCATCTGCTCTGGCACGCAAAGAACCACAACTGGACAATGTGCAGAGAACCAGAGACCTTGGAACACGCATCCTTAAATGCTATGTCTCCATCAAATCCCTCCCTCAGAGAGGGAATCAAAATAAGATCTCTAATTTTGGATGTTTAGCTTGGAGTATCTGCAGAAGCCAGGAAACTAGGAAGATGCCATTGGGGATGGGGGAGGGGCAGTAGAACACAGGTAATAGGAAAGCAGGGAGGGAGAATACTGGCGTTTAAGGAGGGAGAGGGTGAATGGGTATTAAAAAAAACTGTATGGAAAACTGTTATTGCCACATTAGAAAATACAATTCATGACAATAAAAGAAGACTTTGAAGGGAGCTACCACACGTGGCTGGAGAAAAGCTGTCCCCCAAAGTTGTGAAAGAGGAATGAAGATGTGCAGTATCTAGGCAGAGAACCAAGGGTGAGGAAAACTTCAAGGTCTGGGGACAAAGAATGACCTTGGTAACGAAAAAACTTTCTAGACTTAGTTTTAAAGGTTTAGGTTATGAGACAGAAGGTGGGGTGGCAAAGAATGGATGTGATTAGGAAAACATGAATTAGTTGGGTAGGTTGGTACTGCCAGAGAAACTGGCACATCAAAATACTGCCAAGGCACCAGTTACTTAGTTGTGACTTTCTTGTGCAATGTGGTGAGAAGGATCCAGAAGCTGCAGGGATGGCTAAGGGGTGGTTTAGTGGATAAACTGCTTGCCCCCCTAGTGTATAAGACTGGATGGAGTTCTCATTCTCAGCACTGACATTAAAACTCTAGGCAGGCATGGCAGCCCTCTGGGAATCCCAGCTCTCTCAGAGGAATTACCAGATCAAGCTGGCTAGATAGAGTGGATGACCCAGTGAGGTCCTTCAGCAAGAGACCCCAGGAAATAAAGTGAGAAGTAGTGGAGGATGACGCCTAGTGTCAACCTCTGACCTATAAATGTACATGTACATGCACACGTACACACATGTGCACAACAAACATGCAAAACACACCACACACAGATGAGTGTGTGAGAGAGAGTGTGTGTGTATGTGTGAGAGTATGTGTGTGTGTGTGTGAGAGAGAGAGAGAGAGAGAGAGAGAGAGAGAGAGAGAGAGAGAGAGAGAGAGAGAGAGAGAGAGAGAGAGAGAGTTGAAAGAGAAAAGACAGCTTTAGGCTTTAGGCTCCATTCGGGATAGTACTAGATAGTGCTAGATGAACTCAGTACTCATTCTCCCAAGAGCATTTCGGGGAACAGTCTGAGGAAGCATTCAGATCTCATACCTGAACATAAATGTTGAGATGCTGTGTGAGGCAGGAAATAAGAATTATGAAATGTTTTACTCTGCCAAGTATCATGGGAATTGAAATAAGACACGCATTATAAATTGCTTAAGATAATTGTTTGGGGGTGAGAGTAGAGTTTAGGGAGATGGATAGAAAAATACACTCACAGGATTATGTTAGTGACCTCAGAAATCACCCGGGAGTTTTTTGTTTTGGGAAGAGTTTGCATTTAGCAACCAAATAAATGCAAGGATCATGAGAGCAGCCTGCTAATTAGCAATCAGCCTTCCTGATCTCACGTTCCTTCTGTGAGTTTCAGCTGCCACTCAATCAGTTGAAGGATGCTCCTTCATATATGAGATAACACAAAGTTTCCAAGCACCTCCAACGGTGTTTTCTCCTCTCAGTAATCAAATCTTTATTGAGAATTTGCTATGCACCGTGTGTCAGGCTGCAGGGTACCAGGCTGGTCTTCACATGTTTCCTCTGTGTGTAGAATCGGGTGGCACAACCACTCTTACAAAAAGCCAGTGCAGTTAAGTGTCCTATGAGCTCAAGCACCGAGAGGCAGGAGACAATCACTTTGCCTCAGGATCTGCTGGATTATCCACAGAGGAGGGGCTGTTTGAGATGGACTTCCAGGGCTAACTAAATGCTGTTGATCCCAGAATTCCTTCTGATTCACTTGTGGTGTTTATTTGCCACTTATTTACAGTATTTATAAAGTGCCAAGTCGACAGTGTTAGTGTAAAGAGAAACAGAAGATAGGATCTTTCTTGTTTTCATGAAGATGAAAGTGGCCTGACTGGGAGATACACACATCAAGCGGAGAGCGTGGAGCACAGGATAAGGCTGGATATGAAGAGCCTGTCAGGACCCTCTTCAGCAGCCTGGAGACAATGTCGATCTGACAGCACACTCGAGTCTGTTCTGTTAACCTGGATTCCAAAATAAACCTCTTTTTGTTGAGATGTGGTATTACACAATGGTAGAAATGGAGTTTTGGAGGTAGCCTACCTAGATTTCATATAAATTTGAACAATGTCTTAACTTTGTCTTTGTTATGGCAAGAATATCCACTTCCCAGGTAACTGTAGGATGGACTGTGTTTGTCTGTGTTGAATTCCACTTTCCCTAGCATACAGCAAGCGCACCTCCTCTTCCTCTTCCCCTCTCTCCTCTCTATGTTCGTCTTTCTTTGCTAGGGATGGAACCGAGAGCCTCACATATGCGAAGTGGCTCCTCTCCCACTACACTCCGAGCCCACTGTTATTTACTTTTTTTTGGAAGACTAAGAAATACATCCCATTACTATCCTTATTTAGGTTCTGCAGGTGTAACAGGTTTCTAGTGAAAGGAAGTTAGGTTATCAGGGGCATGCATTGACGGGGATATGGGCAACCTGTTGTATTCGACCTCCCTCTCCTCTCTCCTATCCCTCCCATGTCCCTTGTATGAATGGTTTGCCTGCAAATAGGACTGTACATCACATCAGTGCCTGGTGTCTGTGGAGGCCAGAAGAGGGCATCAGATCTCCTGGATCTAAAGCAAAGGTTTTGAGATACCATGTGGATGCTGGGAACTGAACCAGGGTCCTCTGTAAGAGCAACAAGTGCTCTTAATCACTGAGCCATCTTAATCCCAGTGCAGCAATGGGAACTGAGTGACAAACTTCATACTGAGAAGTGGTTCATTGCTTACTATCCCTGATGATGAGGTTCAAAAGCCTTTGAGGCTTTTTTTTTTTTTTACTGGAAATATAGGTAGAAACTAAATTGAGATAATTAACTAAGAAAGATGCATTGCTCTCATGTATACAGATTGAATTTTTTTTTTTTAATCTACAAGGACGAAACACTCAGACCAGAACTTTTGTTCTACACTAGAAAATTTCAAGGCCATCCTTAACATTATACATCACTCACTCCGGGTCCCAATAAATTTAGTATTGTTTTCTCTTGGCTTTTAGCCGAGTGCTCCCCATTAATACCTGCCTTTCAAGGCATGAATTTTATAAAGTGATAACTCTCTCAGGTAGGATAGATGATTCAGTCTTAGCATATTTTCCCGATGCATGACTATTAAATCAATCCAACTCACTCCATACCCAGGCTTCACCCCTGTAGGGTGGCATGGGCATGCATCTTAAATTTGAACTGTAGTATATAGTAAGAGAACAACAAGACTGAGTTCTCAGAGGAGATGGCCCAGATCAACTAAATTTACATAATGCTATGGATTCCGTGCTGAGTTTCTCTTGTGCATTAGTGTACAAAAAGTACCAAGAAGTCCTGTGGAAAAGAAACCTATCAACTAAATGTTACTTAGTCGGAGGAGCTCAACCCCAGAATGTTGTTTTCCTTAAACAAACAGACAAAAACTTGCATCTCCAGTTTGACATTTGGAAAGTTGTAAGTTGCACTCCTTATTTTGTTCCCAAACTGTCTGTTCCTCTCTCAACTTTTCCAGCTTAGAATAAATGCCTAATTTATTTGTCTAAGTTCAACATCTAGAAACTTCTGTTTCTTTCCTCCTGTGGTTCAGAACTTGACTGTTCCCTAAAGGTCCAGGTGTTAGTTTTGGTTTCCAGATTGGATTCGTTGGGAAGTGAGGCCGGGGAAGTCTCTCTATCCATGGGAGTGTGGGAACACAGTCTCTTCTCTCTCTCCTTCACTTTCTGTTTAGGGCAGTGCACTGTTTTCTTCTGCTTTGCAGGCTTGCCGTGATCTGCCGCTGTGTCACAAGTCCAGAGCAAAGGGGTTAACTGATCATGTGCCAGAAGCTTTAAAACTGTGAACAAAAATAAACTTTCTCTTTTTATAAAGTGGTTACCTCAGGCATTTTGTCATAGTGACAGAATGGTAACTGACTTGAACAATTTCCCGGATAAAAGCTCTCACAAAAAAACGCTATTGATTCATCAAACTCCTCCGGATGTCTCAGGTCATCAGGTATTCTATTCACAACCAAAGCACTTTAAAAACATTTGTAGGTCTCTCTTGAACCTTAGAAAGGGGCTTACTTGTGAAGGTAAGACAGATATCAATGCTCTTCATTGCTTCCATATGTTTGTTTATTCTCATTACAGATGGTTGTGGGCCACCACGTGGATGCTGGGAATTGAACTCAGGACCTCTGGAAGAGCAGTCAGTGCTCTTAACCTCTGAGCCATCTCTCCAGCCTCCACCTCCTTCAGCAAATCCTACCGGCGTGCACCACCACAACTGGCTGGCTGGAAGAAGTGAGGGCTTCTCCGAGCTGAGAGTCTCAGAGCTCTCCACCCATGATTTGAATTGTTCACAGCTTTATATTCACTTTCAACCATGTTTTCAGGATCTACTTGTTCAAGGGCTTCTTCAAAGAACTCCTCCAAAGTTGGCATATATTCTCTTGTCTCTGATTTACAGCCTTCCATATTATCAGGACAGAGATTCCAAAGCCTTGTTAGCTCCTCATTTCCAGTCAGGATTTTCTTGTTGGGCCCTTTGCCTAAGAAGTCTTCTAGGGCTGCTCTCGTCTGCACCACTCTTGAGGGCTTGGTGTCTGATGCTCTTTCTTTAACAAAACTTAGGCAGCCTTTATTTGTCCATGAGTTCCAGTTTTCTTCAGTGTTTAATGTATGCTCTACCATCTTTGAAAAATTTTCTCCTTTTGGTGTGGGGGTGTGTGTTCAGATAGAGTTTCCACCTAAAACCTGAGAAAGAAGATTCTAAAACGGAGCTAAAAACAGTTTCCTAGTTGTCTCTCTCAAGTTAGCGGCAACCTGCAGGTTTGAGCTACTATGGCAGGTTCCTGGTGTGCGAGCTTGAGCGGCAGTGTGGCTGGAAGAAGGAGGCGTCTCCAAGCTGCACATTATACTGCTGCTGTGTGGTGGATTTAGTTTTTGCTAGTTAATAAAAAAAAAAAAAAAAAAAAAAAAAAAGAGGTTTCTGGGCTACATGCTGCTTTGATAGAACTGCTTCTGATAGTACACATGGCTCTAGACCCAGAGCTGGCAGTAAACTGTACCACCACCATGTTGGGAAGCTGACAGGGGCAGAGCCATCAGCCACAGCACCATTTCAGTCTTAGAATGCTCAGTTTAAAGCAATAGGTTCACAATAAGACAGATTCAGATGGAATAGTTTACAATGTGTGTAAAAATGTATGTAGCTTGAAAGAGAGAGAAAAAAATATATACAGTTATATGCAGTTATATAAACAAATAGATTGTTTTAAAAAATAAAGTCTTTGCCGGGCAGTGGTGGCGCACGCCTTTAATCCCAGCACTCGGGAGGCAGAGGCAGGCGGATCTCTGTGAGTTTGAGGCCAGCCTGGGCTACCAAGTGAGTTCCAGGAAAGGCGCAAAGCTACACAGAGAAACCCTGTCTTGAAAAACCAAAAAAAAAAAAAAGTCTTTAAAGAGACAGTAAAGGTAATATAAAAAATAAGCCATGAGATGGATATCACACAGAGACTCTGCATTGTGTTGTTTTTTGGGATTCCTAACTGCAGAAAAACATTTGATTGTAAAAGCTGTTGAATTAAGCCAATATGTATATTTTAAAAATACCTTGACTTTAAAATTTGGATCTAAGGATATGTTGCTTTGGAAAGAAGGCTCTGCTTTTGTTTCCACAGAAAGTCAGAGGCTATGGATTTGTTCCAGATTAAGATACATCAGGTTTGACCAGCCAAGACCCCCTGAAAGGTCTCCGATGACACCATGGCCCAGATGATCCAACATCCAGAACGGTTTCAAGGCAACTAGCTCAGACAATACAGCCTCACAGACTATACCACAATCCTAAAATTTTCTTTGTGTCCCCATGAGATATAGCACCCCCATCCAGCAGGAAGTAGTAAGAGAAGCTACGCCCAAATTCCCAAATAAACCAAGCTGGCTTTGGAGATGGAACTGGCTCACTCCTTTTCTAAACCAAAGCATATTACTAAAAAAATGGTTAAGAGATTTTTCTGTCCCATATCAGAAGAGCCCTCTGGTGTGGGACACAACAAAACCAATATTTTTATTTAAAGCAGGTTGATTATAAATGTGATTTCTTTCTAAAGAAGAAAAGGGGATATGATATAGATATGATAGGATGAAAAGGTAGATTATTGAATCTACTTTTAAAGAGCAACTTGTTTAATAATGTTTTATATTGCTATAGATTTTAGTTTATTGATACAAATTTAAAGTTAATTTTGTTATACTGTATGTGTATTTTTACTCTTGTTTAAGATATTATGTTTATACAACTCATTTAAATTGTAATGGAACAATTAGTCTTCTGTGATAATCAAACTTATAGTCATGTTAACTTTTCTAGGTATACATAGATATATTTCAGATAGATAGGTAATCTCCAAATACTGCAAAGACCTAAAAATATGGCATTTAAAATGTTTTAAAAATTTAGACTTTCTGGACAATGAGACATGTTTGCTCCTGGCAGCACCAATTTACTTCAGAGAAGAGGATGGACTTCGAAGACACTCCATATGGAGTTTATCTTCTTATTGACAAAAATAGCCATTTGGGCAAGAAACTGTTCTTGCCTGGACTTCTTGATTGACTGGACATGCAGGACCCATAGGAAGGTGACCACTGAACTTTGCTTGGCAAAATGGTCCTTCAGGTTCCTGCTTTGCAGAGGAAACTGCCAGACATTCTACAAGACACAGAGAGAAGTGACTGAGAGACTCTAGGCCTGTGGGCTGAAGACAGATGCCCCAACTTTACAAAGGAACTTTAGATGTCTGTCCAGGCTGCCAACTGTCTCTGTCTACTCTCACAAGACTCTCAAAAGTTGCTTGTGTCCTTCTCCCATTTCTCAGGCAATATTATATCCTTCTGAGGTCTTTGATGTAGTTGAAGACTAGATAGTTATAATTTTCTTAGTTATGATAAAAGATAAGTTAGATATGAAATCTTAGACTCACAAATATAGGATAGATAGGATATCTTCTTTAATTTTGCCAAATACAAATAGACTAGATATTGTAACTGTAATTCTTGCTAGATAACTGTTTTGTTATATGTAAATTTACTATATTAAAGTTAAAACCTTATTTTTGAAAAAAAAAAGAAAAGGGGAAGTGCTGCGGATATCGCTCTGTATAAATAAAATGCTGATTGGCCAGTAGCCAGGCAGGAAGTATAGGCGGGACAAGCAGAGAAGAGAATTCTGGGAACAGGAAGGCTGAGTTAGGAGATGCTGCCAGCCGCTGCCATGAGTACCAACATGTAAGCCACAAGCCATGTGGCAAGGTATAGATTTATAGAAATGGGTTAATTTAAGATATAGGAACTAGATAACAAGAAGCCTGCCACAGCCATACAGTTTGTAAGCAATATAAGTCTCTCTGTGTTTACTTGGTTGGGTCTGAACAGCTGCGGGACTGGTGGGTGAGAGAGATTTGTCCTGACTGTGGGCCAGGCAGGACCAGGAAAACTATAGCAACAGTTTATCTTTTTGTTTATTGTATCAGTTATAAATTCTCAAGTTGGAGGTGGGGGGTGGTCAAAGAGACTCCCTAGAAAGCAGTAGATTAAATAAAATTGCTATTGTATTCCTCTTTCCTGTAATCTGATAACCTGATTTATCTTCTCTGTGGAGTTATTCAGGGATCCATGTGTCTTTTTGTTGTTTCTCTGCCAAACGTTGGGACATGGTCCTCATTGGCATGGCTGCAGCAGAGTCATGGTCACATCAGATTTCCAGCTTGGATAATAGAAAAATAAAAACTGGGAAAGTCATGCCATGGAGGTCTATCCAAACACGGTCAGTCACTTGCTCCCATCTGGCTGCAATTAAGTCAATCAGGCACTATCTTGGCCACCTTCTTGGCCAAGAGTACAGGAAGAAGAGTCAATGGGTCTCAGGGTGGTTAGTACTCTGCCATCATATTTTCATTCTGGCCACAAAACATTTTCTCATTCATACATTCAGATCCTCAGTATCTATTTATTATAATTGTTTATTCAATCAGTATGTTTTTTAGCACCTATTCTGATTTATTCATAATGGACAACATGTCACTGTCACTACAGAACTGAACAAATGGTGACAGTTTTCAGACTCTACAAGTCTGAGAGAAATATTTGTGGAATGGAGACTATTTAATACTTTCATCAGTGAAGTTATTTCTGTATCTTCTTAGTACAGCAGGAGAGACAGCTACTAGCTTTCAAAGACGCTTTAGGATGAGCTTGCTGGTTGGGTATATGGAGGTGGAGTCATTCCCCTGTATCTATGAGGGACTGGTTCCAGGACCCAAGGTTGCTCTGCAACATTGGGGCATCCATCCTTGGCCTACAGGCCTAGAATATCTAACAGACTTTTTCTGTGAAGCAGGAATTTTGAAGGACTGCCCTACCTTGTCTTGGTAAAGTTCAGCAGTCACCTTCTTTTGTGTCCTGTTCCTCCAGTTTGGACAGTATACTGTCAGCAGTTGAGGCAAGGGCAGTTTCTTGCCCAGTGGATAGCTTTGCAACATTGAAAGAAAACTCCATATGGAGGTTCTTTGATGCCCATCATCCTTTTTTGAAGTAAATTGGTGCTCCCAGGAGCAGACATGTCATGAAAAGCCTTAGGTTATTAAAACATTTTAAATGCATGTTCTATAGGTCTTTGAAGTGTTTGAAGATCATCTAACTATTTAAAATACAATATACCTAACATGACTATAAGTTTAATTGTTATAGATGACTACAAACCTGTATTTCTTAATTATCCTAAACAATTTATAATAATAGATTTCAGGGACTAGAACTTTAGATCACAGTTTTAAATGAGCTTCATAGGTACACTATCTTAAATAAGAGTAGAAACATATATACAATATGACAAACATAACCTTAGTTTTGTATCAATATATAAAAATTCATACCAATGTAAAATATTTGAGACTAGTGGTTGTTCTAAAGTAGAATCAACAACCCACACTTTTATCACATCATTTCTATACTATATACCCTCTTTTTCCCTTCAGAAATCTTGAATCCTTTGTTCATCTTTTTTTCTGACCATGACCAATAACAGCTTAGAACCAACCCCTAACTAAATGATGACAAATATCCATAACCCACCGAATGACCAAAAACCACCCACCCCACCTCTTGGGAATGTGGGTGTCATGTTCTCTATACTGCTGAGGGCAACAGCATCTCTAGGGGACCCCAAGAAAATTGAGATGATGGTAAAGTCCTGGGAGATCTAGCTGTATTATTTATTGTCCAGTCTCTGTGTAATGGGAAAGTGCAGGGCTTATGTGAAATCCTGGCTGGAGTAATTTGTGAGGCTGAACCATCTCAGCTAGCAGCTTTAAAATTGTTCTGGATGAGGAATATTGAGAAAACTGCAACAGAGGCATTTTGAGAGGTTAGATCACCTGGGCTACTTCTTTTTCAATGATGTCTGGTCCTTTTTTTCCTGAAAACACACAAACTTTTAAAGATAACATACATATCTGCATTAACATAAGCATGGAATGTGTGGTGTGTGTAAGTTAGCTAAAGATGATTTTTGCTTTTTTTATGTTTGAGCAGGTAAAAGACATATATTAACTTTATAAGTTTGTTAGGACTGTATAACCAAACTGTAATATAAGTCTCCATCCATGCCATATGAAAGGATGGTATGTAATAATAAGTCATGAGGACTCTATAACCAACAAGATTTATCATGTCTCATCCAGTCTCAGAGCTGTTCCCAATAATCAGCATATATATCACCTGTCCTGTCATCTTTCTTCGTTTCTTTTTTTTATGTATGTAGCCAAGATTTTCAGGAGGCCTCCCCCAAACAAAACTTATCCTTATCAATTTTGAAGAGAACCATAACTTTTGTTTCCTGTGTAAACAAAGGCATAACCTCTCCCTCAACACAACATATTTTCTGACTTCCATTTTGAACTTAAAACATTCTTAAAATATATAGGTTGGTTTAGTTTAGAAGTTTCCATAATCCAATGGCTCTTAGTAGCTATTGTTTTTTGTACATTGGCATTTAGAAAATTCAAAGTCAACAAAGCACCACACAGGATCCAGACATGCTGCATATTTCCTATCTTTATGTGGCTATTTTTTATATTACTTTACTCTTTCTTTAAAGACTTTCCCTTATTATTTTTAAATTACTTTTTTTTCTATGACTGTCTATACCCATTTTCTTTTCTTTCAGCATCTAAGCACATTTTTAAATGCACTGTACCTTTTTAGAGGTTTTCCGTGTCTGGACCTGGCTTTACTAAGTGCCTGCAGCATTCTCTGACCCTGCCACAAATTTTAAACTGTCGTGTCAGCTATGGTGTGGCTCAGCTTAGCACATAGTGCTGGCACATGGCACTGGTTAACTCTGTGTGCTGAGCACCAGCCTGCCTGAGAGACTGTAGGACTAGGAATCCACATCTGGCTCCTTGTCCAGAAATTTTCTTAGTTTTTTTTTTTTCATCAATCCCTGTGTTTGGATAGTCAAGTCACCACGTTGGATGCTATATGTAACAAGTATTTCTCTGACCCGCCAGCCAGCTCCCAAATAATGAGATTTATTATTAATTATAAGAGCTCAGTCTTCGCTTACTTAGGCTTGTCTCACTAGCTCTTATATATTAAATTAACCCATTTATTTTAATCTACATTCTGTCACACGTGTTGTTACCTCATCTCTCTGTACTACCCATCCTGCTTCCTTGGCATCTGGCTGGTGACTCTGCCTTCTTTCCAGAGTTCTTTCTCTGCCTGGAAGTCTTTCCTATACCTCCCACCTAGCTATTGGCCCCTCAGCTTTTTATTACAGCAATCACAGCAATGCATTTCACACAGTGTGCAACTATCCCACAACACTGTTGTCAACACTCTTTTCTCCCCCTAGGTCACCGTTTATCTTCTCTCAACCCTGGACAATGGCTAGTCTCTTTTCAAGTCATAGCTTTGTTCTATTGTATCTCTGTTTTACCACTACTTGGGACATTGGTACATATCAATACTTAAATGTCACCACAATACCATAAACTCTGAGGGAGCTATGCTTTTAATATTTTTAAAGATTTATTAATTTTTATGTATGTATGGGTGTTTACCTGAATGTATGTCTGTGTGCCATGTGTGTACTGGGAGCCTGTGGAGGCTAGAAGGCACCAGATCCCCTGAAACTGGAGTTACAGTTGGTGGTGAGTTACTACGTAGATGCTAGGAATAGAACCCAGGTCCTCTGCAATAGTAGCAAGTGCTCTTAACCTCTGCGTCATCTTTTCACCCTCTGGAAACTATTTCTTGTTCACATTTTCCCTAGGAATTCCTGCTTTTTCATCCAACAAGCATAGAACCAAAAGCCTAATTCCTGTGTTCCTTATAATTCTAGAGAAAACTTAAGATGAGCCTAACAGAAGTTCTGTGTGCAGTTGTGAAGTGGGGTACGTGACTGGTGCCCTTGCGCTTCTCTGGCTGGTGCTCTGGTATCTCTGTGCCTGGTGTCCCTACACCTACCTCTGTGCCTGGTGCCACCACACCTCTGTGGTTGATGCCCTTGCACCTCTGCCTCTTATGTTCTCTCAGTCTAGAGCATGAGCTGAACTTCTATAAGTGATTTCAAATTTTTCACCGACAGTCAAGCCATGCGTTTGTTTCCTGGAAGTATTTTTCAGTATATGGCATGGTGTCTTAGAGTCTCTGTTGCTGTGATATAATGCCACAAACAAAAGCAACTTGGAGGGGAAAGGCCTTAGTTCAGCTTCTATTTCCACATCACAGTCCCTCCCTGAGGGAAGTCAGGACAAGAACTCAAGGCAGGAGCCTGCAGAAAGAACTGATGCAGAGACCGTGGAGAAATGCTGCTCACGGGCTTGTTTCTCATGACTTCCACAGCCTGCCTTCCTGTAGTACTCTGGACCACCAGCCCAAGAATGGCACTGCCCACAGTGAACTGGCCCCTCCCACATAAATCATTAAAAAAATATCCTACAGGCTAATCCGGAGGGTTGGGGGGAGTATGTTCTCAAATGAGGTTCCCTCTTCCCAAAGGTGTAGCTTGTGTGAGATTGACATAAAATTAGCTAGCACACATGGATAGTACAGAGGCTTGCACACTAAGACCTGCAGATAAAATGTGACCTAGTATTGACTTTGTAAATAAAAGCTTATTAGAACACAGACGTGTCCATTCATTGACATGGTGTCTATGGATACCTTTTTTTTTTTTTTTTGAGTAGTTGTTAATAAAGACTCGGTGGCTCACAAAACCTAAACTATTTACAATCTGGCCCTTCACAGTCAAATTTGCTTACCATTTAGTCCTCAGTACCAATGCATAAGACATCAGGAGGAATTTAGAAGCTTGCAGCTCCAAATGTGGTCAGTGAACGAGCAGCATCAGCATTAAGGCATCTAGTATGGATATAGGAATCTTGAGTCTAGCCTAGAGCCTCTGATTTAGAATATGTCTTCTGATAAGATTCCTAGGTGACTCATGTGTATTAAAGTTGAAGAAACCCTGATCTAGATATCTCTAAACCAGTGGTTCTCAACCTGTGAGTCACAAACCCCTTGGAGATCACATATTGGATATTCTGCATATTAGATATTTACATTGTGATTCGTAACAGTAGCAAAATTACAGTTATGAAGTAGCAACTAAATAATTTTATGGTTGGGGTCACCACAACATGAGGAACTGTATTAAAGGGCTGCAGCCTTAGGGAGGTTGAGAACCACTGCTGTAGAGGGTGAGGAAGTGCCCCACTCAGACTCACTCTGAGAACACAAGAACTTTAGATGCATGAGTTTCAGGAGTATTGGTTGTGCTAACAAGCCATGTGTCTACATTCCAGTGAATAAAATTGTAATAATGGCACACTTTTACTGCAGAACCCAGCCTAATGAAGATCCATAGAGTTATGGGAATTGATGGGGTGAATATTTGGGGGCACAGACTCTAAGTACTGCTCAAATCACAATGTTTGGGAGTCATGCACTTTATGAATGCAGACGACCTTGAGCTCTTTTTTTTCTTTTTCTTTTTGTGAGCTTGAGAATGGATCCAGGAGACTCAGTCAGGCAACAGAGAAGCAACTGCTGCTTTCTGACATGTCTCAGTGGTCC
The DNA here is from genome assembly GCF_007827085.1 of Peromyscus californicus insignis. NCBI lineage: Eukaryota > Metazoa > Chordata > Mammalia > Rodentia > Cricetidae > Peromyscus > Peromyscus californicus. The sequence continues at coordinate 35,670,760 of NW_026294595.1, read as the reverse complement.
ATTTTGCTGCAGGGGTAGAACTGTCGTTCTTTCTTTGTCCACCTCCTTGTTTCTGAGTTCTTATCTCCAAAAGCTACAGTTGGTGTTAACAGCTTCAAGGAGAGGAGATGAGATCAATTTTTCAGAAACAGTCACTTGCCATCTCTTGTTTCGTTTGGGGTGCTCTAAAATAATAAAGTCACCCAAAACAAGGTTACTTTTTTTTTTTTTTTGCTTTTGAAGCATCATCCTGGGGATGGTTCCTGGAATCCTGTAAGAATCATACTAAGAGGTAGATATTATGAGAGTTTGAACATAGGAAATAAGTTAATTGGTGTCATAGCTTGCACGTATGCAACTATGGTCTGTGGAATTCTCTGTAAATCATTCAGGCCAAGAAGTGGAGAAAGTCTCCAATAGCACAGGATGTGTCTCTTCAGAAGAGCAGATGTATTTATCCTTCCAAAACAATCCACAATAAAGCCTGGAGTCAAGGCTATAGACTTCTTTCTTGCTGTGGCAAATACGCAAACACAGTGTGTCAACCTGGAAAATTGAATAAATCTTGCTGCTGGCCTCTTCACCGTAACCTGTTAGGGCAGAGAAGACACAGGAAGCTGGCTTGCTTGTCTCTTGTGTTGCTGCTGCTTTGCTCACTGACCTTGGTCTCAGGACTATGTCTATAGCAAACAAATAATAACTTTGATTGATATAATTTATCTCCTTTTTCCATTCCGTGACACACGCTCAGATGAATCAGTTACTATAAACATTAAAAGAAAAGAGAAGGAGGGAGGGAAGGAGGGAGGAAGGCGTGGGGGGGGTAGTCTCTCAGTTGGGCAGGATTTGAGATGCAGGCCAAGTGTAGTTCGTAGACCTACATTTCTCTCCCTCCCCAGTAACCTCCAAATGGTTGTGTATCTCACAACTTAGGAGTAGAGGATGGAAGGAACAGGCAAGCAGACTTAGACTTCTAGGTGCTGGAGGATGGTCTTACCCAATTCTTTGTATTAGTGATGCATTCGACATGTGTGGAGAATGAAGACGAAATGAGTAACTGCTCTCCAGATGGAGAATGAATTCCCCTTCCCCTGCTGTGGTGGGCTGTACTGATCTAAATAAGTCCTGTGAATTGAGAAAGGCATCCTCCTTGCTTGCCCACTTGCTCAGTCTAAAGAATGAGGGATTCTTGGCCAGAGAGAGTTCCAGCACACCTTCTGAGGGCCATGTGCCACATTGTCACTTGATTCCGTTTCTGCTTATCACCTACAGGGTCGGCATAATTGTACAGAACATACAGATGAGGAGACTTGACAAGTGACAGGTTCATGTTCTGTCTCATCACTGCACCCTGCTGCATTGTTTTTATGAGAGAGCTATGAAGATCTCATTTATCTACCCATTGTCATCAAGCAACCATTAAGACAATGAATACGTAATGAACCACACACGGCATTCAGTGTTGAGGATACAGAGGTAAATGAGTCACTGTTTCTGTTCTCGTGGGACTCTGCCAAAAAGGAAGAAACAGATTTTGCTTTTGTTATGAATTTGAATTGTTTTTTTCCCCCAGTGCTTCCACTTGGCCTTAAGAGTGTACTTGTTATACGGCCTGTGCCAAGTAGGCCCTACATGAAGTTAGCTCAGGCAGCGCCTTTGCTCTTTGCATGTTTACACTTCTTGACAGACATAATAGACCTACAGAGATGACTAAATAACCAGATGGGTGATGACAAATGTGCTCATTAACTCCAACAACCCACTCATTCAAGAATTTCAAAATCTGGAAAATAACATCAATCCAATAAGTAAAAATGAGCCTCTGAAGACTCCAAATAGTGACTGAAGAGAAGGACTGAGGCTCTGTGCTTTCCTGTAGGAAACCATTGCAGCCCTGTGTCTGAGCCAATGTACTCCTAGCTCACACAGGATTCTAGTGCTCTTGGATATCTGCTGGAAACTTACAACACATTTTAAAAAGGACCTGTCTGTTCCTTGGGCACTGCCCAAAGGAAGAAGTTCGGTTTCCCATAAAACCATATTAGCAGAAAAGTATCTGAACTGGGAAGTGGGATAGGGAACATTTAGAAGCACATGGAATATTTTTTTAAAAGTGCTTGATTTGGTTTGTTCTTGAAGAGCATGATTAAGCTTAATAGTCTTTTCTCAAAAATTGCTATTTGTTTTTTACTGAATACCACCATGTCCCTCAGCCTTTATTTCCTTCTCTTTCAATCCCATTATTCTGAGCTCCGACAATCTACAGTATACTGATAATGGGTGGGTCCCATCAACTACCAACTACAGAGTTCCTATAATCAAGAGAATGGCTTTTAATCTTGTGTTCCTTCAGTTTCATGAAGATGCGGACTAGAGGTGGCAAGTCCCTAGCTCTGCATTTTTCATCAAGCTCACTCTTCCTGGAGGCCTGCCTAAGGCGCTAGTGTCCTCAGTCACTAGACTGTGTATGTTTGAGAACAGCCACACTCAGTGGAAAGCAGGCCCTCTGAACTGGAAGGAAAACCTGTATACACACTGAGCCCAGGGATGGAACTACGGGCCACTGGGGCTGATGGAGAACCACTTCCAGGTGACTGATGTCAGGCAGTTCACAGACCAGAGAATGGCCTTTTGTTACAGGAAGATGTGGCTAAGTGTTCTTCAGAGAGGATTTGTGAAATAGTATCTGATGATAGCTCTGTTCTTCAGCAGGCAGTGGTTGGGGGGTGGGGTATAGCAACTACCTGAAGGACTTCATTTTGACACTTGGACATTGAAAATAATTATGATATGTTCATTATTTTAAAAAGTGGATTGTCAAATCTAGAGTAGAGCTGTCTATTATGTATCTTTGCTTTTCTTGAACCACTTAGGAAAGGGGTGTGTAGTGTTCTAGTCACTTTTCCAAGTTTCTTGTTGAAGGGCTGAGGCCGGGGCACAGTGATAGAATACTTGCCTAGCTGTGTAAGGCCCTGGATTTGATTACCAGCACCGAGAAGAGGAGGAGGAAGAGGGAGAAAGTAAAAGAATCCAGACATAGAGAAATCCAGAAAATGTACAAGGGCAACAGAATCGGACACAGTATAGGAAGCTGGATGTACAATGTAAATCTCTCTTCCTCTGGGTTTCAAGGAATTGAATCTAGACCCAGCTACATGCTAGCAAGCATCCTAACCACTCTGCTACACTCTCAGTCTAATGCAGATCTCTTGACTTGCTTTCCCATGTTCTGTCTTGTATTTTTGTAACACATTTGAATGAGTGGGCCCCTATTCAAAAATTAGCACTTTATGAACAAATGACTGAGAATCACCCATCTGTAGGTCAGGATGTCACTGAGGATAGTCTCTTAAATACTCTTGGAGAGTGTTATACTAGGTTTGGTGAGGTCTCAGGGTAGTTTTTAATTTTGGAAAAAAAAAAGCAGTTCCTAAAAGAGCTTTGATAGGAGTTCACGTTTTGTGACTTCCAGACCAGTGATCTTTCTAATAGATTATACCTTCCTTTCTCAGCAACATACTCTTCTCCAGAATGTCTACCTCAAAAGGAAAAAAAAGTAGAAATGGAAGGTTTCCACCACTAGAAATAAAATATTGATTAAAGATAGACATATTTCTTGATTTTAAGTCAAATGTAAAAATTATAATATTTTATATTTATTGCAACTCACAAGACTCTGTCAGTTAGAGTATTATATAAGCGACATGTGACAGTTGCCCACCATCTTGTAAGTCCTTAGGTTCTTCTTTTTTTTTAAACATTTATTTTATTTATTATGTATACAGTGTTCTGCCTGCATGTATGTCTGCATGCCAGAAGAGGACATCAGATCTCATTACAGATGGTTGTGAGCCACCATGTGGTTGCTGGGAATTGAACTCAGGACCTCTGGAAGAGCAGTGAATGCTCTTAACCTCTGAGCCATCTCTCCAGGCCCCTTAGGTTATTCTTATACCTATTATCCTAACATCATTTTGAAAAGAGACTTGCTGAGCTCCATTACAAACAGTACAGACTCATACTATTTAACATCAGTGTTGGGCAGTACTTCATTAACTTTGCATAAGACTTGATTTGTTTTCATCCATCCTGGGGGGATTCCATTGTCATTCTTGACTAGTTTCTTAGACATATATCTGATAAATAAGTGGCTCTTTTGAATATTTAAAATGCTCTGTTAGAGAGCATCTGCTAAATACAACTTTTATTTGTGTACATTTGAGAACACATGGATACATGTCTTTAATGGGCTCAAAATAGCTAGCATTCCAGTAAAGAAGGAAGTGAAATATTCTAACATTTTAGACTTCCCAATGATATTCAGTTGTGAAACTGTAGAACATGGTCCTTCCTATAAGCTCTCTTAATTACTAAACAGAATTTAGTTAGAATGAATTAATTTTAATCTTTCTCTGTGGTGAGGAATTTAGATTATGAAGTACCCAAAGGAATTCATTATGAGGCAGTTTTGCTTGTAAGCAGGGCATCAATCTACCTATTTTGCTTTTGAGCAAGATTCAAACTTATGGGTAAAACATTCCCTTGGGTTAAGGCAGATGTCTTGAGAAGTTTCGTTAATAACTATTTAGAGTAACTGTTTATGATTCATGAGCTACAAACGCTTATTTTCCCGTGGTTCACCAGACCAGCTGTAAACTGGCCTGACACACGGCTTCAAAAGAATAAATGCATAGAAAAAAATCTCAAGTTATAATTTGGTTTTCTTAAGTTGAAATCTGTGCTCTTTTTAGAGTCAATCAAGTGTCTTTTATTTTAAGCTTCTGACCAACTATTTCTTTTCAATGGAGGTCTAAACACTGATTGTACATTAATTTCAGCATATTAATTTGAACATATGGTAGACAAGTAAATATTTCTGTTACTTTGTATGTGTCTTGGAATATTTGACTATATTATTTTAAGTAGATAGCATGCATCTCTGGGAAGCTGAGACAAAAATAGTAAAACAATGTTATGTAACCCAAAGTTCCTAACTTCTCGGTGATGGCCTCAATGACTTAAAATATGAACACTGTGTATCTTTAATCATGAGTATGGCATATAATCTTATAAAATTTAATTGACACAAAAGTGGATTTTAAAAAGAGTGATTGCACACTTCACCCTTTATGTCTCATCCATAATATATTTCAGTACCTCTTTTACAAATCTACCTACTTATGTACATATATACACATACATGTACCTTTTGTTTTGGAAGCATTGAGATCAAATTATGTGTACTATATAGTCGCTAGTTTTCCTTAATCTTGCCTGTGCATATCCATATAGAAAGGCTAAACAATATTTAGTAGCCATTAATTATTCCAAGTGTCACCTCAAGAATAATTTCTTTGTTGATTTATGTTGAAGCTGTCTACAACATTTTTTTCATATGAAAATGTACTTCCAGACTCCTACAGCTGATAAACACCTTGAGTAATGTGTCAGGATACAAGATTAACTAAAAAAACTCAGTAGCCCTCCTATATACAAATGATACACAGGTTGAAAAAGAAACAAGAGAAACAACACCCTTCACAATAGCCACAAATAATATAAAATATCTTGGGGTAACTCTAACCAAATAAGTGAAAGACCTGTATGACAAGAACTTCAAGTCTTTGAAGAAAGAAACTGAAGAAGATATCAGAAAATGGAAAGATCTCCCATGTTCATGGATAGGTAGGATTAACATAGTAAAAATGGCAATCTTACCAAAAGCAATCTACAGATTCAACTCAATCCCCATCAAAACCTCAACACAATTCTTCACAGACCTGGAAAGAACAATACTCCATATGGAAAAACAAAAAACCCAAGATAGCTAAAACAATTCTGTGCAATAAAGGAACTTCCAGAGGCATCACTGTCCCTGACTTCAAGCTCTACTGTAGAGCTATAGCAATAAAAACAGCTTGGTATTGGCATAAAACAGACACATGGATCAATGGAATCGAATTGAAGACCCTGATATAAATCCACACACATATGAATACATGATTTTGACAAAGAAGCCAAATTTACACAATGGAAAAAAAGAAAGCATCTTCAACAAATGGTGCTGGCATAACTGGAGGTGGGCATATAGAAGAATGCAAATAGATCCATATCTATCGCCCTGCACAAAACTAAAATCCAAGTGGATCAAAGATCTCAACATAAATTCAGTTACACTGAACCTGATAGAAGAGAAAGTGGAAAGTAGTCTTGAATGTATTGGCACAGGAGACTACTTCCATAATATAACACCAGTAGCAGAGACACTGAGATCGACAATTAATAAATGGCTTCTTCTGAAACTGAAAAGCTTCTGTAAGGCTAAGGACACTGTAAATAAGACAAAACAACAGCCTACAGAATGGGAAGAAGATCTTCACAAACCCCACATCTGACAGAGGGCTGATCTCCAAAATACATAAAGAACTAAAAAAAAAAAAAGACATCAAAATACCAAATAATCCAATTTTAAAAAGGGGTACAAATCTAAACAGAAAATTCTCAATGGAAGAATCTCAAATGGCTGAATTATACTTAAAGAATTGTTCAACATCCTTAGTCACCAAGGAAATGCAAGTCAAAATGACTCTGAGAGACCATCTTACACCTGTCAGAATGGCTAAGATCAAAAACACTGAAGACAGCTTCTGTTGAAGGGGATGTGGAGCAAGGGGAACACTCCTCCACTGTTGGTGAGAGTGCAACCTTGTATATAGCCACTTTGGAAATCAGTATAGCAGTTTCTCAGAAAAATGGGAATCAATTTATCTCAAGATCCAGTGATACCAGTCTTGAGCATATACCCAAAGGATGCTCAATCATACCACAAGGACACTTGCTTAACTATGTTCATAGCAGCATTACTCATAATAGTGAGAATCTGGAAACAATCTAGATGCCCCTCAACTGAAGAATGGATAGAAAAATGTGGTACATTTACACAATGGAGTATTACTCAGCTGTAAAAAACAACAACCTCATGAAATTTGCAGGCAAATGGATGGAACTAGAAAAAAATTATCTTTAGTGAGGTAACTCAGACCCAGAAAGACAATCAAGGTATGTACAACTCATAAGTGGATATCATGAGTAAAGTACAGCATAACCAATCTACAATCCACAGCCCCATAGAGACTAGATAACAAAGATGTCCCAAAGAGGGATGCATAGATTTCCTTGGGAAGGGGTAATAGAGGAGATCTGGGTAAACTGGGGGTGGGGTTAGTGGGGGAATGGGGAGATGGGAACTTGAGGGAGCATGCTGTGGGATAATGCTGCTGTACACTGGTTTAATAAAACACTGATTGGCTAGTATCCAGGCAGAAAGTATAGGCAGGGAGAGCACACTAAAGAAATGCTGGGAAGAGGAAGAGCAGAGTTAGGAGTCACCAGCCAGACAGAGAGGAAGCAAGATGTAAAGGCAGAAGCTGAAAAAAGGTACCAAGCCACATGGCTAAACATAGATAAGATTTATGGGTTAATTTAAGTATAAGAGCTAGTCAGTAATAAGCCTGAGCAAATGACCAAGCCGTTATAAATAATAGTAAACCTCTGAATGATTATTTTATAAGTGGCTGCAGGACCACAGGTGAGAAAGATTTGTCTGGACTGTGAGTGGCCAGGTGGGACACTGGAAAACTTCCAGCTATAGGAGTAGGTTGGGCAGATGGGGTGCAGGAGGCAGTTTGGCGGTGGAACAGAGGGCTAGGGATAAACCTGGTGCCAGGGAAACTCCCAGGAATCCACAATCATGACCCCAGCTAAGACTCCTAGTAATAGTGGAGTGCCTGAACCGACCATCTACTGTAATCAGATTGGTGACTACCCTGTCATCACAGTAACTGATGGAAGCAGATGCAGAGATTCACAGCCAAGCACTGGACCGAGCTCTGGGAGTCCTGTTGAATAGAGGGAGGAGGGATTGGATGAGCCAGGGAGGGTCAAGATCATAATGGAGGAACCCACTGAGACAGCTGACCTGAGCTCGTGAGAGCACACGAACTCTGGACCAACAGTTAGGGAGCCTTCATGGGACCAATCTAGGCCCTGTGATTGTGTGTGACAGTTTTGCAGCCTGGTCTGTTTGTAAGGCTCCTAGCAGTGAGATCAGGACCTGTCCCTGGAGCTTAGCTGGCTTTTGGGAACCTGTTCCCCATGCTGGATTACCTTGTCCAGCCTTTATACAGGGGAAGAGCTCAAAACTATCTCAACTTAGTAGATGGGAGGCCGAAGGGGGGGGGGGAGAGGATGGGAGGAGAGGAGGGAGAGGAAACTGTGGTCGGTATGTAAAATAAAGGAAAAATGTTAATTAAAAAAATAAAAAGAAAACGTGCTTCCTGGTTCAGCAGTTAATGGTATTTGCTGTGAGTTGAGTTCTCAGGACAGCCGCCAGGCACCCACGGCCACCTGTAACTCCAGAGCCAAGGAATTTTCTATGAAAAAGTTCAGAGATTTCCTATGTATAGTGTGTTTTCTGTATATAAATATGCATATGGCTCTTTAGTATAACAATGTGTTAGTCCAATTAAGCCTTGTATTTCTTTTTATTGACTATGAGGTATTCTCTCACATGGGAATAGTTAAAATTTTCTATGGGGTGTGTTTGGTGCTGGGAATCAAACTCAGGGCATGTTTGGATGAGTGCTCTACTACTGAGCTATATTCTTTAGCCCACAGTGAAATTTACTTATTTTAAGTATTACAAAGCTCTTGAGTATTTATTCATATATCATTTTTGAAAGTGATCCAGTTTGTATAGGATCATTCTTTTTTTATATTTTATTTATTCTTTGAATATTTTATACATGTATACAGTGGTCATATCTACCTCTAACACTCCCCCTGGACAACCTCAACATGGTGCTCTTTCCCACCCTCATGCCTCTTTGTTTGTTCCAGTTAATGCTGACTGCTGAAATGCTTGGTCTTGTGTAGGGGCCCACAGAGGTTTCCTAGTGAGATCTGAGCTTCCTTTACCCAGTAGGGCTGCATTAGGGAATGGCTTGACCACATGCGTGGATACTAGGTGTTTGGAAGGGTCTGCATTTGACTGTTCTAGGGGGAGGTCTTTTGCCCGGCTCCTTGGCATCCTATAAAAAGCCCTTTTGAAGAGACAGAGGGGCCAGTGGATTTTGATCCAGGTCCTCCCAAAGCTATCCTGTGTTTCTGTCTGTCTTCTCCACACTGTCTTTCTATCTAAATATTTCTTATCCCTCTCTCCTTAAGAGTACCCTGGGAAAAAGTGGGAGCTGGCCTCCCACAGTCCTGTATGGCCACCCCAAAACTGCTGTGAGATCAAAATGCAGGGGCCTTTAGATATTCAGAAGACAGCATTATAGCACTCCTCTCCATTCTCTAGAGCTTACATTCTTTCTGTCCCTATTTCTGCCATGTTCCTTGGGACTTGAGGTTGGGGTGCTATCGAAGTCACATTTAGGGCTAAGAACTCAATCATCATTTATTCTCAGCGCTTTGACCAGTTATGAGTCTCTGCATCAGCTGCTGCTGATGGCATAGAAAAGCTTCTCTGGCTAAGGTTGAGAATGGCACTAATGTATGGCCATAAATACAGTTTGACAACATACCCATTTAGTGACACAGCTGTAGTGGGTTTCCCAGTAGGGCCTATAACCTCTCAAGTGGTAGATTGCCTTTGGACTAGGTTATCATGTCAGACATGCATTCCCTCCCATGGAACCGGCCTCCGGTCCAACCAGAAAGTGGTTGATTACCCACATAACCTTTATACCACTATTGTACCAGGGGGCATGTCTTGCCTTGTTCACTACTAGGTAACATCATTGATGACTTTCCTCCCCTAGTGGCCTGGCACTTCTAGCACTATGAGAGGTAGGGAAGTTTTCAAGACAGCTCCAGCTTGACTTCTCTCACTCTTGCAAGTGACATTGAGACACGTTGAGTCTTTAGCAACAGGGTCTTCTCTACTAGTTATGATGGGCAACAGAGAGTAATGCCAATAACCTAGTTTGTCTGGGGGTGGGGCCCTGGAGCCTCTGTGACCAATAAACTTGTAAGGAGGTATTCCATGCCTGATACTGAGATTTTCATTTAGTTGCCATTGTCTTCTGGGGGGAAGCATTGCCTACCATGAGAGATTTCTGTGTTCAAACTCCTTTTTTTTTTGTTTGTTTGTTTGTTTTTCGAGATAGGGTTTCTCTGTGCAGCTTTGCGCCTTTCCTGGGACTCACTTGGTAGCCCAGGCTGGCCTCGAACTCACAGAGATCCGCCTGGCTCTGCCTCCCGAGTGCTGGGATTAAAGGCGTGCGCCACCACCGCCCGGCCTCAAACTCCTTTTTTAAAATTCTATTTTTTAGCAGTATTTGTGGCATATGCAAGAATTATATTCATAGGCAATCAAATAATATATTTTAAAAACATAAAAAAATAAGTCAATGTGTATTTTGGGTTGTTTTTTGAGACAGGATCTCATGTGGTTGAGGTTGATATTGAAGCTAAGACTGACCCTGAACTCCTGGTCCACTTTCTCCCACACCCCTATTTTTTAAAATGTAGTAAAGTTTTATGTTTTTATTTTCCCCTTTTATTGAAAATAGATTCTTTTTTACACAATATATCCTGATTACAGTTTGCCCTCTCTCTACTCTTCTCCAGTTTTTCTATTCTTTAGATTATACTTTTTAACTAGCTTACAAAGTAGTGGGTTTCTCTGGGGTCTTTTACACATCCTTAATTTTGGTTTAACTCCCTCCCACTCTCTCTTCTTTCTCATCCTCCTCTGTTCCCATATGCACTTAGACCTTTAAACCCCAATATTCTCCTCTCTTACTTTCATATCCCATGTGTTCTACTCCCAATTCATTCCTTAAGGCTCTCCTCAGCTTCTCATGTGTCCTTTGCAGTTTCTTGACCTCTACAGACAATCCAAATTAAACATCCATATCTGAAAAAGCAAAGCAAGACTCCATGTTTGAGGGGGAACATGCTGTGTTTGTCTTTCTGAACCCGGGTTACCTTACTTGATATAATACTTTCCAGCTCCATCTGCTTTCTTGCAATTTTTATTTTTAATTATAGCAGAATTGAATTCCATCATGAATATGCACCTCATTTTTGTTATCCATTCCCGAGTGATGGACAATTGGGGTGACTACATTTCTTAGCTATTGTGAAGCATCATTCTTACCTGTGGAATTTCTAGATAGAAAAAAAATGTGTGTGATTTTATTTTAGAAAATTTCAAATTTCAGCGCTTTTGTATACGGTGCTTGTGAAAACTATATTTTACTAGCAATTTGTGAAAGGGTACTTCCTTTCCATTTGTGTGGTAGCCTCTCAGTGTCTTTCCCTCTTTCTCTCTCATTAGGATTGAGCAGGTAGATGAATATAGCACTTCATTATGATTTTGTTTTCTGTATTTTAAGATTATCAGTGAGGCTGAACAATAATTCATGTGTTTAATAACTGTTTATATTATCTTTCCTATTAACAACGTATCTTCCACTTCTTCCCAATTTGATTCTTGGATTTTTCTTACTGAGTTGAGTGAACTCTTCACATTTAAAGCTATTGATTGTTCATTAGTAGTATCGATTACAAATCTACTCCCTGACAATGTTTGTCATTTATCACTTGGATTTTGGGTCATTTTGCAGTGAGCTCAATTTATCATGCAGTAGTAGAGTTTATCATGAATTTTGGGTGATGGTTGTATGAAGTTCATTTTCTCCTCTAAGTTGTTTTAAAAAATCTTACTAATGTTTCTGTACCTTATTTTTCACATTTGGATTGCATATATCTGAACTTTATTTCATTTTTCTGTATCAAGGTTCTAGTCTACTTATGTATTTTAGCACTCACTTGAGATATTTGAAGATGTTGACCATTCCATGAGTCCTCCTTTTGCATGTTTCCAGCATTATTTCATGACCCATTTGAGTGTGAGCTAAGTCATTTCCTGATTATAATTGTTGTTTGTGGGGTCAGACAGACATGATATTTAGGTCCTGACTCAGCTATTTACCAACTGTGACACTCTGAGAAAGTATTAGTGGGTTCTAATGGCCATAGCTATGGTAGTACCTCTGTAGAGGCTGGATATAAGGTTCAATGAAAAAAACACACATAAGGGGCCTGACATGGTAAGTCCTGGGCCATGTTGGATATTGTCATTATTGCCACCATTTTCAAGAGTATTATTGCCATTTAATCTGGTAGAGTTTTATTGAGATAGCTCCTTCTGCTGCTCTGGAGAGGGTCCCAGTGAAGTTTATGGAGTGTCAGTGTCTCAGGGGTTGCCTTTAGGCAGGCTATGCTCCCAAAGCCAGGCACTTCAGTGTAGCTGGAAGTTTTACTGTGTCCCACCTGGCCAGTGGTCAGGACAAATCTCTTGCACTCTCATCCCCCAAGTAAACACACAGAAGCTTATATTAATTATAACTACTCGGCCATTAGCTCAGACTTATTACTGACTAGCTCTTACACTTAAACTTAGCCCATTTCTATTAATTTATATGTCACTATGTGTTCTGTGGCTTTACCTGTGTGCCACTACATGCTGCTCTTGAGACAGTGGGACAGCATCTCCCTGCCTCTCCTTTCACTGTCTCTCTTGGATTTTCCACCTGGCTTCATCCTGCCCTGCCATAGGCCAGATGACTTTATTTATCAACCAATTAGAGCAACACATATTCACAGCATACAGAAAGACATCCCACAGCACTTTAGTGCTGCGTAAGATAAAATAGGGATAGGGCTTATTTCCCCCAACGATGTCCCTTTACCCTGTTTATGCTACAATCATATAGCTTTTTGAGAAACATGAAAATACCCATTCATCTAATTCTGGAGTTTAAACCTGGACGGACCAGCAGCCCTGGTGGATGACTGGTATATGAAACGAAGAATAAGGAGGAAAACCTTGGTAATTCATGACATTTAAAGGTTATAAAGGAAGACATCAAGAGATATTTCACGATTTAGAATTTCTGTACCACATGCATCACAAAGCAAAGTGAAAAAAAAAATACCAGTCACCTGCTCATATACAAAAATTTAATTTAATAACTGCACCAAAGAGTTTATAAAAATTAAGAAGAAAAAGATAATCCATAGCTAGCAAAAATATGAGAAATATTCAAATGCAAATTAAAACATTAAAAATATTTATAATAGCCAGGATCTGGGGAACTTGTTATTCACACTTTATAGGTAGAATTCAGTGTGAGAGTACCTAAAAATTTAGACTCTATATACACGTTGGGTAAGGAAATGCCACATGTAGATATTTCTGCTCCATATCAATGTGTGTGCACTAAGCTATATGATAAGGAAATTAGTTATGACATTATAAAGAAGTGGAAACAATCTGAGTCTCCACAAGTACACGGATGCTTTATATGGAGTGGTATATAATGATTACAAATCACATGGCTAATTCTGACATGGAGATTTCCTAGGGACATTATTGTATGAGGAAGCAGATTCCATACGTGAAGAGAAAGCCTCCAGACAAAAACACGCACCCATTTATAACCATGTAGAAAGAGGTCTAGGAAAATGCACACCTAAATGAGGTCTCAGTGTTTCTGATAGGGAGTGTGGGATCCACAGGGCAGGGGAATGGTGGTGGGTGGTAAAGAAGCTATGGGGGTTTGCTTCCTTTTCGTTCCCTGTACCTCTTTGTTGTTCAAATGTTTATAACTAAAATATATTCATGTGTACCTCTGTACCCAAAACTTAAAAACCCCACAATGACATGGTTATTATTACACAATCCTACTTGCTTCGAAGTGTAATGGAATGATCACTTCTAAAATCTTGCCCAGGATAATTTACTTTTACAGAATACAATTGGAGAGCCAATTATGAGATCACAGTTACTCAGAGTGTCGACTTCTTCACAACCACAACACGTAGGACCGGCCCTGCAGCAACACATGTTTTAAGATGCTGCCTAAATCCTCATTAGAGTGGGAGCTGGGGGATAATGAGGTGATTTTGCTGACAAACTGCACCTCACTCCATCACACTCCATTCTGCACCGCAGCAAGTTCTGTCACATTCTGGGATAGACTGTCTTTCTCTGCTGCAACCCTCCTGAACCTTTGCTCTTTACCATATAAGAAAAACGGTGGCAGAACGAAGCCTCCTGCCATCATTAATTGTGAAACCGACTTACAGTTGTTTGGCAAGGCTGTCGCACAAGGCCATCATTAATCTTCCCTCTTGAAATTTCATGAGAAATAGATTGATGCCCTAATACCATTGAATTTTCTGCCTCCAAGACTGGCCTTTTGGGTCTGCAATTTGTTTTCTGCTTTTGACAGAGACCTGTATAAGCATATCAACACCGAGAATGCAAAGGTGGGCATCATTGAGCTGCCGCAGAGGCCGCTGGGAGTGAGGAAGGCTGGGGACACACATTAGACTAACCACACACCGCTCAACGGAATCAGATACAGTTGGTTTTCTTCCATGTTGGGATGGAGGTCTTGAATTGTAAATTTTCTAATTTGTAAAGAGAAGCAAGAGGTTCTGATTTTATTTGCTTTTACTGTTAGCTTCCAAATAGCTGGAAATACATATATAAAATAAAAGTAATACAGAATCCTATCATCACTTAGTCAACCCTACAAAACTTACCACAACCAAGTTTGGCACTTGGATATGCACCACTTTGCAACATTACATTTGTGACTTTTTTCGGGGGTGGGGGGTGTCAAACACTCAGTGTCACAGATTCCCAAACCTAGCAGTGTGTAAGGACTCTCGGCAGAAGTTCTCAATAATGAGGCTATCAGGTCCTACTCACATGCATTGGAAGCTATATTTTTTACACGCTCCCCCATTGACTGCATATAGTTAGTTCAACAAGAGCTCCTGGCTAGCTGCCAATCAGCTATAATTGGAATGGCAGATGGGATCTATCTTAAATGCAAATTCTAATCCATTAATGGCGGTTGTCTGGAACACTGACTTGAGGAGAACTGACAGACTGTGACCAGGTCTGTGGGGAAAGACTGGTGATCTTTTAATGATGTATACCTTGGGCACAGGCCAGTGGAGAGAGATGGTACCTGACCAGGACTCATAGTATAGGATTTTTGCTTTAAAAATATTTTAAATCTCTTCATGATGTGGCCCTTTCTTCTTCCCTGTGTTTGTGTGTTGGAAAAGAGGAGGAGAGATGGGGTGGGGAGAGCATGAAGGGGGAGAAGAAAAGAGGAGGGAAGTGTGTGGGAGGAAGAGAGGGGGAGGGAGAGAGAGAGAGAGAGAGAGAGAGAGAGAGAGAGAGAGAGAGAGAGAGAGAGACCTACTGATTTTGAGTCAAGACTTAGAGCTATTACTTATAGGTTCCTGAACTTGGATTTCCAGAAAGAGTTTGGAGATGGATGAACTTCAACCTTCATTTACTGAACATTAGTCTAATTAAGTCTAATAAGCATAGCACAGTTCCCCTGGGTAGCAGGTCTATTCAGAAGATGTCCTGTTTCTTCTGACCTACCCACCAGTTATCTGAATACTGTCTTTTGGCTCTCTTGTTGGTCATAATTTTGAGGAGAAGTGAGATATTTGTGTGTATACTTGAAAATAGCTTATTATTACTTTAATCAGCCTAGATGGTTTAGGTTGAAAGCCAGCAATTAAAACTATATGACCATGTATTTCTAGTATCAGTAAACTTCAAGTGAGCAGTCTCCAGGAGTCAAGGTTTTCTCTTCCTTTTGTTCTACCTGATTCACTGAATAAGCATTGTTTGTCTTTGTGAGACTAGCTGCTGGCTTCAAACATTCCTTCCACAAGAGGGCAAAGGGGACCTTTCTCCGTGAGCACTGCTCTCATGTTGGGAAGAAAAGACTCTGAAGACCCAGTTCCCCTTTCCCTTTTATAGCACCAGACAAAATGGTGTCTTAAATCCCTCACTAGACCCATCATTGGTAAAGGCAGATGAGCCAAACTAACAGTGACTCATTCCGTGGGCTGGTCACATTGTAAGCAGGAGATCAGACAGAAGTGGGTAAGGAGTGCAGCAGGTAAAGAACAGTGTCATGACTTTTATCTAGACAACAGTCCAGAGAGCTCATTCTAGTGCCGGGATAATGAGAATCATCTCCTAGCATGGAGAAGGATCCTGAGGATCTGTGATTCATGTTTCCTAGCTACTTGGAGGCTAGAAAGTGTGCCAAAATGATGCCTTTAATTTGGTTGTAAAGGTAAGATATATTTGCTACAAACACTAATATCTGTGCACAAATGAAACATATTTTGGAAAACTTTTATTATTTCAAACCAGTAGTGGGCAATTGCTAATAAAGACATTTTAGTTCGTAAAACAGGTTGAGCCTTATGCCAGCATATCCAGTAAGTTCTGACTTTTCTCAAACTGGCTATGAATCCGAATCACGGGGCTTTAGAAATTCTAAGAGGCTTTGGGATAGATGAATAGCATTAATGTGAAGAGTGGAATGACCCGTGGTGTTTGTAAAAAGCTCGGAGACATTTTACAACCTATAGAGCTTAGATTTGCAAAACCAACATGCCTGCTCGAAGCACAACGGTACTCTTAAATGATGAGTGAGATGTGGTCAAATGGAAGAAGAGATGTTGAGTTTAAAAAAAAAAATGGAGCTAACTAACTTTTGTTTGCTTCTATCCAGTGATTTTTAACCTTGTGGGTTTAAGGGCCTCATTGAGAATCTGAAGCAAGTTGTGGAATGCTTCCCAGAGAAGCACATTTGCATAGCCACACAATGTTTTGAATATTAATAACCTCTACTCTAATGTTCTTGGCCCTATTAGAAGAACTAAAGTAGCATAACTAATAACTAACGATAGACATCATTAACTGAGTCCTTTCCAGTCTTCTAGGCGCCACTGAGATGTACTTGCTGTGAGCATCAGGGGCTCAAAACCACATAGTTTTATGAAGGCCCTTCATTGTTTCTGATGAAATTAATTAGATCCTTCCTGACTGGTGAGTGAAGCAAAAGGTTTAGAGAAAGATGAACTTGAGCTAAAAATCAAAATTGCATACCCATTGGGCATCTGCAAACTGCTTCAACCCTCTGAGTCTTAGTTTATGTCATCTGTAACCCAAGGAGAATAACTGTCCCCACAAGAGCGGAGTAAAAACAATGGCAGTTGTACACAACTGCATGAGAACATGTCCCTGCATACAGCCTGCACTATAAATATTTAACTTCATTGTAGGCATGCACAAGAGGCTGATTTATTTGCAGTGAGAATCCTGTTCAAATAGGAAATGATTACTTGGACTAAGAAGTTCATGGCCACAATATTTACATTGCTTGTTAAAAACAGAAATTCTGACTCGAAAACAAAGAGGAAACAGCAATGGTATGAGGTGCAGACACATTTGTTTGAGCCACACAGGACGCAAACACATTAGCAAAATGAAGCTCTTTAGTCCCCTGTCTCATTCTCACCGTGGCCCTGAATTTTGTAAGGCTTTTGGAGGTTTCGGACTCCTAAAGCTTTAACATTTTCCTGCCAATACTGTAGGTTCTTGGTACCTTGGAAAAGGATTCTTTCAAGAGACCCAATTGTTCTGAAGATGGAAAAGAATGGGAAATAACAGCAACAGCAATGTGCTGTTTTTCTAGTGACACTAAAACAACAACAGCATTACCCATTCTTTGAAGACAATGTAATAGACAATCTGGGGAAGAGTAAGAGTTTGAGGATTTACTCTGTTTGGGCCACAAAAAGATATCCTATCATATACTGGAGCTTTTAATAAAATTTTCACTTTTAGTATTGGTGCCTGCTGTTTGCCTATACCCTCTCCTATACTGGATGCTCTTAGGACATGTCCTTATTCTCCTCTCCACAGCTCTATGAGGTGGGCTCTTCCTCCTACAGTTTAGCTTGAGGCCCCCCAAACCTGTCACTAGCTCACCCTGTTAGTGAGGGGTGAGATGAGGAAGTGAATTCAGATCTCCTCTACTCCAACTACAACCCAATGCTTGCTTCCAATTCCAGTGTTTGAAGGACAAATGTGGGATGTAGCAGTTAGACAAAAGAAAGATAGCAAATGACTGGGTAAAACTACTCAGTAATTAGAGAAGAGATATGGATACAGGAGAAGCAGCCCTTTGGTGAGATTTTCTGTCATTTCTAATGTTAACATGTCTCTGATTCAGCCAATGACCCAGTGACCCAATGACTTCTAGTATGAGTCAGGAGCATTAGTGTCTGGAATGCAGGTCCAGATAAAGCATCAGGCCAATGAAAGCTCAGTGACATTTAACCATCTCTGAGGCCACAGCTGTTTCTTACAGGAGCAACACACAAAATAAACGTTGAGTGCTGAGCCCATAAAAGTGCTGTCACAATCAAAGAATGGTGATTATTGCCTGTGAGTTAGTTAGTGCAGCTCTCACTCTTGTCTGCCCCTGGCCAGTGATCCATACCTTTAAAAAAGATCACGGAAATGACCATCATTTACATATAAGCACAGTGTTTTGTGGATTCACTTTTAAATGGCAGTATAGGGAAACAAACAGTGTAGCACACATAATGAGAACAGGAGATTAAAAACTGCTCAGGCAATTGAGGACAGGGATCTTGAAAACAGCAATTCCATTTTTGCCCATGGCCAGTAGTCAGAAATGTCTTTAATACTCTCCTAGACAGGTCAGAAATATGAGAGGTGTTTGGGGACCCTAGTTTCTGGTATGGTTTCTCTGTTATATTTCTTTCTTTTTTTTCTTTTTTTTAATACAGCCTGGAAACTATATTTGAAGGTGTAACCCAAACTCCAGACAAGACACCCATCCTCGTTGGGAAAAAGCTTTGGATCATGAGCTCTAAGTTTTCATGGTGGAAATGTGTTATACTTAGCATAATCTTGGTAGTGATGCTAATCATTGGATCTTGTGTACTCACTTCTGTCTTAAACTATCTCCTTGTTTATTGTTGGTCTATACCCAAAATGGTCCTCCTATGATCTAACTTCATCTCTCTGAGTGCCCTTGATTGTTTTCCAAAGCCTGAGTATCAGTAAGAATAGAGACTCTAAACCATATTTTGCTCCAATTACAGCTCATCTCCTGTGGTGATATATTGTGTACCCTAATACAATTTGTCTGAAGATCAGAGGACAGAACAAGCCACTAGATTAAACATACAAGCTAGGCAGTGGTGGCACACACCTTTAATCCTAGCACTCAAAAGGCAGGATTCTTCTGGATCTCTGTGAGTTCAAAGCCACTCTGGACAACATGAAATTGACTCAGTCTAGGAGAGAAACAGAGCCAGGCAGTGGTGGCACACACCTTTAGTTCCAGTACTTGGGAGTCACACGCCTTTAATCCCAGCACTTGAGATCTCACACCTTTAATCCCAGTATTTGGGAAGCACACATGCCTTTAATCCCAGCACCGGGAAGGAAGTGATGGCTGGATGGAGAAGCTATATAAGGCATGAGGAGACAGGAACTGAAGCTTTTTCAGGCTGAGGAGTCCTAGAGGTAATAAATACTGCCACAGTGGCTTGTTCCTTTGTTTCTCTGATCTTTCAGCATTTACCCCAATATCTGGCTCCAGGTTTTTTTTTTATTAAAAGACCTATTAGATTTTGAGTTACATCTGGTGTTCATTTTGAGGGGCACAAATT
Organism: Peromyscus californicus insignis; assembly: GCF_007827085.1. NCBI lineage: Eukaryota > Metazoa > Chordata > Mammalia > Rodentia > Cricetidae > Peromyscus > Peromyscus californicus. The sequence goes on along the minus strand of NW_026294595.1, from coordinate 35,651,164 downwards.
CACACACACACACACAAAAGCTGCTCTCAGGCTAGAGCTAGACATGGCCAGAGTCCCTACCCCCTGCTGGCTAAGTTTTTGTTGCAGCCCCTCTGCAGCAAACTCCACAGGTCTTTGGGCTCCACAAACTGCAGGAGTTAGCCACTTTTGCACACTTTCCCTGTGCAGACAGCTGGATCTTTCACTTCTTTCCTCTCCTGGTGGGTTTTGGCTTTCCCTGGGCCCCCTCCTTGGGCTGCTGCCACACCGTCATCTGAATCATCATTGTCAGCAGATTTGATGAGTCAATTGGGATTTCTTAAAGTAAGGAATTAGTTAAAAGAAAGTTTTCTCCCACATAAAAAAGTGAAATATCCCTACAATGGAGGGAATTTGGTCTCTGTTTGATAATACAATTGACAGTTTAAAAATGGAACAATTAAATGAGAGGAAAATAAATGTAGATGGGATTTATGTAATGTCAATTATAAATATTATTTGTTAGATCATTTCTGTTTTATCATTAAAAAGTTGGCTAATATAAATGCCAAGATAAAAGTTTTAGAAAAACTTGACCCAGACAGAAGAATTTAAAGGAGAACCAATCTCAACATTGCATTATAATCTTACGGAGAAACAGCCTAAGACTTTCAAACAGCCAACCTTAATATATCCAGTAACCTTACAGGAATTGCCAAATGATAGATATCCCCAAGACTGCATACAAGCTGATTGGACTCCTATGCAAATGTTAGATTTGAGGAGATTCAAAAAAGCTATAGTCTTATATGGCATACACTCACTGTTTGTGAAGCAGATGTTAAAATCATGATCAACTTGTAGTAGAATTATTCCTCAAGACTGGAGAGAGTTGGTTACAACAGTCTTAGAGGCTGGTCCCCAATTACAATGGAGGACCTGGTGGAAGGATGAGGCCAAGACCATTGAACAATGATGTAGGGCTATAGGTCTTGAAATTTGCCAAGATCAACTTCTTGGAGACAGAAATTATGCTGATATACAAAGACAATCTTTATATGATGACCACACCCTGGCTTTATGCTGCATAGCAGTTTTGAATACTTGGGACAGAACTGAAGAAGTAGGAAAGAAAAATTGAGTCATTTACAAAAGTTATACAGGGTCCAAAAGAAACCCTCACTGATTTCTTGCAAAGACTGACTTCAGCAATAAATAGAATGATACCAAATTCAGAAACTGGACAATTAATATTGAATCTCTGGCTTTTGAAAATGCTAATGCACAATGCATAAGAGTAATTAGGCCATTAAAGGCAAGATTAGCACCCTTGGAGGAATGGATCCAAGACGTAATTAATATTGAATCTCATGAACATGATGATGTTCATGATAGGAGAGGTAATTTCCAGAGGTGTGAAGAAAAATTATAATGTCAAATGTTTCAATTGCAGTAAACAAGGTCACCTAAGAAGGAACTGTAAACAGGGCTCTTCTAGAAACAAAGTTTTTTAAAGGAATAATCCCAACAGAATGCCCCTCCCTTCTGGATTATGCAGAAGGTATGACAAAGACAGACATTGGACTAACAAATGTAGATCAACAAGGGATAGATAAAGTAATCCCTTACCTTTGCTGTCAGGAAAATCCCTGAGGGGCTTCTCGCAGAACCCCATGTCAAATTCTTTGTGTCATCCTGGAAGAAACTCCTTCTCAGAGCAATTAAAGAACCTAATGCCTATTGTAAAACAAAACAAAACAAAATAAAACAACCCCCCCAAAAAAACCCCAAACACACTGCTTTAGATGTTAGAATAGCTTTAGAAAATAAAACAAAAATTTAAGGAGAAACCATAAATCAAAATTGATTCCTAAATTATCTTATGGTCTCAGCTCTTGAGGGAGGAGTGTGGCAGGAATTAGTAGTTTCTGATGCCACTGAGGATGGAGCCCTCCCTCATGATTCACTTTGGATTCACCTTCTGTTTCCTGGCTATACTAGAAGAGAAACATCACAATTGTCCTTATTTGGGATTTAAAATACATATGAAAAAGTAGATATATTTTTGTTTTGTTGAGGCTGGTTAAGGGAAAACTGCTTTCTCTTGGTCAAAAGAATAATCTCAGTCTACCTCTAGAACTGGGTAGAGGAATGATAACACTACCTACTATTGGTGTCTCTTCCCTTAAGATTTAATCCAGCTGGGCCTGTCAACCATCTGTCAAGAAGACCACTCCATAGGAAAGCTGATTCACCTGAGTATATGCTAAGAAGATGGGAGGAATAATCATCCCCTCAATGAGGTAACACACTGTATTCCTAGAAGTCTCTCTCCAAAGGTAGCTGCTTACAGATAGTCAGCTACATGGGCTGCTGAGATTGTCCATCCTTCTGAGTTCTAACACAAAAAGTATAACTTTTCCTTTCCTTTTTTCTGTCTCTTTTTCAGAGACTGGCCAAAAGCCTAAACATGCTTTCCTGATAACTCTGGACTCTCACTTTCCCCTTCTGCTTTGCAGCTATTTGCCAACTTCCACTAATGAGCATGCCAGCTTTCTTGGACCCTGACTAAAGAAGGCATGCCTTTCTCTCTTCCTCTCTCCATCAACCTCCTTCTTGGAGCTGCCAACATTTACAGCTTGCCCGTCCTGTTGTTTTTTCTCTTAAACTCTAATTAAATTGTCTTTGAGCTTTTTTCTGAGTCTGTTTTCAAATTCTTTTGTTAACAAGATTGAGAATCCAAAAGGGAATCCCAATTTTCCTGGTAACAGGAGTACTTTCAATTAATTATGAATTAATTAAGCTAATAACTGTTGGCTACTACTACTGATTAAGTCTTACTAGGTTACAGACATGCCCTCATTTGAATTATTATATTCAGTTATCATTTCTACCCTATGAGGTAAACAATGTAACTGGTCTCATTTTCATAGATGTGAAGATTGGGGTTTAGTGAAGCTAAGTAGGTTATTCACAGTTCTGTAGTTAGCAAATGAGAAGAAATCAAACTGAGGTCTCTTTGCTGATGAAGCATATACTCTGAGGCACCCCATTACATTATCTTTAATTCTTTGTAGACATTCAAGGTCTTCTATTCCAACCTGGGCTAAAAAGGATTTGTGAGCCATCAGCATTTATTTTTTGGAGTGTGGTGTGTGTGTGTATTTTTTTTCCTTTTTTGGTCTGGCCTTTTCCGTTTCCTATCTTAGTAGCTCCCATCTGAGCCAGGCTGACACTAATCAGTCATCTATCTATTTCATGTCTTAGCTCCGGATTAAGGTCTGTTGTCACAGAGCCACATCCTGGGTCACACTGACCATTTCCTTCTGCTTCTCCTACATCAGAGACTTGCTGTTATTATGTTCTTTTCAGAATTAAGTTTAAATCTTGAGTTAAGGAACAGTACTAGAAATACAACAAAATCTATGATAGTATTTACTTTAGGGATAGTTTTAGTATATTTTCAATGTCTTCTAAACAAGATTTCCAGTAACTAATTGCTTTTAGACAAAAGACAACATTTTTTTAGTATTTATAAAAAATATAGTGATGTTTCCTTTTACCTGAAAGTCAGAATTTCAGCTGGGCAGTGGTGGCACACACCTGTAATCCCAGAACTTGGGAGGCAAAGGCAGGTGGGTCTCTGTGCGTTTAGGGCCAGCCTGGTCTACATTGTAAGTTCCAGGACAACCAGGGCTATGCAGAGAAATCCAAAAAACCAAAAAAAAAAAAAAAAAAAAAAAACAAAAAAAAAAAAAAAAAAAAAACAACCCAAAAAAACCCCAAAAGTCAGAATTTCAGACTTCAACCTGGAACCCAACTTTAGTTCCTATGGAGGAATCTTGACCTTCATACTTACATTTGCACCTCCCCCTCAGTCAGAGATATCTGTTACAATTTGCATTTTTTCTTTGTTCTGAATATGTAGCCACATATTGCACCAAATGGATTCTTGTAAAATATTTTAAATTCTTTGAGAAACAAAAAGCAATATAAATTAAAATTTAACTTGTTCTCTCTTTTTGTGTTCTCAACCCATGCTACAAAAAAAAAAAAAAAACCACATAGCTTTGAAAACTGGCAGAAATCAGTTCTTTAGTATTTTAACCTTCAGGATACAATGAAGTGATCACCAGTTAGGAAGAAATAATAAACAGCCATCAATGGCCAGCACTTCTTTTTTCCTAATTATTTAACTTAGCAGGGAAGGATACCATGATCTTTCCAACCCCCATAAAGACGTATCTCAGGCAGAGTGAATTTCTTTCATTCCCTTTGGATTCTCTATGAAGCAGCCGTATTGCAATGGTTTTGAATAGAACGAGACTCATGTTTAAACTCCAGTTTTTTGTTTAGCTGTTGTTTTGTTTTTGTTGGTGTTTTGCTTTTTTTTTTTTGAGACAAGAAATTGTCTCACATTTTTTTTGGCTAGCCTGGAACTTGCTATATAGACCAGGCTAGCTTCAAACTCAGAGATCCACCTGCCTCTTCCTTCACCAATGTTTAAATCACAATTTTTACTGAACAAAGTTCTTTTTAAGCCATGTACCACTAAATATGTGAATTTGAAATCTACCCTAGTCAAAAGAGCACTAAAGCGGCTCAGCCTCAGAGTACTGTCTACACAGTCACCATTGTTCCCTGGGAAGAGTCTTGGCTTTTCTTTTTCTTTTTTGTTTTTTAATTAAGAAATTTTTTATTCATTTTACATACCAACTACAGATCCCCCTCTCTTTCCTACTCCCACTCCTCCAGCTTTCCCCCCAACCCACCCCATTCCCTCCTCCGACAAGGTAAAGCCTCCCATGGGGAGTCAGCAGAGCCTGGTACATTCAGGTGAGGCAGGTACAAGCCCCTCCCCCTGCACCAAGGCTGTGTAAGGTGTCCCACCATATGTAGTGGGCTGAGTCTTGACTTTTCTTAAGCAATTACACTATTGAGTTGGGAGTCTAGATCTTGGTGCTATATAGCATGAGCCTTGAAAATATGATCAAACCAATCAAGAACATTGCTGAGAGATTATTAAAAAAAATCAGGGGCCTCCCCAAAGCTGCTCCCCTGAATGCCTCATTTGAACATATATGCTCTTACCTTAAAGGGCATAAAGACAATTTATGCTGGGAGCTAGATTTGACTGCATATGGCCTCGGTTACCCCAAATTCCATGTTCCAATGTGGAAGAAGTTTCACAGAGTTTTTACAGTAACAGAACAAAGAAAAACCATAAATCAAGGCACTTTTCAAATACAATAAGCAGGAGACACAACACAGTGGGGAAACCTCATTCATCGGATGGTATTCTCAGCCTTTTGAGTGGTAGAGAATAGTCAGTACTTTCCATCAGGATGTTCAGTTCAGCTTTGCCTGCTGGTTCCAGGATGTTAGGTCCAACTCAAAGGTGGACAAGGAATGGGACTGGAAATAGCCCTAGATAAACTAGGCTCTGGACTTGCAACATTCCAACTGCTCCCCATCATTGGAATTCTATAAATCAGCCATTGCAGACACAGCTTCTTTCCAGGAATTACCCTTGGTTTTAGCTTCATTTTGCTCCTCCAGCCCTGCCTGAGACTTTCAAATATCTATCATAATCCAATACTAACCATGGAAGCCTAGGCTTCCACCTGACTGTACTGGCTTCTCACCATCTCAAAGTCAAGAGCTGAAGTGGAACTCCCACACACCTAACCTGCCCCTTTCCAGTGCTGCCCTGTGTGAACTGCATCTTTGTTCACCCAGTGCAGGCATCAGAAACCGAGGAATTCCTTGAACTAGTCCATCCCTTGCCTTCCTTCACCTCTATCAACACAACCAACCTCTTCACAACTACTTCCAACCCATATCCCTCACCCAAATTGGTGTCTGCTAACATCCTTTTACCCCTAAAGACAGCAGACTTCTCCCAGCTACCGGCACAGTTTTCACTCTTGCCTAGACATTCTCCGTTCTTCAAGCTAGAGAGTCATTTTAACATTTCTACATAATTCTATCATCTTCTTGCTTGGAATTCAATGGAGTCTCATTACATTAACAAGTAGAACCTATCAAACCCAAATCCTTGACTAATGTGGCCAAAAGACATTTATTTATTAATTTACTGAATATATATATATATATATATATATATATATATATATATATATATATATATACACACATGAGTGTGCAGAATGTGTGAGCACAGTGTGTGGAGGCCAGGCAACCACTGTGTTGGGTTCCCCTGCAGCGGTCTACCTTCCTTTCTATCTTCCTTCCTTCCCTTCTTTCTCTCTTTTTCCTTTCTTTCTTTCTTTCTTTCTTTCTTTCTTTCTTTCTTTCTTTCTTTCTTTCTTTCTTTCTTTCTTTCTTTCTTTCTTTCGTTCATTCTGAGACAGGATTTCTCTGCATAGTCCTGGCTGTACTGGATCTTACTCTATAGACCAGGCTGGCCCCAAACTCAACAGAGATCCGCCTACCTCTCCCGCCCAAGTGCTGTGATTAAAGGCGTACACCATCACTGTCCCATGGCATCTTTTGTTTTTTTTTTTTTCATACTATATAATCAGTGTCTGCCACAAGTGCTTTGCACATATTACATATTGAATTAATAAATAGAATTAGAATATTAATTAGAAACAATTCATAAATAATAGGTGTGGTTAAACCATCTGAATTGGTTAGAAAGTCCTACCCTAAGTAGCTACTGAATTTTACCGGGGGAAATTATTAAAAATTTTTTCACTAACAACTCCTATTTAATGTTGAGAAAATTAATTCTAGGTACAAATATTAGTACAAAGTAGGAAGGAAGATAACGAACAAGTGCAAGGTCCTTAAATCCTCCATATAAAACTAAAACTAATTATAAAATGCTTACCACAATTACCCCGTGAGAATTAATGGGCAGGGAAGAGAATCGAGGAGCAACCTGACCACAGTGAACAGTTGTCACATGGTGAGGTGGTGTGGCAGCAATGTGATAGTTTATCCAAACAACGGTTCTCTCTTGCAAGAGAGAACGAGGGGCCACGAAGAGCAAGTAGGTATGATTTCCCTGTTACTGTGGGAGGAATTTATCGTTATTAAAGTTTTGTTGACTAAGGAGACCTTGGCTTGGGATAGCTCAGTGAAACAATGTGTACCAACTCAGTGCAAGGCCCTAGGGACATTGTCAAATATAAAATAATAGTGACTTAGACTTACATGGAAGCCTTTGGGGATTTTTGGACTAGCCTTAATCAAACTGAGGTAGCAAATAGTGATAAGTTTCCTGTCTACTTCTATGCCATGGGTGTCTGAGGGGTTTGAAAGATTTTGAAGAACTCTCCCCGACCTCATTATCTTCCTTTTTTTTTAAGGGTTATAGGATCTGGCCAGAAATTTCTGGCTTGGTTACATTCTAAGACCTTGGAGAAGCAGATGACAACTGATTGTGCATTTCCATGGCCTTGACTTTATTTTCTGGGCTTGAGAGACAGCTGCAGCACGATAATGGGACAACTATCCGCATCGGGAGAAACTCATTTTTGGTGGTTTTGACCGCAGACTTGACTGTCATCCCACACGAGATCAATGTCATGTATGGGGTTGGAGATGGCTGTGTATACAGTGGGAGTCTATACTTCTTTGGTGCTGTTTTCTCCTTGCTGCATGATGACAGGGCTCTTTGGAGAAATGTTAGAGCCATACTCCTGTGGCGGGTCTCAGAGTGAGGGGTCTCACCAGAGAGTGAGCTTTTCCCAGAGTCAGTCACTGGTATAAGAGGATGATTAGTGGAAACCAGTGACTATTTAGAAGGTGGATTTTGGGAAGACAAGAGGGAGGGCCTGCTGCTCTTAGGAATCAGCTTGTCCCTCTGGCTGAAGTGGTCTCTGCCACAAGGTTCATAGAAAAATGGGCTTGGAACATGTAAGTGCTTCTAGAAGAACACAAGATAAAGCGCCAGTAAATTACATTTTATGAACTGGATTGCCTGGATGTATGCTCCCATTTTGTTGAGTCGCTTTTTATTATCTCCGAGCTTTAACTGACGGCAGTTTAAATGCCCAGCCATTGCGTGGGTGCAAGTACCGGGAATTTTAGAACAGTTGTGTTCCGTGCTTGCTCTCTGGAATTGGAGGTAAACACCCCGTTCCACTCGTGTTCCCTTGTGTCCCTACTCTCTGGGTCCATGTGAAGACAGGAGATTTGACTCCTAAGGGTGTTGTCCTCAGCTTCTACCCTGTTGGATAATAGTCTGTCCACTATTCTTCAGATGATATTTTACTTGATTAAAGCAGATGTTCGTCTTCTTACAGGTAGCTTTTAGATATTTTTGACAGGGATTTCATGTTTTTTCCACAGTCTTCAAATTCTCCCTAATGAGATGGCTGTTTTCTGAAATTCTGAGTTTTATGCATTATTTCTGAGTGTAAGAACAAATTAGCTTTGTTGGAGAGGCCAGAAAGTAATTGTTGTTGAAAATTCTTTTAGGATACATGTATTTTCTGTGGGGAGGATGTTAAAATATAGAAAGCACTAAACCTCTGTAAGACTCCCGTGCAAAAAGGTGTCAGTAATATAGAAGAGAATAAACACAATTATGTGATTTAAGAATAGGCCCCTCATGGCGATATGTATTTGCACATAAAGTTGCTAACTGTTGTGTTTGAAATGTGTCCCAGAAACTTTATGGGTAGCAAATTTACCTCCCAAAGTCAAATTTAATAACATGTAAAAACATTTATTTATTTAAAATTTATGTGCATATGTGTGTACTCAAATGTTAATGGTATGGGAAAGTATTTACTTGTTTGTGACTTGAGCTGGGAAGACTTGCCCACTGCAGATGATACCATTCCTTAGTCAGGGGATTCTGGAAAGTGCAGAGAAAATGAATGGAGCAATAACATGTTGCATGAATTATGGCTTTCTGTCCCTGACTGAGGTTGTATGGTGACTAGCTGCTTCAAGTTCCTAGTGACTTTACTCCCCCACCCCTATCACCCCATTATGAACTATAACCTGGACTTGTGAGCCAGATCCATCTTTCTTCCACTGGGTTGCTTGTGTCATGGCATTTTAACACAGTAGCAGGAAGCAGGACTAAGCTTCTAACTGTGTTATGAAGTCATAGTCCTAGAAAATGGGCCAAGATGTCACCCTAACAGAAAAGGAAAGCTCCAGTTGTAACAGCATATCCAAATATTTGTCAAGTTTAATTATGCTTAGTAGTCTGCTCTTCGCTCATATTAATTATCAAGAATCTGTTCCGTGTATTTGTTCAATGTCTGTTTTTTTTTTCAGTTTAAAAAGACTTCCCTATGAGAAAGTGAATAGGAGCTAAGTAAGCGTGACACATGTGTATAAAAATGTCATAATGAAAGCCATTACTTTCTATGCTACCAGAAAAAAATTAATAAACTAAGACTTCCATAATCTTACCTAATTATCAAAGTTTTTGTGTATGGGAAAATATTATTATCCCCATTTGTGATAATTTTAATAGTAACTAATTATAATTGCTTAATAGTCTGAAAGCATTCCATTAAAAAACAAGGTACATTTTCTCATTTTCTCATTGAATACAAAATGTGGCAAAATTATGGTTAAGTAACAGTTATAAGAGCTCTGAACCCTCAGGTTCTGGCTGTGACTCGGAAGGATTCAATAACTATTTCAGTTCTAGAGATATGAGACTAGACTCCTAGGATTATGAATTCCAGCTGATCTTTTGGATTAACCCCTTCGAATATTCATTCTAAGAGAATTCCCTGCCTACTCCCTTCTGAATATCTCTGTAAAAGACAGACACTTCAATCTCTCAGCTTCCCTTAAATTGTAGTGAGGATGAACAAAGCCATACGCAGTCATTGGAAAGGTCCTAGCATGAACATTCATCCAGGCTCATGTCCTTGATAGGATAAGGTGTGTTATTTGTACCAGTAAAGGACCAGGGCAGTAGCTTTCCCAAGGACATTACATTTTTCTAATGATACATTTATTTCTACTTCATAGGTATGGTCGGTCATTTGTGTGTATGTATGTGTACCATGTATGCACTTGGTGCTCACAGAGACCAGAAAAGCACATCCGAATCCTTGGAACTGGAGTTACAGGATGTGAACTGCCATTTGGGTGCTGGCTACTGAACCTATGCACTCTGCAAGAGCAGTAAGTGCTCTTAACCACTGAGCCATGTCTCCAGCCCCTGCAGGGACAATTATATGGAAGAATGTCACATTGTTTTTGCTCATGTATCTGACTCTTGGTCATTCTGGAGATGTGACAGAATCAGATTGTTTAATAAATTGAATTTCTGCTTTTACTTATGAAATTCTGCTTAATCTGTACACAACTACAAGCCTTGACTGATGTGAGCTACAGTTTATTTTACTAGGATACCTTAGGTGGGAGCCAGAGGATGCTCTGATGTCGTTCCCGTGAGTTTACGCCTTCTCAACTTTACCATTCCCTCACACTCTCTGTACTTTTTTATATAAATGCCTTAGGCTTGGCAATTCCGGGACAAAGGAGTTAATCTTTATAAAGTGTCACTGCTGTTGAATTAGCTCCTTGATTCAACACATACTGCACTCATGTATGAGGAGCAGAGGGAAAGACAGACAGACATACACTAGGAAATGTCGGCATGGGGTAATATGGATGACAAACCTAGATGTCGTGTACTCATTCACTCAGCACATACTTACTAAGTGACTACTAAGTGCTGTTAATTAGATGTGAAGGATGAGGCTGAGGGAAGAGATTAATGGCAAATTTACAGTATCTGCCTTGTGTGGTAACAGCGACTGAGGTCAAAGATCAAGGAGAATGATCTAACTGTGGGAGGGGCAGCAGTCTGCTTATACCTCATGGTTTGGGTTGCATTTGGCCTATTTAGGTAGAGGTCTTAGTAAGACATGTAGATTTGGAGCTTAGATGCAGGATAGGCCTAGAGGCTGATTTGGAGGCTGGAACACACAATGTCTACCAGTGAGGGGAGTGAATGAGCTTACTCAGGGATTGCTGGAGTAGCAGTCCCCAAGGAATGGCCAAAGAACCCCTGAGGGGGGCTCATGACATCAGAAAGTTGGGAGCTGGTGTGCTAGAGCAGTTAGCCTTAAGTCTGTAGACAGTGATGGTGACTGAAGTGTCCAGGGCCATGGGGACATAATCCTACCACACTGTTTTGGTTGTAGCCCTGAGGACGCATTAAGATGGGGATAATGTGAAGTGACAGACATGATTTAATAGCTAATCACGACAACTCAGGTATGAAATTACTCGAGATCAGGATGTGGAAACAACAGCAGGAATGACAGTGAGAACACAAAAGGAATGTAACCACGGCTGGATTGTTGACTGCACGTGTGTCAGCATGGAGGAGTCAAAGACAGCCGAAGCTGGAGCAGTGTGCCCAGAGGAAACTGTCTGGCTGGTCGCATGTATCAGCTGTAGGAAAAGCGATCCTTGGTAGCCAATGGAGATTTATTAGACTTACATTTTTCCATGGAAATAAAATGAGACTCATAAATGTAATCTGAATTTCTAGTTAACTGCATTAAAATAGATGAAATTAATTTTAATATTTAATTTAACCCAGTATATAAAATATCCTCCGTCCAACATGCAATTAATATAAAATTATTAATAAGTTCCTAAAAGTTTCTTCTGTGTTAGGTCTTTGAAGTCTGGTATGTATTTAACCTGTACGGTGCCTATCAATCAGACATCACAGGTCAAGTTCTCAATAGACAGGAGTGACTGGTGGCTGCCACTTTTCCAGCGAGGCCTTTAACCACTTCTTGACTTGAGTCAAGATAATCAGAATCCTAATGTTGTTTTTGCCTGGGATTTTAATAACTTTGTTCTTTTGAGCTCATTTCTCAGAAAGTGGTAGGTTTGTACTGAGTCATCAACCTCTCTTACCTCTCGGTGACCTGGCTTGTGTAGGGTGTCATTACAGATTCACTCTAGGGAAACGATCTAAGTGCTGGGGGTTTGCTTCCGAGAACTGAGTCTCCAGCCTGCTGCTCACAGGGCTCGTGCTAAGTGGACCTAGTCAGCACAGTACACAGATTTGGTCCGTGGAAGTTCAAGGCTGATCAGAAAAGAGCATAGCTGATGGAATAGGAGGGATGGAAATCAGTGAGGGAGTGTGGCCTGTAGACGGCAGGACAAACAGAAAATGGCAGCATTGAGCACAGACTTAAAGCTCTGAGTAGCAGTTGAGCTGAGAGATTGTCTGGTATCTCTTCATCACCTGTGTCCACAGAAGGTTTTGATTAAATCCAAGCCGTCTTGTGTGGTTCACTCTTTGAAGGTGGATGTTGAGAATTTTTACAGACTGTAAATGAACAATTTAAAAAACTATAGGTGGAAATCCAAGTTTTCTCAGGTTAGAGATTTCCGCGATTAAAATATTAGATAAATGGAGATGACCATGCCATACATTTCTGTCAGGGTCATAGGGCTTTTGTGAAGGAAAATTGTAGTAAAACAAAAGATTAGGCCTTGACAGTGCCTAGCAGGTTACAGCAGAGTGCTCGCTCCTCATCCCCTCTCTTCATGAGAAGATAATGACACAAGAAGAAATGAAAAATAAAGACACAGTGTCGGAGTTTCTGGAGTGGAGAATAATAAGAAGTGTGTAGGATAAAAGCCCCGAAACAACACCCAAGTAAACAGTCTTCACATTCAGGCATTACACTCGTTTGTCTGCCTTATTCGTGTGGAATAATATGTGTTGTATTTCTGTGTTTTAACATCCTGATGCTTGCTTCTTTTGCTTACATAAGATTTACTCAAAGTCTGTTAAGTGAGGGGTTATGAACCCCTTAATTATTTGTTTTCTTTTGGTTATGAGAATTTGGGAGTTATAGTAGCGAGTTGCTATGGCAATGGATATGGACAACTAGATGATTAAAGGAGGGGAGGTGTTAAATCTCGAGAAACATATTTGCATGTAAATTTCTCTCTAGTGGAATTTAAAAGTGTCGCGTGTGAAATATTTTCTGTTATGTACAAAAATATGAAAGACATGTTTATCACATGAATTATGGATTTCCATTGTTTATATTAAATTACAGGAGCAGCTCATATGCTATGAAGATGATTTGATTTTATTATTAATATCATATAAGCTGGGTGCAGTGGCATATGCCTATGATTCCAGTACCTTGGAGATGGAGGCAGGAGAATCAACTCAAGGCTAGCCTTAGCCAAACAGTGAGTCCCTATCTCAAAACAAACAAACAAACAAACAAACAAGCAAACAAACAAAAAAACCCAAAACAAAGTTAATTTTAAAAGATTAAGACTGATTTTTTTCATAAAGATGTGTGTGAGTGAGTGAGTGAGTGTGTGTGTGTGTGTGTGTGTGTGTGTGTGTGTGTGTGTGTGTGTGTATGCAGTCCACATATATGTTGGGAAATGTCACAAGACCTTCTCTGGGTTTCTATGAAGATATATTAAGGGCTCTAACATACTAAGAACATTTGTTATTGTCAAATTTATAATTTGTCAGCTTCAGGGATTCAATCCACTTATAGTGGTTAATTCTTTACTTCAGAGTTTTTATGGTATTGACATTGGATACTCATAAAAGATAGGAAACACTGTCTTTGAAAACTCAGTTTAGAATATTTCTAAAAATTAAGCCTTAATTTTTTTAAAGATTAACTTTTAAAAAATTATGTGGATATGTGTGTGTATGTGTGGGCATGCCCATGTGAGTATAGATGCCTACGGAGTCCAAAAAAGAGTGTCAGATCCCTTGGACTGGAGTTACAGGTGGTTGTGAGCTGTCCAATGTAGGTGCTGGGAACCAAACCAATGTAGGCCCTCTGAAAGATCACTATGTGTTCTCGACTGCTAAGCTATGCCTCGAGCTCAAGAACTTAAGTTCTTGACACATTAATCGTAGATTGTGTCACAAAACTTTGCACACAAAATTCTAAAGTTTATGATTCTTCATTAGCTGACCATATGTTGACTGGAAAGATATTTCCTGTTCTTTTAACTTAAGACAAAGTAAGCAGCTCCACCATGTCATGAGAATTCTTTAAGTCAATACTGTCCAAAATAGAGAGCTTGTGAGCCTCATATATGAGACATCTGATCAGCACATTCTATCAAGTCACTTTAAGGGCTGAGGAGTTGGCTCAGTGGGTAGCAATGCTTAGTTTTACAGCCATGAGGGCTTGAAGTCATGTCTCCAGCACCCAGCTAAAAAGGCAGGTCATGGCTGCACATGACTGTAACTCCATCACTGAGTATAGGAAGAGTGTAACTAGCTTTCTTTTGGGCCACCAACCAGCTGCCAAATAAAGACAGGGAGACTTACTATTAGTTAGGAATGATTGGTCTTAGCTTATGCTTCTCCCACTAGCTCTTATAACTTAATTTAACCTGTTTCTCTTCATTTATGGTTTGCCTTAGGGCTTTTTATCTTTCTTTTATTCTGTATGTCCTACTTTGTGTCTGGCTGGCTGGTGGCTGCCTGGCTGGCTGGCCCTGGGTATCTCTCTCTCTTTTCTCCCTCGTTCTCTCTTCTTTCTTTCTTGAGCCTAGATTTCTCCTCCTTCTTATTCTCTCTGTTTGCCAACTCTGCCTACTCCTCTACTGCCTACTTATTGGCTGTTCAACTTTTTATTAGACCAATCAGATGCCTTAGGCAGGCAAAGCAATACAACTTTATATCATTAAACAAATGCAGCATAAAAAAGTAACACACATTTACATAGTTAAAGTAATATTCTGCAACATAAACAAATGTAATACACCTTTGCCTAGTTAAAGTAATATTCCACAGCAGAAGAGACAGGAAAATTTCTGAATTTGCTGGATAGCCAGTCTAATGGGGGTGAGGGGGTGGTGGGTGGTGGAGGGGCAACCTTCAAGTTCAGGAAGAGACATTGTATCAAGAGAATATCAAGACATCCAGTGCCTTCTCCTGGCCTCTGTAAAATCACACATAAGGTATAGTCACATGCACACACACACACACACACACACAAATGCACACATGCATAGAGTCACTTTTCTATCAAATACAGCAAAACCTGAGATAATTATATTCTAAAGAGAAGCCTTGTGTGTGTGTGTGTGTGTGTGTGTGTGTGTGTGTGTGTGTGTGTGTGTGTTGTGTGTGCACATGTTCTTGTGTGCAGGCATGGAAGTCAGAGGTCAACGCTGAGTGTCTTTGCTTATTGCTCATCACCTTATTTTTTTAAGGGCACAGTCACAGTCTCTCATTGAACCCAGAGCTCAACAATTCAGTTATATTTGCTGGCCAGTGAGGGTCTGTGATCTACCCATGTCTACTTTCAAAGTGCTGGGGTTATAGATGTGTATTTTATGTGGGTGCTTGGGATCGGAAACAGGTCCTCGTTATTATATGGCAGGCAATCTAAGGATGGAGCTATTCCCTCTGTTGACCCTGTTGCTTTGGACCTGTGGCAGCACACTAAGATGGGAAGATGTAGCAGCGGGAAACTGCTTACCTCATGAATGGGAGGTGAAAGAAAGGAAGAGGAAGGTCGCGGCTCTTACTTTATTCTCGGGGATATGTCTCCATGACCTAAAGATCTTTACGTTCCTTTAGAAGCTCCTCTTTTTAGAGTCACTCCCACATGCCAATTGGAGCACAGATAACAGAGCTTTACCCTATGAACCTGTAGGGAACACTTATGCAAAATATAGCACAGATTAAAAAGTAAAAAGGTATATGTAACAACAATCTTTATAATATATAGTAATAGATTGCCATGTGAAGGAATAAGTTCTGAGAAATGAGTCATTGGGCAATTTCTTTGTTGTGGAACCATCATAGAATGTATTTACCTGCACTGAGATAGTGTGACCTCCTACACACCTATATTATATGGTATAACCTTTGCTCCCATGCTACAAATTGCACAGCGTGTTTCTGAACTGAATCTCTAGACAACTATGTCAGAATGCTAAATGCTTTTGAGTCTAACTATATCCAAATACAGGAAAGCCACTGTGAAATACAGTGTGATAAAGTGCATGGGGCACTCACCCAGAAGAAAACTTGCTCCAGGCAAAGGACTGTGGGTTGCTCCAAGCTACTTACAAGTGAGCAGCGAGTGAACTAGAAGACATCAAATCTCACTGTGTACTATCTTACTTGTAAAACAATTAAAAATAATTTTCTTCCTTCAATAATAAATTTAGCTCTGTTTAGAATATCCTTAATTTTTTTTTTTTTGGAAATTTCTTGACTTGTTTGTAATGTCAGCTTAAAATACAAATGTTGCAGTCTTTCTTTATATCTCTATTATGTAAGCTTTAATCTATTTAAAATTTTATTTTTCTTAAAATATTTTATTACCTCTATCTGTCTGTCTGTCTATCTATCCTCCATCAATCCATGGAGGACAAGGGAGTGTATGTGGAGGTCAGAGGACAAATGTTGGGAGTTGGTTCTCTACTTTCACCATGTGGGTTTTGGAGATCAAATTCAGATCATTAGGTTTAGCAGCAAGCGCCTTTACCTGCAGAAACATCACACTGGCCCACTTCCACTTTTAATTGTTGTTGTTAAAACTAAGATACAGAGCCTAGATGCGCTGCTTTATATCTTATTATCACGGTTAATTACTACCTTTAGTATATACAGTCAGTCCCTGGGGATGGTCTTCACTGTCAATACATTCATATCACTGCAATCTTCTGTTTTAATAAAGCCTTCTTCTGGATCCCTCTTGAAGAGCCTGTCAGAGGCAGCCAACTTACATATGGGTATAAATATATTGAAGTGGAAGGAATGCACTTTGAAAATAAAAGTATAATATAGTAAATATGTAAACCAGGCACAATCATTTATTGTTATCAAGTATTATGTATGTGTTGTGCACAACTGCGTGTGACTCTCAGCACAGTAGGTTTTATTTTTTCACACTAGTATCCCATCAAAAGTATGTCTCGGGGCTGGGGAGACAGCTCAGCATTTACCCTGCTAAGCCTGATAGAAGGCCTGTGTTAAATTCTTGGGACCCACTTGGTGGGGGAAGAAAATTGGAACCTTCAAGTTGTTCTCTGACCTCCACAGGCATGCTCTGGATTACACACACACACACACACACACACACACACACACACACACACACACACACACACAAAACACTATCCCCAGTAAATAAAAAGATATAACAAAACATTCTTTAAAGTGTATGTTCTGTGCTATGCTACAATTTTCTGATGGATTAATGTCATTTGGAAACAGGATTTTTTTTTTTTAAATTTCTCTTGTAATCTTATGAGACCGTTGCCACATAAATTCTGATGTATTTATTCCAATTGCCCAAAATATTATAGTTTTGACTTGTAAAGCAAGGTAAATTTATTTGTTTATAATGTATCTTATATTGTCAGTTTTGCACAAAATCTTCCCAACATGGCATGGATTTTATACTTATGGCACACGTCGATTTGCTCTGGACACTTTGCAAGCACTCAATGCCCACCCGCTGTTTGTAGAGACAGTATTGACAGTGCACCATCAGACTGAGAGAAAACCTCTGAGTTCCTTTGGAGTGTTAACGTTATTCAACATCAGACTTCTTGGCATAAAAACCTTGCGTTCTTAGAAAACAAGAGCATTCCAACTTGCAGAGAGGCTTTCTGTATTAAAGGCAAATATTTGGGAATAAACACCTGGCTTCTGTTCCCTGTCTGGGCTTCGGCAACACCCTCACACTGTCTTTTTTGATCTGGTCTGTTCTAAAGCAGACCCAGAGAGTGCTCAGTTCTGCTCAAGTGCCAACTCAGAATCCAGCTGTGGGCCAAGACAAAAACCAAAATATATCGTGCCCTGACATTTTCTTGCCTACTTTAAAAAGTGTCTTCTGTGGGTGTCTGGAAGGGCTCCGATGTGGACCACATCTCCATTTATTTTTTGTTTTTTGTTTGTTTGGATCCAGGATGAAATGAGGACGAAGTCTTTTTATACTCAGGGATGTTTTGATTCATCCTCCGTGGTGGTACAAAAGTCCCCCAGCACTGCCACTCTCGTGCTTCCAAGTCCATCCCGCATCCCGCCTCCAACAGTGCCATCATCCTTTAACAGTGAAGCCTTCTTATCCCAGAGTTTCCCTAGGCTTCCGAAAGAACACTGGTTATTTAGTGCTAAGGTAGGTGAAGAAGGATCTTTTACTCTAAAGCAATTAATTTATATGACTCAACCACTCAAGGAGCCTTCCAACATCAGTGATAGCACCCGACTTGTAGTCTTGGTTCTGTGTGTTATTCAGATGAAGAAAAAAAAAAAAACAAACAAACCAAAAACCCATTCACTTTTATGTTAAGGCTGCATGGGTAAACTGAGTTTAGCTTTGTTTCTATTTAATTGGTAATGGTTACCCTTGTATTTTGGATCCTGATTAGATGGGAAGTGCAGACATTTGACAGTAAGCCCTCACAGGAGGGTGCCTGTGCAGGGGGTGGGGGTGTTAAACAATGCTCAACCGACTTTCTACCATTTGAGCAAGTCTTTTCTTCCTCCTGTGTGTTTAACCACCTCCTTCCCCCGGTTGCTAAAGCTTTACCGGCAGAGATGCCTTCTACAAAGGCTGGTCCTTCACTTCCATTACTCATTATAGATGGCCATAACAACTTGGCACAGTCGGCCCAGCTTTGTGTCGTCATTTTTAGGGCACAGGAAGTCTTCAGATGAAGACATGAAATAGAGTTTGTTTGGTAAAGCAGAGCTGTAGGTCCCAAGGCAATCTGGCAGGAGGTCATTTCCAGGGACCCACAGAGAGGGTGCGCTCTCACAGATGAAAAGCTAGGATGCATTGGTGGGACAAGCCGTAGGAATAGCTAAGGGTATTCCCAGGGCTCAGTCTAGTTACATTTAGGGACACCGGACGAATAAACGAATGTGGAGAGATCTGGAAAGGTGGATCTTCTGTAGGAGAATGTAGAGAAAGCAGCTGCCGCCGTCCTACGTGTCTCTAAAGTCTCAAGCGGGCTTTGCTCTCCTATCCCCCCACTCCCACCCCCACAAGGAGAAAGCTAATCTCGGGGACCTGGTGCGGCCCGCTCCTCTTCGCCCACGAGAGGTGTCACCTCCCCGCCACCCCTCCGCCCTCGGTCTCCTGCCCCGCCCTCGGGCGGGTGGCTGGCAGCGGTGCCCGCGGAGGCGCGGCAGGGGCGGGCCCTGTCCCTCGAGGCAGCCCGCGGGGCCAGTGGCAGGAGCGGCGCGCCGCCAGCCGCGGGGGGCGTGGGATGGGGGAGGCGGCGGAGGGGAGCGCCCGCTGCCACTAGAGCCAACCGCGCACTTCCGAAGGGTGTCGCGGCTGCGCTCCCCTCCCGCGCCCCGGGAACTTCAAAGCGGCCCGCGCCGCCCGGTCGATCGCCCCGCTGCGCTCTGGGGCCCCCGCAGCCCCGTACGGCCGCCTGGTGGCCATGACCCCAGCGTGCGGCTCCGCACTGAGCCTGGCTCTCCTGCTGGTGGCCCTGGCCGCCGAGCTCGCCGCAGGTACGGTGGGTGTCTCTTCTTGGTGCTGGTGGGGGTGGGACTGGGGGCCGTCTGCGGGTGAGCACGGGTGACAGAAGCTACTCTGAGCCAGGTGGCCGTCCTGTAACCCAAGGGGAAACGGCAGTCGAGCTGAGAGGGGGCGCAGGGCAAGGAGCAGCGTGGGCACCTGATGTCTGGCAGTTGAAGGGGTGGGTGTACAGGTGTTTGGGGGGACGGAATCATCCGGGGAGAAAAAAGAAAAGACAGGGGCGTGGGGTTTGGAGAGAGGGGCTGAGGTGGATGATTAATTTGAGGGCAGTTTGCAGCAGAGGGAGTAGGGAAGCATTTGTAGGTGCGTGCTTGGCTGGGAGCTGGGCGGCACTACTTCAAGCTGCAGGGACTTGGAGGAGTGCAGGTGCGCTCTGGGGGTGGCTCCGAGTGGAGCCCCAGAGAGACGCACAAAGATGGGCGGATGGTGGGAGAGGAGGTGGCAACTTACTTGAGTTTTAGGAGGTGAAATACCTGCCCAAGGCCGTTGGTGCCCAATCTTGGGAGGCAGGAAAGGGGGCTTAAGTCTGCGTGGCTTGCAATGCACGTTGCTTTCGAGGTATGGTTTTTACTCAGTTTCCGGAAGGGGGAGGGGGTTATGGCAAGCGTCCCAGCGTTTATAACAGGTCTGTGCTGCGATAGGCTAAATAGAGCCCTCGACCCGAGCTAGAATCCAAACGTTTCTTTTACAGTGCTTACTAGAAACTGGGGCAAATGCATCTTTGGTTAAAAAAAAAAAAAAAAAAAGAAAAAAAAAAAAAAAACCAACACAATCATAGTCTGCTCTGACTAGAAATCTTTAGCTCTGAAACTATCCGTACATTGCCCTGAATTACAGATAACAGGGACAGATTCCTCCCCAACTCAGTCTTTAAAAATTTCAATCAGGAACTGAAGACATTTGCACATAAAAAACTGGTGTTTTTCCATAGAGCGGTACTTTGTCCGAAGCTGATTTTTGATGCTTTTTTTTTTCCTAAGATGACAATCTGTTTGACATTAATAGCTATATTCAGGGTGGGTAGTTTTCCTCGTAGTGACATGTGCAAGAGAATGTTTTGAATAGTATGATTGCTGTCATGTACAGATTTCAGATGGCCTGAGAGAATTACCAAGTACAACATTCAAGTTAAAAAGCGATAATTGGAAAGAATTAAGCGATAAAATTGGAGGATGAAAACATTCTACCCATCTTTGGGAAAGCAGTTACTCTAATGCAGCCAGGAAGACAATTCGGGAAAGTTAGAGTTCAGAAAATTCATCGATGGGGACAGAGCTGACTGCAG